>NC_060141.1:407305372-407635372 GCF_021461385.2 Schistocerca piceifrons | reverse complement strand
GTACAGCAGCTGGATAAAAACATAGTTCATGTAGATTAGCAATAAAACTGTGCTAAGACAGCTATCATAACTCCTTTATCCTGAGGCAGAGGACATAAGGTGCAAAGAACGAACCCAGACAGAACGCCAGGTGCACCGGACTGAAAATGGAATGTCACAGGATGCTTCTAGTGGGAGCACACATGACTCACATTTGGAAGGATCAGTTCAAACCTGTGTCCAGCCATCCAGATTTAGGTTTTCTGTAAATTTGTTAAATCACTCTGGGCAAATGCCGGGATGGTTCCTTTGAAAGGGCATGGCCTATTTCCTTCCCCATCCTAGACGCAATCCGAGCTTGTGCTGTCTCTAATGACGTCAATGTCGACAGGGCATTAAACCCAATCTTACTTTTTTCTAGTGGGAGTGGACAGTGGAGGGAACACCTAGAGCCACACTGGACCGAAAACAGAAACTGATCTGTAGCATGGTCCAAAACCTACTTTTGGCTGGTGGATAACAGTTTGGTTATGAGTTGGCAAAGCCAACAATGTCACATTTATGAAAGTAATTACAATAACTGTTACAGCATGTAGGGTTATTTCACACATTATGGACTTCAGTAAGTGATTTACGGCAACAGTTTTGATGCGTGTGGGTCAAAGCAGACACAAGGTACTGGTAAGTCCAGTATTTCACTACCTCATTTTCCTAACCAGCTCAAAAATATAGTTTGGTGTGTGTGTGTGTGTGTGGGGGGGGGGGGGGGGGGAATCTTTTCATTATCCATATGCAGGACTGAACATGTGCTGTACTTCAAAACGTGAGAGCAGTGTCTCAACAACAGCATGGTCTTATCCAGTTGGTGACTATTGCACAATGTATAAAAAAACTCAGTGAGGAACTGAACAACATTCTGCATTTTGGTGTTCATTGTACAGAAAGAAGCCTATTTTTTTATTGCTTTTTTGTTAGTTATGTGTACAACAGTGAAGTTCATGAGCATTCTGAGATGGAAGCATCCGATTTCACCTGTCTGCTTTGACCCATGATGTAACGGTGTTTGGGTGTGTGATGTCACTACAGTGTGGAGTTTCTGGGCTGGTTGTGTGTGTAGATGTCATGTTGTATTGTATAGTGCCCTCTGGTGGTGGGTGTGCCGAGTTTAACATGTGGTATTGGGTTCATTTGAGTTTTGGTTGTCATTGGTCGAATATGGTTTGTAGTTTACGTAGTTGGTGCAGTAAAGTGGGTTGCGGAAGTGTTCTCAGTGAGTTATTAACATTTTTTTCTGTGTTTGGCATTTTTGTTAGGTCAGATTAGTTTGGTGTTTCTTGTGTGGAAAGAAGTCTAATTTTTTATTGCTTTTTCGTTATGTATGAATACGTCAGTGAAGTTCACTAGTGTATCATTATGCCCTGAGATGGGTGATTATATGATGTCAGACGTAAAGTTTCTGAAGATGTTTAGTCCCTTTTCTGAATATGGTAGTTGTCACATTTGTGGCAACAACATGAGGTTGACAAGAGTTCTGGTGTCTCGGACCAGGGACATGTCTATATAACGATGTCAACCAGTGAGTAGATGGAAAACATAGGTGGCATTGCCGGAGGTTTTTGTTGGTAAGTAATTTTGTTTTTATTCTACAGTAATAGTGGTAATTTGTGGGTTGTATATTTATGGTAGGTGAGTTGTGTTTTAATTGACATAGTGGATATTGGGTATTTGGCTTTTTGAATCGTTCGGATTTTGGTTCCACTTTTCAGAGTTGTAGGTGTTGGTTTCTTGGTATCAATATCTGCAGTTGAGCTATATGGGTCAAGGGAATGTTCAATCCCACTTTTTGGGGTTATGGATGTTGGTATCAATAGCTGCGATTGAGCTATATAGCTCAAGGGAAATGTCTGATTTGGTGTAGCAGAACGTTGTAATTTAAATTGGTTTTGATATTATTTGTTTTGGGATGGTGTGATGTTTTTTTATTGTTATAGATTTAGCTTGTCCCCATCGTAAATCCTCAATTTTCTGTGGTTGTCCTGTTAGTTTCATTTTAGTTTTGGAGTGAGACGTTATTGTGTCATTTTTATTTTTGTTCGCATTTGTTGGTGACTGTATGTAGCTATGTCACTGTTGTCAAATTTGTACAGCTGTTTCCACCATATTGATACACCATGGGTCAAAATAGATGGGTGGAATCTCATGCTTCTATAATGCTGTCAGTGCTATTATTAAAATTCATCTCAGTGAGAAGTTAAAAAGCAGTACAGCAGCATTACATTCAGTGCTGTTTTTAAAATCCTCCACACTTCAGAAAATACTGCAAGAACATTTGCATGGCCTCTACATATTTGTTGAGCCAGAATCACAATCATAGTATTAGCAGATGTAATGTGCGGGAAACACGAAAACTGGCCGTCAGTCATAAAAAATATATTATACAAATAGCACAGAGAAGGAGAGAAGTACGGGTGTAATGTAAGACATCAATAGTTTTTTATAAACTGCATGAATTATGTTGTTACTTGCCTGTTTCCTGAAAGGGGACCAAAAAGGTACAGAAATATGTGTTTAATAGGCTGTGTTTCATTTAAATATACAGAACATGGTAAATCAGTATAAGAGCATTTCCAAGCTGAAAGTAAATTTTCATGAATTAAACGCATACTACCAGCAGTTTCTCTCTTTGTTACCAAACTGCATTTCTGCAAGAAGTCGCCCTATTTTCTCCCATGCCCTCTAACTTTGGTTATTTAAAATATTCACAAAAAAGAGTCAGTGTGCGATAAATAAAGAAAATAGAATGTTTAGCCCAAATTTTAATTCGTAATTAGGCCTTTCAGAAATAAGAAAGGAACTGAAGATAGCAAAGCAGCAGAAATAAAAAAAAAAAAAAAAAAAAAGCTGCAAGGATATCAAATCTACTGGATAGTGTTTTAGTTGCGAAACAGCTGCTCTACACTCTGACAGACTTGTGTAATTAATATCCGTACTATAGTAATTCTTCAGTCAAGAGTATTATCATTCATGACAAGAGATGGTGAATTTAAATAAGCCCAAAACTTGCTCGCCTAAATACGGAGTAAACAAATCACATACGGACCATAGATATGATAAAGAGCTGATCAGTAAATTGTTTTCTTCTCAAAATGGATCTCGACAACCACTACGTAAATTATAAAACCTGAACAGCTTTATGGAAACACAAAACAAACGCAGAAGGTTAAAACTACGAAAGTTAGAGAGTAAAACAGGCTCTCACATTGCACAGTTATAAGGGAAACAAAACTGCACAATCTATTACCGTAATAATCTTAGTATGGGCGCTTAAGTGCAGTAAACACTACAGTATCGCCAAACAGTTGATGTTCTTTCTAATATTATTTGGGAAATTGAGGTACTGGATGTATAAGAACTCGACTGAGATGCTACTTGGAAGCTGAATACATAGCTATAGCATTATTTCTTCATCTATCTGTACTTGATTGGGTCAATGTAATTTTCACGCATGCAGCATAAATTAATGTTCTGGGCATGAACTTTAATAACCACAAGAAAATAACAGTATAAAGATACTGCTTCCATTGTAAAAATATCTAGACAACGGATAACATCCTAACTTTAAGTTACTCAACTGTTGTGAGACTATCGCACCTTCTCAGTTTCTTCTTCCTTGGATTTAATACTACTTCTGGTACTACGGACTCTGAAGCACTCCCGGAGGATGTCACGTCCAATAACTTGAAAGATTCCTTGTTGTTGTTTTCCATGTTGAGCGAAACTTCGTTATATATAACCATTCCAACATCACAGAACCATTTCAAATCACTATATACAGAAAATTGTTATCACGAATATTTTGTAGTATTTACAACACTGTACACATAATGAGGATGATACACGCCCATCTTCTCTCTCATACTAGTTGCATTATCTTATTCCATACGGGATTCTCCTAATGTTGACATTACAACACTTTTCAAAGATAGGTTTCATTATCAGCTGACTCAATGAATATAGAAAGATATAACACAAAGTTGGACCAAAAACACGAATGAAAAGATATAGCACAATTTATCTGTCACAGGTCTGCCACACTGGGAGATGGAGATAAATAACGTTGGAGATATTAGATATACTGCAAAATGGTGTCGATCTTCTGGCTTTGTTTCTTTCAGAATGTTAATTACAACATTTTAATATCCCGATTTGTACCGACGTTATATATTTGTTTGTTTACATTGTATGCTCTTCATTGGACCACTCTAGCTAACTTTATACAAAGATTTTTCCAGTTTTCTGTCGGCCCAGTACTTCTTCATTCTCTCGGATCTTATCCTTCTTTCTTCACCCTCCTATTGGCTGTTTGTTGATTATCGTTTGCAGTCTGGTTGTACCGACGTTATATATTTATTTGTTTACATTGTATGGCCTTCATTGGACCACTCTAGCTAACTTTGTACAAAGAATTTTCCAGTCTTCTGTCAGCCCAGTACTTCTTCATTCTCTCGGATCTTATCCTTCTTTCTTCACCCTTCCTATTGGCTGTTTGTTGATCATCGTTTTGCCGGCCGGTGTGGCCGTGCGGTTACAGGCGCTAAAGTCTGGAACCGCGTGACCGTTACGGTCGCAGGTTCGAATCCTGCCTCGGGCATGGATGTGTGTGATGTCCTTAGGTTAGTTAGGTTTAATTAGTTCTAAGTTCTTGGCGACTGATGACCTCAGAAGTTAAGTCGCATAGTGCTCAGAGCCATTTGAACCATTTTTTTTATTATCGTTTGCAGTCTGGTTTGTTTGTATGTGAGTTTCCTGGTTTTGTCAGTTTTGTTTTTTAGGTCTTCCAATGTAATCTATAGCTCATCCATATCATCTCAGATTTCTGTAATCCACTAAATGTTTTACATACTATTCCACAATTTTTTCTATTATTCTCCTGATGATCCTGTTCTCTGGTGTTCTGATTAGATGTCCGAAAAATGAAATGAGTTTCTTCCTGATTGTACTCATTACCGGGTCTATTTCCTTGTAGACTGTTTCATTTGTAGCAACTCTCCAGTGTCCATATTCCTGGTACTATTTGTTGATCCACGTTCTGATGATTCTTCTCCCTATTTTGAGTATTTTGTCTATTTGTGCAGTGTTAGTTGTTTGAAGATGGTTCCACTTTTGTATGTTATTTCTGGTTGAGTGACTGTTTTGTAGTGTTTTAATTTTTTTTCCTATTGACAGGCTCTTTTTGTTTTAGATATTCTTGGTTATATATTCTGCTCTAGTCAATTTGTTTATTCTGTTATGCCATGTTAGCTTTTCATTGAGGTTATATGTTATGATTTCTTGGGAGAAATATTGAAATTTATCTACAGTTCTACAGTTTTGATTTCTTGGTTTCCAATGGCAATTTTGGTTATGAGTGGTGGGTCAGCTAACATGATAACTGTTTTTCAAGGGATATTCCAAGACCAATTTTCTGTGCAATTTCCTGCAGTGAGATAATTTGTTGTTTGGTTTCCTGAATACTGTTGGACAAGTGAGAAAGGTCATCAGCAAATTCTAGACAACTTAAACTTATTTTGTCTTTGGGTCTTCCAATTTGGATGTTCTTCGGGTTAATATTGTACCATTCCCTCATGATGTATTGTGTGTGTGTGTGTGTGTGTGTGTGTGTGTGTGTGTGTGGTTTGAGGTTTTCAGGCGCTAAACAGCATGGGCATCAGCGCCCAAACGCATAGAAACAGGAACACATGCAGTGAAGGGACGAAGACGGACAGTGAACAAGGAGAACGGCTAAAAGACATAGACCTGATGCAGTTCCAAATCCTCACATACAGAGGCAAAACAAGAGGAGAAGAAACACACTAATAAAGGAAAGGAAACACAATGAAAAGAGAACAGAATTCGAAGTGAAACAAGTAGGTAATCGTAACTGGCGGATCTCTTACCTAAAACCTGGGTGAGCCAGTCACCCAGCAGCACATTAGAATCCTCTCCCTAAAATTCGAGGCAACTAATTGGACAGGACACAAAACCGTAAGACCTTAGCCACAGTCGTTGCGTCGTCTTGCAAAATAGAGGGCAAATCCGGTGGCAAGGAAACCACCGCCCTCTGGTCAGAGAATAAAGGACAGTCAAGTAAAATGTGGCGGACAGTAATCTGGACGCCACAAGCACTGCAGATTGTGGGGGTCCGCCCGCCGGAGTAAAAAACCATGCGTTAAGGGACTGTGCCCGATGCGGAGGCGAGTGAGGAGAACCTCATCCCACTTGCATGACTGATAGGACGTACGCTAAGGCCGTGTGGTGGCCTTGGCCAGACGCAGTTTATTTTCACCGACTGCCAGCCACGCCTCTTCCCATTGACGCATAACACGAAAACGCAAAAGGGAGGTAACAGTATGGAGGGGGACGGCACATTCAATAATGTGAGGGAGGGAACATGCATCTTTGGCAGCCACATCCGCCAGTTCGTTTCCCCTAATGCCCACATGCCCCGGCACCCAGCAGAAAGAAAGCTCCTTCCCCTGCCGTTGCAGGTGGAGTAGGGCATCATGGATGTTCTGGACGACCGTATCCGCTGGGTACAAGTATTGCATGGTATGAAGGGCACTCAGGGAGTCAGAACAGAAGAGAAACTTAAGACTGGGAACACATCTCATCTACTCCAATGCCTGCAATATCGCAAACAATTCAGCATCAAATATGGTAAATGCCGCAGTAATCTGTAACTTGACGACTCGATCAGGGAAAACAACAGCACAACCAACAGAGTCCCCCTGTTTAGAGCCATCCGTAAATACTGGTACATGGTCGGGGTGCTGGTTTAAAACATCGTAAAATAAGGAGGTAAAAACAAACGCAGGAGTGCAGCTCCTCCGGTACTCTGACAAGTCTAAAAGGACGCTGGGCCTCTGGAGCAACCAGGGAGGCAGGCGGGTAAAACCCTGGAATTGGGGTGCCACACACTCCACACCAAGGGACTCAAGCAAATGCTTGGCACAAATCCCAAGTGGTCTCGTTGCCCTGGGATGACTGTAAAAGAGATGTTCCATAGGCGGTTGGGCAACAGTAGGGTATGCAGGGGAGGTAGGACACGCAAGGAATTGACACACCCGTCACACCATGAGGAGTTTCCACCAGATGGCGAGCTGCGGTTCCCCTGCCTCAGCACACAGGCTGGGGATGGGACTGGTACGGAAGGCACCAGTGGCCAGCCTGATACCCTCATGGTGTACTGCGTCAAGAATCTTCAGATACGAAGGCCTTGCTGACCCATACACGGTGCATACATAGTCAAGACGCGACCGGACGAAAGCCCTATAAAACTGCAGCAGACACGCCCAATCTGCTAACCAGGACCGATGGCTCAGACACTTCAAAATATTCAGTGCCTTCAGGGCCCGCACCTTGAGGTCTTTAAGGTGCGGCAACCATGACAACTTGGAATCAAAAGTGAGGCCCAGGAACCTCACAGTGTCTCTAAAAGGAAGAATGGTGTCCCTCAGACGCAATTCAGGGGAGGTAAAAAGACGTCGAGAACGATTAAAATGAACACACACGTTTGTCTGCAGAAAAGGTAAAACCCGTCTTCGCAGTCCATGGCTCTAATTGCTTTATCGTAATCTGCAACTGCCGACTAGCAGTGACAAGACCGGAGGAAGAACAGAAAACAACAAAATCGTCCACAAACAAGGGGCACTGGGCAGGACTCCGGATAGTGGACGTGATACTGTTAATGGCGACGGCAAAGAGGGTGACACTTAAAACGCTTCCCTGAGGAACACCATTCTCCTGGATGTACAAATCAGATAGCACATTACCAACCCGATATCAAAAGAGGCGGTGGGAAAGAAAGGACCGAATGAAGATGAGGATATGGCCACGAAAGCCCCACTGATGGAGTTGATTGAGGATAAGGCGGCGCCAAGTAGTGTCATCCGCCTTATTAATGTCAAAGAATACGCCTAGACAATGCTGGTTATGTAGGAAGTCGTGCTGGATGGCCACCTCAAGCAGGATCAAGTTGTCTATAGTTGGACGACATCTCCGAAAGCCACACTGAGAGTGGCTAAGGAGCTGCCTGGTCTCGAGCAGCCAAACCAGGAGACGGTTGACCATGCGTTCCAACGTCTTTCCGACACAGCTCGTCAAAGCAATACTCCGATAACTACTGGGATGCGTTCGGCCCTTCCCCGGTTTGAGGAGAGGAATCAAAATCGCCTCCCTCCACGAGTCAGGGAACGTGCCGGATAACCATATCATATTAAAGCAATTTAGGAGAACTTCCTTGGATGGCAGCAACAAGTGCTGCAGCATGCTGTACCGGATTTGATCATGACTGGGCGCAGTATCATGAGTCACAGACAGCGCCGAATCCAGTTCCCACATTGTGAAGGGGCAGTTGTAGGGTTCAGAATTTGGAGACCGGAAGTCCAAGTGACCCCTCTCGATGGCAGTGCGTTAGCGGCAGAAATCTGGATCACAGTTAATAGTGGCGGAAGATTCCGCAAAATGCATGACCAGTGTCTGGGCAATGTCACTCGGTGCCGTGAGGAGACATCCCTGATGCAGCAGTGCCGTGACAGGTAGTTGGCTGCGTTTCCAGGAAATCCTGCTGATGGCTTCCCATACTTTCGTAGAACTAGTGGAGCGGGAGATGGAGTTCAAGAATGATTGCCATGACCATCGTTTGTTCTCTTTAATCACTCGCCGCGCCTTGGCCCTTGCCACCTGAAAGGCTGCAAGATTGTCAGCTGAGGGACGGCACTTGAAGCGGCGCAGAGCTGCACGGCGGGCTCAGATGGCTGAGCGGCACTCAGTGGTCCACCAAGGGACAGGACGCTTCTTGGGATGACCTGAGGACCGTGGGATCGACAATTCAGCACCATGGGAGATCACAGCTGTAACATGGTCGACCCATTCGTGGATGCTGGCATGGTGTTCCAAAACAGCCAAATGGCTGAAAAGTGTCCAGTCAGATCTGCAGAGGTGCCACCTGGGCGGCACTGGTAATGCCACAGCCTCATCCAGGAGGCGAATCCAAATGATGTATTCTAAAGCACAATTGAACAATAGGGGAGCAATCTCCTTCTCTTAAACCTGTTTTTATGATGAATGGCTCAGAGAGTTCCCCCTGAACGTGACTTTTGACACAGTGTTGGTTAGGGTGAGTTCTATCAATTTGATTAATTTTGTATGGAGCCCGAAATTTCTGAAGATTTTTAACAATGAAGGTCTATAGATACAGTCATATGCTTTTTTAAAGTCCACGAATGTTATTACAAGAGGTTTATTTCGTTTCTTGTAATATGCTATGGCTAATTTTAAAGTGATGATCTGTTCTGCACAGTTTCTCCAAGGTCTGAAGCCTCCTTGGTATTCACCTAATTCTTCCTCTAGTTGCTCTTTGACCCTCTTGTGCAGTCTAAGAGAGAGATACCTTTGTAACTGGGTTGCTTTTATCTCCTTTTTTGTGGAGTGGGTGGATTATGGCTGTGGTCTAATGTTTGGGAAACTTTTCTGTTATCCAGATTTTTGTTAGGGCTATGTGTGAGGATGTTCAAACTATATCACTGGCATATTTCAACATGTCTGCAAAAACGTGGTCTTCTCCACATGACTTATAATTTTTCATCTCTCTGAGTGCTATTTCCACCTCTTGGATTGTTGGGGATTTATGTAATCAGGTGGAGTCTTGATGGGTGTGTCTGTATTAATTACTAAAAGTTCCTGGAGTCCTTCACAATTCAAAAGTTTACTAAACGCTTTCACCATGATTTCGGCATTTTCCTTGTCATTATGTGCCATTTTCCGTCTTCCCTTTTCAGCATTAACGTGGGAGGGGCAAATTTGTGTAATTGTCTTCCAAACATTTTGTAAAAGTCTCTGGAATTGGTTTTATGGTAATTTTCTTCTATTGAGTCGATTAGATCTTTCTGTGATTGACCCTTGGTTTGCCTGAAAATTTTTCCTGATATTCTTGAGCTTGGTTGCATTTTCTTCTGTTTTGTGTGTTTGAAACGTTATCCATGCATGATGTCTTTCTTCATGAATTTTGTCACATTCTGAGTTCCACCAGACATGTCTTTTACATGGGTTCAATGGAGCTAAATTTAATGCTTGTTGCTTGAGAATTTGAACCAGTTCTTCTAAATTATCTGTCAGTTTTACATTTTATGTGACTTCTCTATATTTATCGTTTCTAATTAACTGGTGGGATCGAAGTTCCTCTTTCGTTTATTGCATTTTGGTTTCTTTTTTAGTGGTGTGAGCTTAATTTTGATTTTGACAGTGTAATGATTTGAACCTTTATCTACTTAATACTTTAACATTGTAGATTTCTCTGTGGAAGAATTTGTCCATAAATACATGATTCAGCTGCCATTCTCCTTTTCTCCAATCAGGATGTTTCCAAGTTTTGAGTTCGTTTGGCCTTCTTTTGAAGTATGTGGACTTTGAGATCAGTGTGTGTTCCCTAAAGATTTCAGCAAGTCTTTGACCATTATTATTTGTTTGTTTATGTGGAGCCCATTCCCCATTCATATCGCGGTATTTCTTTTCTCTTAGAAGTTGGGCATTGAAGTCCCCTAACAGAATCTTGGCATTGTTAACATTTACTTGGTTTATTGTTTGGTCAAGGAGATCCCAAAACTTTTCCACATCTTTCCTAGTTTTTGTTACAAAAATCCTTTTCATTAGTAGGGGCATGGGCGTTAATGATGGTATAAATTTTGTTGGGTGCTTTTAAACTCAAAGTTGCAATTCTAGGGGAGATGGCTTGAAAATCGATAATTCAATCTATTATTTTCACATTGACTATAAACCCAGTTCCAAATTGGGGACGTTCTTTCATGACCCTTATTCCAGGTTTCCCATTGCAAATTCTGTAGCAAATTCTGTAGCCCTGGATGTTGCCCAATATTGGCTGAAAGACTATGATTGGTTTTCAGACACAAAAAAGTAAAGCAAGTTAGCCTTATCTTAATGGCCACAATTTATAAGCCAAAAAATGTTCGCCTTTCCCCCTGATGTTCCCATCTCCCATCCCTCATCACCTATCCCCCAGTCCTCTAGGCCAGTTGGGTGATGTATAAGTGGTAGCTCAGAATGAATTATCTTAATTACTATAATTTATGACCCAAAACTGACATGGCTTTCCAGACACTTCGACTTTAAAGAGGGTGCGTGAAAATGGCGAGCATTACGTTATTGGCTGAAATTCTATAATTTATGGCCCAAAAACGATTTTATGGGTGTCTACATACTTCGAAATTACAGTGGTTGTGTGAAATTAAAGTAACATAGCATGTATCTAGCAGAAATCACACTAGCACAGTGGTAAAGTCCAATTATAGCATTAAGAAAACTTAAGCACCTGTTCTCATAGTAATGAAAATATTTCACACTGTATTTACTATAATTTGACACAAAAAGTAGCCTCCACACTATGATATTACTATGAAGCTGCCTTAGAGAAGTGTGCCTCTAGCGTAGACTTGTAAATGATGCGGGAAATTAAAAAAAATGCAAGTAGAGAGACTGCTAAATTACACCAACATCCAATTTTTAAACAATCTCCCACACTTGTCCTAAAATCAATCACCAGTAGGATTTCGACAGGAACAGTAATAACACTTCCTGACAGATTAAAACTGTGTGTCAGACTGGGACTTGAGCCAAGGACCTTTGCCTTTCAGGGGGAAGTGTTCTGCAAACTGAGTTACTCACAACCTGCTAACTTCGCTCAGAGTGAAAAATTCATTCTGGAAACAACAATAACCTCTTTATTAAAAAAAAAGAATACATGAGGACCTCTCAAGTGGGTTTTGAGGGCCTCTCAGCTTCTCACCATTTCTGCCATCAGCTGTCCCTATGTATTGAAAACAGCCTCCCAGATGTATCTCGTTGCTACTATTACTGTCCCTTCACATGTGAGCGATGCAACCAAGTCACGTGGTACAGCTTGAGTGTCTTATGATGCACTCAGCCGCCCAACGTTTATACAAGACCACTCACCTATGAACACATTGGCCTGCAGCAGGCCTCCATGCATGTAGCACAGGTCAGTACTTGCACAGCCACCAACTTGCACTCCACACAGTCGAATGTGCTGTCAACTCATCATTCACGACATGTCCACAGTAGTGGGTGGGCAAATGTCCCATTGACTCCCTACTCCTGCCGTTGCTGGCTTATAAGCCAAGCTATGCATTACAGTCCAGTAAGTGCAATGTAATGTCATGTCATCACACAGGCTGTTCTTATCTTAAACAGTATGTCCGAGTCTTCACATTAAACTCTCAGTGTAGCCTAAATAATACAAAGCAGATGCCTTCAGTTGTGCTGTCTGTATCACGCGTTTTACGCATTTGGATAAACAGCCAAGATAATCCACACATTATGTATGATAATGTACCCTGACAGAGATGTTGAACAAGACATACTCGAAATTTAAAGCGTCTGGTAAACTTCCTGGGCATTATCAATCCTCTATACAATAATGGGATTCAGAGCATTAATGCACAAGAGCGATATGTTAGCATAGATCTCGAAATGTATAGCCATACACTAGTTGGGGTCAGAGCACAAAAGCGAGCTCACACACAAGAGTGATACACCTGTGTAAATAGCGCACATATAATGGTTCCCGTTGTCCTCCAGTCAGTATTTGCACTGTAAAATATTGCATTAGCATCCCTCTTTCATACTGGTTGAAAAAATGTCAAGAAGTTACCTCATTGATTGTATACGACCACCACCAATGCACAAAAGCTAGATGTGACCACACCCAGCTTTCCCCCAACACTCGATTATATATAAGGTGCACTCCACAGCTTCCCGTTTCAGTGTTACTCTGACTGCCAACAGAAGCAGCAGAAATTATGAAGCCTCAGTGTGATAGATACAATGATGAAGTGAGCAAATGCTCTTAATTTGGTGTTGGGGAGGCTGCAGGAATGCATCAAAAACACTTTATGTGTGTGTGTGTGTGTCAGTGTTTGTGTTTAGCTACAATTTAATGACTTTTTCTTTGGTGTTGCAGATTGCAGCGTATCATTGATGCAGGATGAAATATTGCACCTCTTAATACTCAGTTCTCCTTTGGGAGGTGAGTGCTTCAGGATGACTGAACCAGCATCACTAAAACGTGAAGATTTTTATTCTAATTACATGTCTTTATATAGCTATGTGTGAATAATCGTTTGTTACAATGGTAATGTGACATAATGCCCCCCTCCCCCTAACCATAGCATTTTTCACCTATGTTACTCAAATGGAGGTGGATGAGTGTGTTATGGTTGAGCCCAGTCCACTCACTGTATGCCCTTGGAACATAGACACTGAATCCAGTCTGCCAGCTCTGCATGTGGTTAGCTCATGTGACACAGATACTATGCCTATCCCAAACAAGTCAGGTCTGCTAGCTGCACATAAACACAAGTACTAGGTCTTCTTTATATATATATATATATATACACCTGACTTCTAGTACAATGTCATCTGTTGTGTTGTATAAAAATATTCCAGCCTTCAGCTCTAAGGCCTGTGGTCCAATTGTTGAGGAGTGGATACGTACATAGTAGTAATTCACTTAAGAGTCTTTCCACAATAATAATTTACTTTTGGATACATTGCTCTATGAAATGGTTTTCTTTTGTTTCTAGGCATCGTGCATAACGATTTTGTGGTGGGTGAAAGGGCTGATGTCACAGCCACTGCCAGGAATGTGACTCACAGGAACAAGACCATATCAATCATTTCAGGACTTCGAGAAGGACTCAATATTTAAAATTATGGAGACAATAGTTTAAGAACTCCACAGACCTGGGTGCAAATCGTCCTCATGCAAGTGTATTGTAATTCGAGGTTTGGGTGATTTATGTCTGGAGCTTTTGTAGGTATGAGACAATATTCATGAGCAAATAAAGGTTTCAACTATATTTTAATGGTCATTGATATGTACTCAACGTATTTCTGAGCTCTACTTGTGAAAACAAAGACTAGGAAGAAAGCTATATGTGTGTTTGAACAATTGCTGCAGACAGCGACAAATCAGTGTATCATAAACCTTCAGACAAGTCATGGTGGCTATTATGTCTTCCTTTGCACAATATGCGGTTCTTCAGTCGATACAGGAGCAAAGAATAGATGCCGTTCATGAACAGAGGATTCAGATATTAATTTATTCTATATCTAATATCAAATAGTAAAAATAATACATAACTTTGCTGCTGTTGTGGTGGTGTCAATTGCTAACAGTAGCTTCAAATATAGATACAAAATATTTCAGATACAAAAGACACAAAAGATTTCTGAATCCGTCACTCTTCAATACAACATCTATTCAGAAGATGTTGAGGCCTGGCCACTACGTGTCTGCCTCAAATGGCAAACTCCCGAAATGGGGTCAGTGCATGAATGTTCGAACTTAAGTAGACCTGCCACTGGAGCTACAGAGAGGGGATTGGTAGCGCCGTAATTTTCGTGGCAGTGGCCTTGCGCCATGGTGGTGGCTGTAGGAAATACGGCTGATAACACAGTGAGGAGTTTTATGGTAGATATTTCAAGGCATTAAGGGATGAGTATGGAATACACCACTACTCAACATTCTTCAAATTGAAGATAAGTATTGTGGAATGTTTGAACAGAACGAAAAACCATATTTGGATGCATTTTTAATCTTTGTGGATCATATGACTGGATCGATATTCTTTAACAAATAACTGAGCTGTAGAACTGGACTATACATGGAACAATGAAAACGAAACCATTTGATGTTTATGATAATGAGCTTATAATTATGGTTTAAAATCATATTAAAATGGTGAACCCACACAAACAGATATTTAATGTAGGTGATTTCTTACGTATTTCAAAATAGATGACTGTGGTTGAGAAATCATGCCTGCCCACCTGGTCAATTGAGACAGTTAAAGTTTCCAAAATTCAGCAAACAACCCCTAGAAGTTACATCTTAAAGGATGGCAGTTGTTGTGAAGTAGGTGGTAGTTTTCTCAGAGAAGAATTGCAGAGAAGCAGTAGACCAGACATGTTTCTTATAGTGTGTGTCATAAGAGAGGGGAAATAAGGTCTTGATTAGTGTCTTGGCTTCGCTTCATCGCACAAGAGTTGGGTGGGTGTTAAAGATGTGTTTTATAATAAGGCATGCAAACCTCCAACTGCGCAATAGCATAACATGTCTGTAGGATGTGCGTTGCCTATGGCAATGACAGTATTCTTGACAAGCTACTGGTAGAATTACACATTCCCTCATACAACTACTGCTTGTCAGGAATAATGAAGGAGAAGGAGCTAGTATGTGGCGACAAGGAACTTAATCTGCTGAATGAGGCTTGCAAAGATCATAATATCACATAAATTGCAAAAAGAGGTCTGGTAAAGTGCCGCACTGCATATCGAATTTTTGACACTAAAGCCAGGGAAATATGGGGAAGAGGGAAACTGGAATAGGGTAACATATTGCAGCATTGGGAGTTGATAAAGCAAGGTGTGCCTAACTTAAAATTGAGTGTTGGGATAAATTTTCGACAGATATGAGCGCCGCTCGTCACCCACTTAAGAAGCAGATTAAAACTGAGGGTGTTTAAAAACCTGCATCCAAGTTTTTGTCAGCACCTGGAAGTCTCATGAAGTAGAAAGGAGTGAGAAGAAGAAGTCCCTCCTCTACTATCATTACGTAAGACATTACGAGGAATCATCCCATTCCTAATTCCTGGGCTGGTGGGACTTTTAGCTTTTGGGTCATCAGCCAGAGCAGCTTGAGCTATAGCCCAAAATGCACAAAAACAGTTTGCTGAGGTGGGAAGACAGATAGGGTGATGGAATGTCTTGCCATTGGGAAGGGACTATATTTAAAACCACACATGGGAAAGTTTTGGACTTTTCTTAAAAAAAAGCTCCTTTCGACCACCCAGTAAATGAATGTAGATCTGCTTAAATTCACTGAAAAATTCCACATTCCAAGATTCTGTGGAGTTTTTATGTGGGATGCGATACTCAAGACAATGTAGAAATTTAAAGAATTGTAGAATTGCAAATCTGTATGGTCCAGGGGGACCTGAAATTCATTGGGCTGCATATATTAAAACATAAAAAAAACAGAATAACATCTACTACCTTAATTCATTCAGAGACTTACGTCTGTCAAAAGAACTGCGGAATTACTTTACCAACATCATATCTTCTACAGTTTTTGTTGCTACCAAGACTTCGACATATATTATGTGGACATTTCTGCCTCATATTCCTCCTGGTGACCCCATAAAAACTAGCAGCATGGACAAAAACCACTGTGTCAGTCGAGATTTAGATATGATGTTGTACACTCTGACCATAGAGGTAACAAGCAGCTTGCACATCACTTGCTGTTATCAGTTGAGGAAATATGACGTTGCTCGCTTATGACCATAAAGTATGATCGTTAGTTCTATGTGAAAATTACTTTTCATAAACTGATTTAAGCAAGGGGGGTGGAGTATTTTAGTTACTGGGTCGGAAAAATAAAACAGAATTCCTAATGTCACACAGGCCAACAGTAAGCTACATCTAAGAAGTGGTAAAATTTCCGGAATACCCCAACTCATACAATATTGACTACTTAAATGCTCTTATAAAACAATTTTTAGAAGCATTTGAGTTACATGCAAACATTAGTACATTTAAAACAGAAATAAAAACGACAGAAAAGGCGCTAGACTTGAACTGGGAAGGTTCAATAGGAGTACTACTGGATTCCTCAAGGAGTCAAATGTTGGAGAAGAATTCTGCTAAATTTTATGAGACGGCACAATTGGTGGATATACTAACAGTTAGCAAAATTTGTGTTGAGTTTTGTAATGCAACAAATTCGTATTTCAATGGCATATTGATTCACACACTATACAGATTCCTCTCTACAATTCTCCCCAAAATATAAAATTATCGAGGTACCTGCCAATGCCATTACCTTCTGGTGACAATCCAGACATCACGCCATCTCCAGTTGAATATTATAGATCAGGACGTTCATCTAATTGTCTTTCAAGATGAAGAAATCGTAATTTGTTTACACTTGAAGCAGCATAGATTCCACGTATGCAACCATGTACACAACAGTTGGTACACCATTTTGCAGCAGAAGCACAATGTGATAGCATGAGCAAATGACAAGCTCCTTAAATTGATAGGCTTGAGACCATGTAATGATGCCATTCGATATAACAGCTCCCGTTCAATATGACGACTGAATCATGCATCAGGGACACAATCTAAGACAAAAACGGCAGAAAAAGACCTACTGTGAAGGAATTATCCGAATGTGATGGAAATCGGTATATGTGATATACACATACAGAGAAAGAAATGATTAAAATTTCAGAAAAAGCGCATGATTTATACAAGAGAAAGAGCTTCTCAAATTGAGCTAGTCATTGACACATTGGTGCACCTCTGGCTCTTATGCAAGCAGCTATCCAGCTTGGTACTGATTGACAGAGTTGTTGGATGTCCTCCTGAGCGATATAGTGCCAAATTTTGTCCTCATGGCGTGTTAGATTGTCAAAATCCTGAGCTGGTTGGAGAGCCCTGCCCATAGTTCTCCAAACGTTCTCAATTAGGGAGAGGTCCAGCGACCTTCCTAGCCAAGGTAGGATTTTGCAAACAGTACAAACTCTCGCCTTATGTAGGCAGGCATTATCTTACTGAAATGTAATCCCAGGGTGGCTTACTACGAAGGGCGACAAAACGAGGTGTAGAATAGTGTCGATGTATCACAGTGCTGTAAGGGTGCCACAGATGACATCTAAACAATACATAATATTTTCATTTTGGCTGCAAATACAATGGTTGATGCTGATAAGTTTTTCATGAGTAGCCCAAGATTATGAGCTACCTCCTTAATGACAAGTTTGGAAGTATGCACTAATGGTTTGATTGACACAGTAACGATTATTGGCTGCGCATACTATGGTTGCAGCTGATGGGATCCTGCTGTGAAAAGAAATGGCACCCCCAGACTGTCACTCCTAGTTGATGAGCTGAGAGTGGGGTGAGAGTCATGTTGGTATTCCCTCAACGTCCAAGGTATCTCCAGACACGTCTTCAGCCTGAAATCTCACTTGCTGGAGTAGAACTGTCTTCAGTGATGAATCCCGCTTTGAACTGAATTCCAATGACCAGTAAAGATGTGCCTGGAGATGCCCCAGATAGTTGGGGGATACCAGCCTGCGTCACCCATCATACAGTCTGACAACCAGAAGTGATGGTATGGAGTGCCATTTCATTTCACAGAAGGATCCCACTTGTTGTTAGCCACTACACCCTCACTTCACTGTGGCATGTCGACGATATTCTACAACCAGCTTTATTGCTCTACCTGGCAGTCTATCCTGAGATCACATTTCAGAAAGATAATTCGTACTTACACATGGCGATAGTTTGTACTGCTTGTCTTCATGTTTGAAAACCCTACCGTGCCGAGCAAGGTCGCCAGATCTCTTCCCAACTGAGAAAGTTTTGAAAATTATGAGAGACCCCTCTAGCCAGCTTGGGATTTTGACAGAACTGGACAGAAATTGTACGATATCCCTGATGAGGACATCCAACAACTCTGTTATGCTATGCCAAGCCAAATAATTGCTTGCACAAGGGCCAGAGGTGGACCGACACATTACTGAATTCGTCAATTTGTAAAGCTCTTTCTCTTGAATAAATAATTCAATTTTTTGGAAATTGTGATTATTTGGATGTCCATACACATACATCACATGTGCCGATTTCCGTCCCATTCAGGTAGTTTCTTCTTGGTGCACTTTTTTGGTCTTTCAATGTACTTCGCCCACATAGCTTTTGCTTCAGGGAGCTTTAATAATAATGATGAGTGTAGAATTCTCAAACAACACTAGGATATTTAAACAATTCAAAAGAACAGCTGCCTATAATTGGAACGAAAATTCGTGAAAAAGGATGGAGGCATTACAGTGACATTGTAATATATGCAAAATGCTTTTACCTTCCTGTTAAAAGACATGAACTCAGTGGAGTCAAGATTGACTGTACAGGAAATGTTGGAATCACATCAACCTTTAAAACATTTGTTTGTGTATCGGCTTCAGACTTGAATGGATTACAAAATGCAGGATGGTTCATTGATGGATTGATAAGTGAATACAGTTGCTTCAATGGATGTATACAACTCAAGATACTTATGCGATACTTCGAAGACATGGAACACGTCAAAATGAAGCTAGAGCTAATTCTGATGCAAAGTGCAACATATATTGACACATACATTCAGGGAAAGACTAACGCCAAAGAGGACAAAATTGTGCTGGGAGAATTTGTATGGAGAATTCCTCATATTTCTGAAACAGATGAGGAGTGTTTAAAATTTTATGGATATTGAATTCTGGTTTCCTGTCATGGTAACTGTTTGAATATCCAATTCTACTGACTACATCTAGACAGACACAGGCAATTAAAACAACTGTTCAATTAGAAATGCCTCTACTCCTTATACTGGTGCTGTAAACCAACAGGAAGAGGAGTTTAAAATGGGATTTGAATGCATTTGACAATTGTAAACAAAACAATGCTGAAGATTACCTTAACTCAGTATTTTACCAATATTATAATTTACAGCTGGCATGAGATAATAAGTTCTGTAGCCTACTGTTTGGCATTTATGCAAAGTTTGCCCCTTCTTACAATGAGGGCAATGATGAATTCAGATACATGCTCAGCCCACAGAAATTTAAGGAATTAGCGCCGATCGTCATGATAGACTGCTCAAAGCAGAACGAAACTGTGAAATCAGGGCCGATAGATGTCCAGATAGAATTTGAAACATCAGAAAAATCCCCAAAGAACCTGCAGCATACACGTTATTACTTGAGCGTGTGATTAATTAGTTTCCTCTCTTGGGGGTTGTGCGACGAGTTGTATAAATTAACAGGTGTTGCATCATATTTAAACCATTTCACGATGACACATCGAAGTGTGAACGTCAGTATATATACTCAAGGTGTCTTCATGAATGTGATCAGTATCTGTTACTTCAAGCTGCTGATCAGCACGAAATGGGTAGTAAAAGCTTTTTCATTTTTCCATTCGGTTGCTCTACAGATCCCGACTTATTTCCGAATATGAACGGCGCTGCGTCTGTTGATACATCAACTTATAAATTTTATCGCAAACCTAAATGAGAAATACTTCACACTAATAATACTGACTGGGACAACCAGCAACAGGTGAAACAACTACATCATATATACCACGTTGACAGCCATGGCCAAAATGGGTAAACTGCTCCCAGAAGCCATGTTAAGCGGTTCATATTCTTGAGGGAAAATGGAGACTGCAAATTATCTCATACGTGGCATACAAAGTAGAAAGTTTAGCTCAGACATCAACTATGAGATAAACTGTTGTCAACAGCTACTCACCAACTTGCATATTTCGAAGTATATTCGATAATACGATCCATGTCTTTGTTATCACTGCGTCATTAGTTGTTCACTCTTTGTTGTAGATGGTTCACTGATGCTTAGCCTTATCTGTGTTCAATTTTCCTTGCAAAATGGCTAGCAACAAAAGGAAACTAAGTGATGTAAAATTGAACAGCTAGGTAACATGAACGAATTGGAATGGAATGAGTTTATGGATGAATTCTCGGATGGAGGAAGTCTCTACGAACCATCTTCATTTAAGCATTCAAATGAGGATTCAGAGGCAGACAAGAGTGAATACAATGAAGAAGATAAGCGGATTGGTCCACTAGCAGACAGTATGAATAATAGTGATGGGTGGAATGACATCCCTCAAGATCCACCAGTATTTGTGTTCAATGAGGGTGTTGGATTGAAACTAGATTTACAAAATTTTGGCCTCAATGCATTTGTTGAATTTTTTCAAAGAGTTCCTAGTGTCATTATGTGGACAAACAAATCTATATGTGAACCAGGAAGTAGGAAAACGTGAGAGGATTAGATCAACCAGGCTTTCGAGTTGGAGGGATACAGATGTTGTGGAAACGAATGTATTTCTGGGGCTATTGCTGCTCATGGGACCTTGTCGCTTTCCATTGGCAGAACAGTACTGGAGTGCAAGTCCGTTTTATAATGTCAAGTTATGGAGATCTGTATTGAATAGAAACAGATTTCAGTTGTTACTGAGATATCTACACCCTCAGACAACTTATTGCAATCCAATAACTGATTCTACAAAATTAGACCTGTTTTTGACCATTTCAGTAGCGTCACAAGCAATAATTACATCCCAGACAAGAATATCTGAATTGATAAATCAGTAGTTTTGTGGCGTGGACATTTGTTTTTCGGGCAGTTTATAAAGGATAAGAACACACGTATGGTGTAAAACTTCATGAACTCTGTGAATCTAAAGGTGTGGTTCTCAAAAGAAAAATCTACTGTGAGATGTCACAGGAGATGGGTGATGCATCTGAAGTTGTTTTACCCCTGATGGAAGCTTCTTGAAGAAAGGATACGTGCTTTGTATGTACAATTTTTCTAAGTCTGTTTCACTGCTGGCGACTTACAAAGCCTACATGTGTGGAACATCATGTACCGACAGAAACGAGAACCTATAATTCTTAGTCATTATGAAACTGACGCAGGGTGGAAGGGCAAAAGGGAAGTCGTGACCATTTCTGTTATTCACTGTGTCGAAATGGTGGAAGTTCGCAATCGAAATGACGAAGCTGCGTTGAAACCAAACGTAGTCCGAGACTACAACAATGACATAGCAGGTGTTGATCAGCTCCGCCTCGATGCCAGCAAAGGCTGTGTGTTGGTTGGAAGGAGACCAGACGAGTGCCTGCAACCAACCAGTCTGCAGCCTAGACACACTGGACCTACGTCTGGAGCTATAGTCTGGGGTACGATTTTGGAGCTTTAGTCTGGGGTATGATTTCGTATAACAGCAGGAGCGCTCTTGAGTTTGTCCCATGGACCCAGACCGCATTCTGGACGTTATTCTGGTGATTCGAACTGTCATGCTGCTATTCATGAACATTGTTCAAAGGGGTGTTTCCCAACAGGATAACATTCATCCACATACTGCTGTTGTAATCCAGCATACCCTACAGAGTGACGATGTGATGCCTTGCCTTGCTCGACCACCAGATCTGTCTTCCATCGAATATGTGTGGGACGTCATCGGGCGACACCTCTAGTGTCATCCACAGCTAGCATTAACTGTCTCTGTATTGACAGACTAAGTGCAACAGGTGTTGAACTTCATCCCACAAACTGACATCTGACACCTGTAGCACACAAGCCATGCATGTTTGCATTCTGCCGATTATACCAGTTGTTCATGTACCAGAGTTTCACATTTTCAAAGACTTTTCTCGTGCTTACATTAACATGTGATCTTGCAACGTTAATTACTTGAATATATTATCTAGACAAATGTATTCCCGAGGTTTCATTCCTCTACATTGATTATTTCTTCGTGTTGGTTTTTATTCGTCATTGTATTTGCACGAAGCTTTGTACGCGCTTTTCTGTCAGTTTATTCCAAGTGTGAAAACAAACATAACTGTTCTGACACAAAAAACTGTAATTCGCACGTATTTGCTACAAATGTTTTTATATCGGACGACTTTATGCGGAAACTCGTTTCCTATGAGTTAACTCGTAGTGCGTCCCCACTGCCAGGTCATCAGGTAAGAGATAACTTGTAGTTGGCAGTCAACGTAATACACACACAGTGTGCAACCAACTCAGACACCCAAAAAGTACACACACACACAACACACACGCGCGCGCGCAGACACACATGCACATGCACCTGTTTACACTACGACAAATACGTCATACTATTGCGCATACACACACGCGTTTACACTGTATATCCAACCAATAAATATATCCACTCTATCATCCAAGTGAGTAGTATGAGTATGATAGTGTTTCGATTCCATTCTCACAAGTGACCTGTTTTGGTGTTATGGACGACTTTCAGTTGCAGTGCCGTATGTATGACATGGGTCCGTGATTGAATGGTAACTTAGTGTGCAATATGTAGAGAAGCATCTGCAGGCATACCAAGTTATTAACAACCACGAAAGCCTTTGTGGTTGCGTGTCGCATATCCTTCACTCATCTTTGGGTGGCACCTGCCACTGTATGGTATGCACACATTTTTGATTTATGGCCTACAAACTCCACGATCTGTGACCCATTTACGTTGTCTTTCATTAGGCGAATAGCCTTATTATTTTCAGGTGTTATGCCATAAAGATCACCAGCCATACATCCAGACATGTCGTACGCATCAGGACTTCATGTTATTACTTCACTAGGAACACAGTCCTTCACCAAAAAATGAAGTTTTTGGTATCCGTATGAAGTAAATTAGCGTCTGAAAATTGAGTTTTCACCAAATCATAACAAAACTGGCAGTTGTGAAGTTTAGATGGGTTCAGCACACACATGCCATTACAAAAAGGTTTCATTAAGTCTACCATAATATTAGCCACCTCCAGAGTGACGAATTCTTGATTGAAGACTGTGGCCCATTTAAAATTTGGTCAGACAAAATAATCCCATTCGCCATAACATAACTCCCAGCCGGTAATTAAGTGAATTTCGTGGTGGTCTCTAACAATTTCCGCTGTTTTGTCGACAACTGTATTATTCATAAATTTTAAAAATCTTTTTCAAAATAAAGTGGACATGGAAGCCTCCTTTTCGTATTTACCTCAATGTATTCCTTCAACAAGGGATGATAGTTTAAGGAAATAGAAAGGGTGACTCACTCTAGTTCCATCCCTAACCTGATGCATTGTTGGAGGCCTCTACAGCGAATTATGTATCTCTCGTTATCCCTCAGCGTCATCGTCAGGTAGGAGAGGCAAACTGCTTCATGTCATGCAAATTATTAGCATATGCCATGTCCGCCTCCATGATATATCTTACACCAGAATACGCTGCCATGTCTGAGAAATCATCTGGTCCGATGATGTCCTTATTGGGCCTCTGAGGTAAAATTTGAGTGAGCGTGATGCTTATTTCGTCGGTGAGCACGGTGTTGATTTTGGTTTGCAAAATGATAATGTTAGTATCCTGCCTGAGAGCACGGAAAATACTTTTCATTTCCCAAGCGGATCACCACGAACATCACGCTGCACTTCCTGGACTTGCTACATTTTATGCACACACTGCTTCTGAAACTTGCTGAAACCATGTGTGAGGAACACATGCACCTCACTAGATCTGCATATCCTTGTGGTACGAATTTTCAGCTCGTGACAAAGACAAGAGCCTTCCAATACGATTATCTGGATTTGATGGAGAAACCCAATGAAACCCGTTGTTTGACATAAAATTCGATGGCTTTCGAAATCTTCCAACTGACAAAGATTACTGTTTTGCATGTCCAAATATACATCCTATACCTGGATGTATCTCAAATAGTCAGATGCTCTGAAATCTTCATCCATTCATGGGTTAGTTGCCTTGGCAAACCTGTGGACAATTGGCAAAGCCCCCCCCCCCCTCATAAATACCGAATTTGAAAAATAGCGACATGTTAACATCAGTCAAAAGTAGGATGTTGACACATTCTTTTTGTGCCCCACAAAAGCCCTAGCGTGGTGTAATAGAAGTTAAGATCCAGTGTGTATGTTTCCATGCATACACTTAAGAATTTCTCCAAAATATCTGCAAGCAAGCATAATTCCATATTGATATGAAGTCTTGTATATGCCCTTAAATCTGGGATATTGAAGACTTACCAAACATTCATCACATGTCCATACTCTGCATCAGTTTTTGCGCTGCCTGTGGGATTACTGGTAAATGGGTTTAATTGGGATACTCCATCGAATACAGGTTTTCCTTTGGAGACTTTGCGTACATCAACTCTTGCAATGGGTTTTTTGGCTACAGATTATTGTGCTTTAGTGTCGTGTAACGGTTGTCATACCAGCCACATCGATGCACAGCTCAACAAAGTGATGCACGTGGTTGCTGGTACAGTCAGACTGACTCCTGTCTACTAGCTGCCCCTACTAAGCAATATCTACCCACCACAGATTTGCAGCATTGAGGCAGTACTTAGAGGTTACCACAAGATACAATAGAGAAAGGAACAACCCATTCATCACGACATACCTGTCTTACGAAGAAATAGGCTTCATTCGAGACACCCGACGCTACTGTACGCTGAATAGCTAACCAAATGACACCAGAGTAAGAGATCTCTGGAACAAGAAGTGTCAACATATTACCAAGAATAGGAATGGTTCGAGAAATATAACTGTGATATTGTGGGTGTCGAACTTGACAGAAAATTGTGGGTCAGATTAAACAGAACCCCCGCTGTATGTGGTTGGTGTTTTGACTCACTCTATAAATTTGTGTTGTGGGGTTTTCAAGTTGTGACTGTGGCGCACTAAACAATCCATCAGATATATAAGATGTTATAAGGGCAAATGGAATGGTTTTACAAATGGCAATGCCACAGCGTTGGAATAGATTAGAAACATAGAAATTAATATTTAATCATTTTATTTTTGTTTTACTCAATGGCATTCATTACATATTACAAATTTACTGCTTGTGTGTACCACACGAATGACGATGATTCATATGGGAAAATCTCTTTCATTGTCACGAGCTGAAACTTAGCATTACCAAGATATGCAGCTCTGGTGAGGTGCATGTACTCCTGACACATTGTTTCAACAAATTTCAGAATCTGTGTGCATAAAACGTAGCAAGTCCAGGAAGCACAGCGTAATGTTCGTGGATATTCCTTTGCGAAATGAAATGTATTTCTCTGTGCTATCAGGCAGGATACAAACTTATTGCGCAAACCAAAACTAACCCCGTGCTCAATGATGAAATGAGCATCACACCCATTCAAATTGTGGAAAAAATGACGATGTGTCATGGCGGTTGGTAATTCAGGTTACATTGTGTGCTGCACCACAGAAATTCCCCAACAGAGGATTGATCTCTATGCAAAATATTCGTTACTGTATCTAATGGCAGCCCACAAATACGACAATTAACTGCTTTCCTGTATAATTCATTATTTCACTGTGATTCAATCATGGTAATGTTGATGTGAAATCACACCAACATCCCTTGCAATTCGTTCAATATTAGAGCGTAATCATCTTGCAAGATTTTCCCTGACGTGTGATTCAAAACGGTTTTGACTCGTATGTATTCCAGTCTCTGTCTTTCTCTAAAATTTTTACCCTCTGCAACTTCCCCTAGTATCACAGAGATTATTCCATGATCTCTTAACACATGTCTTATCATCCTGTCCCTTCCTCTTGTCAATTTTCCATATATTCCTTTCCTCGCCAGTTGTGCGGAGAACCTACTTATTCCTTTATCAGTCCACCTAATTTTCAACATTCTTCTGTAGTACCACATCTCTTCGATACTCATCTGTTCCTGTTTTCCCATAATCATGTCTCACTACCATAAAATGCTGTGCTCCAAATGTACATTCTCAGAAATTTCGTCCTCACATTGTAGCCCATGATTGACCAGGAACGCCCTCTTTGTCATTACTATTCTGCTTTTTATGTCCTCCCTGCTCCATTCACCATGGGTTACTCTGCTGCCTAGACAGCAGAATTTCTTAACTGTGTCTGCTTCGTGAGCCTCTATTATGAAATTAAGTTTCTTCCAGTTCTCATTTCTGCTACTTTTCGTTAATTTTGTCTTCCTTCGATTTACTCCCACTCCACAATTTGTACTTATTAGATTGTTGTTCATTCCATTCAAGACATCTTGTACTTCTTCTTCACTCTCACCGACGATAGCAATATCAGCGAATCTTATCAACTATTTCTCTTCACCTTGAATTTTAATCCCACTCTTGAACCTTTCATTTATTTCCGTCATTGCTTCTTTGATGTATAGATTGAACAGTAGGGGCGAAAGACTTTGTCCCTGTTATACATCCTTTTTACTCCAAAACATTTAGTTCTTTGTCCTCCGGAGTTTTTGTTCGCTCTTTGTTCTTATATATATTGCATATTAGCCATCTCTTCCTAGAGTTCACCCCTATTTCTCTTAGAATTTCGAACATCTTGCACATTTTACATTGTCGAACATTTTTCTCAGGTCGTTAAATGCTGTTAACGTGTCCTGATTTTTCTTCAGTCTTGTTCCCATTATCAACTGCAACGTCAGAACTGCCTTTCTGGTGCTTTTGCGTCTCCTAAAGCCACACCGATCATCGTGTAACGGATCCTCATTCTATTTTCCATTCATCTGTACATTATTCTTCTCAGCATCTTGGATGCATGAGCTGTTAAACTTACTGGCGACAATTGTCGCCCTTGTTGGCTTTTGCTTCCTTCGGACTTGTGTAGATGATGTTATTCCGGAAGTTTGATTGTATATCGCCAGTGTCATACATTCTCACACCAACGTGAATAGTCTTTTCGTCGTCACTTCCCCCAATAATTTTAGAAATTCTAATGGAATATTATCAATCCCTTCTGCCTTATTTGGTCGTAAGCCATCCAAAGCTCTTTTAAATTCTGCCACTAATGCTGGTTCTCCTGTCTCTTCACTGTCAACTCCTCTTCCTTCTTCTGTCACGTGCTCAGACAAGTTCTCTCCTTCATAAAAACCTTCAATGTACTCTTTCCACCTATCCACTCTCTTCTCTGAATTTAACGGTGGAATTCCTATTTCACTCTTAATGCTACCGCCATTGCTTGTAATTTCACCGAAGGTTATTTTGACTCTTCTGTATGCTGAGCCAGTCTTTCTGATAACCATTTCTTTTTCGATTTCTTCACATTTTTCATGTACCCATTTCATCTTAGCTTCCCCACACTTCCTATTTATTTCATTCCAGAGTGACTTGTATTTCCCTGTTCTTCAATTTCCTTGAACTATTTTGTACTTCTTTCTTTCCTCAATCTACTGAATCATTTCTTCTGTAACACATGGTTTCTGCACAGTTACCTTTCTTGTATCGATATTTTTCTTTCCAACTTGTGTGATTGCACTTCTTAGAGATGCCCAATCCTCTTTAACTGAACTGCCTACTGAACTATACACTATCACAGTACCTGTAACCTCAGAGAACTTTATGTGTATCTCATCATTCCTTAGCACTTCCGTATCCCACCTCTTCGTGTGCTGATTTATCCTGATTAGTCCCTTAAACATCAGGCTACTCTTCATCATTACCAAACCGTGATCTGAATCAATATCTGTTCCTGAGTACACCTTACAATCTAATATCTGATTTCGGAATGTCTAACTAACAATGATGATGTAGTGTAACTACTAGCATTTTCCAAGAACACCTCCTCCTCTTTTGATTTATGAAAAGAGTATTGGGTATTACTGACTGATGTTCATTGCAGAACTTGATTAGTCTCTATCCTCTTTCTTTCCTACTAGGAATCCCATATTCTCCTATAACCCTATCTTCTAATTCCTACCCTTCAACAGCATGCCAGTCCCCCATGACTATCAGATTTTCATCTCCCTTTATGTACTGAATTACTGAACTACCTGTTCAATATCCTAATATACTTTCTCTATCTCTTCATCGTGTCTTGAAAGGAGGATGTAAGATGAACATCAACAAAAACAAAACGAGGATAATGGAATGTAGTCGGGTTAACTCGAGTGATGCTGAGGGAATTAGATTAGGAAATGACACACTTAAAGTAGTAAATGAGTTTTGCTATTTGGGGAGCAAAATAACTGATGATGGTCGAAGTAGAGAGGATATAAAATGTAGACTGGCAATGGCAAGGAAAGCGTTTCTGAAGAAGAGAAATTTGTTAACATCGAGTATAGATTTAAGTGTCAGAAAGTCGTTTCTGAAAGTATTTGTATGGAGTGTAGCCCTGTATGGAAGTGAAACATGGACGATAAATAGTTTGGACGAGAAGAGAATAGAAGCTTTCGAAATGTGGTGCTACAGAAGAATGCTGAAGATTAGATGGGTAGATCACATAAGTAATGAGGAGGTATTGAATAGAATTGGGGAGAAGAGGAGTTTGTGGCACAACTTGACTAGAAGAAGGGATCGGTTGGTAGGACATGTTCTGAGGAATCAAGGGATCACCAATTTAGTACTGGAGGGCAGCGTGGAGGGTAAAAATTGTAGAGGGAGACCAAGAGATGAATACACTAAGCAGATTCAGAAGGATGTAGGCTGCAGTACGCACTGGGAGATGAAGCAGTTTGCACAGGATAGGGTAGCATGGAGAGCTGCAGGACTGAAGACAACAACAACAACAACAACATCTCTTCATCTTCTGCTTGCGATGCTGGCATGTATACCTGAACTATTGTTGTCAGTGTTGGTTTTCTGTCAATTCTGATGAGAACAACTCTATCACTGAACCAACTCAGTCGCTGCCCCGCCTTTCTATTCATAACGAATCCTCCACCCGTTACAGCATTTTGTGCTGCTGTTGATATTACCCTGTATTTATATAGCCAGAAATCCTTGTCTTCTTTCCATTTCACTTCACTGATCCCACTATATCTAGGATAAGTCTTAGGATTTCCCTTTTCAAATTTTTTAGCTTGCCTACTGTTATAGCTTCTTTGCGCGCTTTGTGGTTCTTTCGTGGATACAGGAGCGAGGAACAGATGCCTTTCATGTACAGAGAATTCAGATATTATTTTATTCCACATCTAATATCAAATAGTAAAAGTAATACATAACTTTGTTGATGTAGTTGGAGTGTCAGTTGCTAACAGTAGTTTTTAATGTTGAAACATATATCTATACAAATTATTTACAGTTCTGGCGATCTTCAGCACTATGATTATTTAGTAAATGACGAACCCTGACCACTGTGACAGTGTAAATGTTATTCAAATGGCAAACACAGAAAAATGGGGTTATTGCATGAATGTTCGAACTTAAGTACACATTCCGTTCGAGCGCCAGAGAAGGGATACTTTCATTTCATTGGCAGCGGCATAATCGTCCGTGGCAGCGCCCTCATGTTACAGTGGCGGCTGTAGGAAATATGGCGGCATAATTGGCATCGCGCATTTTTAAAATGCGGCTGACGGGTCAGTGGCTGATACCGCACCTACGTCTGACATTCCACACCCCAATCAGCACAATGTTATTCTTTCGTTGGTTCTTCGATCTTTTGGTTTTTGGGTTGTTTTGGTGGGAGAAGACCAGACAGCGAGGTCATCGGTCTCATCGGATCAGGGAAGGACGGGGAAGGAAGTCGGCCGTGCCCTTTCAAAGGAACCATCCCTGTGTTTGCCTGGACCGATTTAGCGAAATCACGGAAAACCTAAATCAGGATGTCCGGACGCAGGATTGAACCGTCGTCCTCCCGAATGCGAGTCCAGTGTGCTAGCCACTGCGTCACCTCGCTCGGTCGATCTTTTTCTGATGGTCTCCTTTTAATATTACTGGTATTTAAAAAAATGTAATATTAAACTTATTGCTTTTGCTGGTGGCAGTTCTTCCGAAATGGTAAAATGGTGCATAGAAAACTTTTCTTGCTGATGGTAAAATTAAATATTCCGTCAACCAGCATCAAATTCCCATATGACCTACGAGAACGTTGACCGACGGTATTGCTTAGGGGCCAGTGACCGATTTAAAAATTACACAGCTTGCGTAATTACATTGCCCGGATACTGATAGAAAAGACCAATAAAAGAGATCCCAGGGACGCTGAAATAAAAGTTTTATAAAGTAATAGCCGTTTGAACACTAATAGCGTTCGGCTGTGGCCACCAAACAATTCGTCGGCAACTCTCCTTCGCTGCAGCCTGAAAAATTTCTAAAATGTGGCATAATAATTTGATGTGTGGAATAAACGAAAAAGGAAAGTACAGTCCTAATTAAAACACGGCTTTTGAAATTAAATTAGCGTAATTATTTCCCAAACGTTAAAATAGCAACACTTACATTTGTGGAAAAGCCATCGAAAACAAACGAGAGAGAGAGAGAGAGAGAGAGAGAGAGAGAGAGAGAGAGAGCTCACAGCTCCTGGTTTCATATAATCCAAAAATAAATTACGGCGACTGCCTTCAACTTGCTTTACAGTTTCGATACATAAACATTTCTCTAGAAAATTCTTTAGCTGAGCAGCAAAAAAATACATTCCTTTCATTAAATCGTGAGCTTTTCTCAGTACTTTACAGATTTATTTACATAGAGAAAAATTAATTCTTAATGTATTTTAGCCATAATTAAAAATTGGGATACATTCCATTAATTATTCAAAAAAGCAGCATTCCATTCTCCCCCTTAGCAGTCTCCTCCCGGATATCCAAACGGTGGACTAGTCTTTTGCCAACAGTGAGATCGTTGTGACACTTTTTCAACTAGAAATCACATGTAATGCGAATACACACTATTTGTCTTTAATGCAGTGGTTTCCATTGCCTTCTACATCCCCATACCGTTGATCGCTGCTGATTTTGCCACCTTTCAGGTGCAGTTTCCCACCCCAAGGGCGAGAGAGTGTTCTGAGCGTCTGTCTGCTCCTCTGCCCTATTTGACAAGACTGTTGGTAGAACGAGAAGGACTTCTTATGCTATAAATCTTAGCCGCGATTGCTGATGATGTTTTTTAAGAATTTAGGCAATGATGAACTTCGAACCCAGGAATGAGGTCGTTCTGATTACTGGTCAAAAATGCTGCATCTGGGTACTCAAGTGACGTATATATACAACCTGGTGTGCCACTGCATATAGTGCATGCCATACAATCAAGGTACTATGGGGGGCAAGGCTCTTAAAGTCTGTTTATAGTTCAATGCTCCTGATAGTGGATATTTTGTTCGGCTCAGTGGCCATATCAACACATACCAGTTTCTGTACAGAGCATTCCAGGAGAAGCTTTGCTAATAACTCACTTGAAGTAAATGAGTTGAAAGATCTAAGACAATAACGTCGTATCTCTTTATGTTTGCTCAGCTGCGAGTAAAGAAGGCAGGATGTGTACTCATCCAGCAGTAGTGTTGTTTCTTTCCCTTGGAGAATAATAACAAATTTACAGCGATGAGTCAAAATATTATGACCATCTGCTTAATAGCTTGTTTGTGCATCTTTGGAACGAAATACATCACTGATTCTGCATATCAGGGATCCGACAGTTTGTAGGTAGGTCTGTGGAAGTATGTAGCATTCGATGTCTATGCACAGGTCAAGAAATTTGCGTAAATAACGGGCCGCTGATTTGCGTATGTTAGGGTGGACATCAGGCGAATTTGGTGGCCGAGACTTCAACATGAGTTCACTATAATGTTCCTCAAACCACTGTAGCACGGTTCTGGCTCCGAGACACGGACAATTACACTGATGAAAGATGACATCGCCGCTGGGGAAGACAGCAAGCATGGAAGGATGCAGGTGGTTCACAGCAATCAGAATATCTTCGAATACTACCATAGTTCCCATGCAATAGCAGGAGAATGTTTCCTATACCATAATAGTGCTCCCACCAGCCTGCTTCAGTGGCGCGCTTCACGTTTCGTACCACGGTTCACCTCGATGACGGCGTTTGTGGAGAGGACCATCGACCTAGTATAGCAAAAAATGTGGTTCACCCAAAGAGCTGACACGTTTCCATTGATCGACTGTCGAATCCTGATGGTCCTGTGCCCACTGCATGCTTTCGTTTCGTCAATATGTGAACATGTAAGGGTGGTCTGCTGCGGAGCTCCATGGTCAACTACATATGAGGAGCAGTGTGCTCTGAAACACTTGTGCATGCACCAGCATTGTGCTCCTTCGACAGAGATGCAACAAATCACCATCTATTCTACTTTACAGAGCAGACAAGCCTCCAAACTGTGGAGAGTCGTGGGCGGTCAACCATCTAGCGGTTCACGTTTCGTACCACGGTTCACCTCGATGACGGCGTTTGTGGAGAGGACCATCGACCTAGTATAGCAAAAAATGTGGTTCACCCAAAGAGCTGACAAGTTTTTCACAGTTTCACAGTTCTTGTACCTCTTTTCATAGATGCTCACGACAGTAGCACATGAACATTCGACCAGCTTCGCCATTTCCGAAGTACTCGTTCACACTCTGGATAATAAAAATCTACCCTTTGTCAAAGTTGCGTATCTCAATGGATTTCCTCATCTGCACCCCGTATCTTCGCGAAGGTGATCCCCTGTCCATATCTGCTCCACTTACATACATTTCTTACCACATAACGAGCCCGCAATGCCACCAGGTAGTATCCAACGTCGCGTTGGGCAGTGGTCATGTACACTGAACAGCATATATGTTTCTCACACTGACAGGCAAAATCAGAAAAGTAAGAAGGTCCAATGACTGCATGCTTAGTGTCATTCCGCTAATCATAATCGTACCCCACTGTCTTGCTTTCTTCTTCCCTCAGGCCATAAACATGAGCTGATAAAGGGGATTCTGCCTCTCAAATTTAACTATGTACTAAAGATTAATGGGGAAACTGATGCCATCAGAGTTACAAAATCCACAAACATCCATTTCATTTTGAATCATATGATCAGGATGATTCTTGTAATTTCTTTCGCAAGTCAAGGTTGATCACACAAATCAAAATCCGTCTTCTCTATTTTGGATGTTAAGAGAGCCTCTTCTTTTAGCTATATGCTCTAGAAGCGGTGTCCGCAGCTCGTGGTCTTGCGGTGGCGTTCTCGCTTCCCGCGGATGGGGTGCCGGGTTCGATTTCCGGCGGGGTCAGGGATTTTTCCTGCCTCGAGATGACTGGGTGTTGTTGTGTCGTCTTCGTCATCACCATTCATCCTCGTTACGGTCGGAGGAAGGCAATGGCAAACCACCTCCGCTAGGACCTTGCCTAGTACGGCTGTGCGGGTCTCCCGCATCGTCCCCTACGCTCCTCGGAGTATGGGACCTCATCATCATCATCTGCAAGTGGGATGTAGGGACAACCCCTCATTTAATGGGTCAAAAACAAGTGACTGAATATCCAAGTGGAGTATATGGCTGAGTGCTCTACCAAACCCTCTTTCCTGCATTTCAGAAAACTGGCTATGTGTGACACTCGAGATGAAGTTTTGGAACCACATAGAAGCTTAGGTGCCACGTGATACCATGCCAGTTTCCCACTGAGTATATATGATGGTTTTCTCTTCACCACCATTACCATCTTATTTTGGGTGGTGCATGAGTTGGCTGGATAAAACTGCGTTGCAGATCATTAATAATTCTGGGAAGCTCGTTTTCCAAAATGGGTTGACACACACTTAGGAAACGGATTGGGTGGGGATATGAGATACTGTTCCCAAATGGGCTCCAACCACTCAGCAGTCTAAAGCTGGCATGCGACTAGTCTGCTGCTACCCTACACTAGTGGGATGGGCAAGGAAACTGCTGCTTTTTGGTTGGTAACTATATGTGACCAGCAACTGCGACGTCAGCTAGTGAAGCGAACATGATGATCAAGTTGATTATGATTTGCAGATTAGTTCTGCATCACAGTTTTTGTGATACAATCTACTTTCCTGGAATCGGTATTGTTGTCCCTTGAAGTAAGAGTTAGTATCTTTCTTAGTTACTCATTTGTATGATGTTCTTTGAGTTGTTTTCAGGTTGTGCCTCAAGTTCCCTAGCAACACAGATTTCTTTCGCATCTCATCGTCTGTGTTTCTCACTTCTTATAAGACTTCTTTCTAGTATGTAGGATTTTCTTACTTATTACGACTTATTAAAGGGTAGATTTCTCTAACCACCATAATTGAAATGAGCACAGTAGCTGGTATGTGTGGATTTATCTGAAGTGCTTACATCTATTATGTTCACACAAAAAAATTTTCTGTACACCACATTTATATCTTTGTTCAAGTTTTTTGTTAGTTTATTAATGCTTGTTGAAGGATGTAGGTCATACCTGCGTGCTTGATTTACAACTTCTACATTGGTGTTGTGCAACTGGCATAACAGACTATCAAGACCAGTTATGAGCTCACTACTTTTCTCTTTGACGATATAATTTGCACTTATGCAAATTACGATACAGACGTTTTTGCTCCACTGTTATATAATTTAACAATTGATTTTATTACCTCCTTAAAACCTGCTCCAAACATTACAAACCCCTGGACATTTATGTATGTTTGCACATTTGCCTCCTTTTCCACCACATTACGTCCATGACTATCTGCAGTAATCACATTCTTTTTTGCACTGATTTTTGAACAATGTTTCGGTGGTAGCTAGTTGAAGAACTCGAAAATTCCACAGGGCAGAACATATAGAATTTGTTATTATTTTAGGAATGAGATTGTTTGCAGAATCGCTTTGGGCATTATAGTTATTTGATGCACTTATGGTACTCATAGTTTGTTATTTCCAACTTTTGCATTGCTTTCCATGGTAATCCTCACTTTTTTACGTAAGTGGTAGCCTTTTCTTGGGTTTTATCGGAGCTTTGTTTTATTGTGTTATACAACCAAAACTTTTCAGCTGTTTCTCTACATCTGCAGTCATTTTAAGTTCATTGGTTTCACTTTTTGTAGCTGAAACACGATGAAGGTTATAGCAATGTTTAAATTTTCCTGTTACAATACATACAATTGATTTTGATCTTGTGATGATTTCATTTGCGTTTTTTGCTTTAACTTCACAGCAGTAACATTTTCCATGTAGATCTACGTTTTTCATGAAACTCTATTTTTCACCTACTTTTCTTCATCTTCATTTTACATGAATGGAGGCCATTCGCTTGATGATGTCATTCTAGTGATTACCTATAATGCAGACTGACTTCAATGATGAACGGATGAACATAATGGAACAATTTTGAAACCAGGCCTGAAAATCAATTACATTATGAATAAAATGTACAAACAACAAATCGAAAAGAAGTCATGAAGTTGTATTTGGGGCCGCTGAAAACGACTACGTGGACAGAGAAAAAAATAAACATAAGAGTACAAATGGCCTGTACCACTTTGATATATGGTACTACATAGGGTTTTCAAAAATTATGATGTGTCTGGGAAAAAAATATTTACAGTCAGCTTAGATCTCAGAGAAGTTGAATGTAACAAATTTCTGGAGATTACTGTCCAAATAAACTCGAGTTTAACAACAATATTTTCATTGTAAATACAAGAAATTATTGTATTTTCATCTGTTATTTCATATAAATGAGGTGAGAGCAGTAGATTTACTGAAGTTAGCTGTCAAAAATCCGTCAAGATATTGGGACTTAAGATTCAGTGTGATTTCAAGGAATAAATTACTTTTAAGACGTTACTGTTACATACGTCCCTTTCAAGCAACAAACTGAGGTATGGGAACGTTTTTTACTTCTTTAAACACAATATAATACTCCCTCTACAGATGACATAACAGTGCTGACCGTCAGCATGTCGGTATGTAGGACACAATAGACGCGCAGGTGAGATGCAAAATGAGGATGGCTGAGCACAGCGGTAAACTGGCAAACACAGCAAATAACGATTTAGTAAGCGGGTTGTTGCAACCACACTTGAGTGAGTCTCTTTGTTGTGGACGACATGACTAGGCACCAGATTTTAGAGAAACAAATAGGTAGTAACAGAGTATGAATTTGAGGACAGAAAATCCTTCAATTTGGGGACTTGGTCATCACTGAGTATCGGCACCACGACACCAGAGCACCGCCAGATCACGAGATGCCTGGGCAGTGCCAGCAGCAGCCACTGGTTCGAGGCCAGGCTGCGTCTGCCGCTACACTGGGTCCTTCACGAGACTTGCTGCCACAGCCGCACTGGCCTGCTGTCCATGCCTGCTACCGCTGATGCTGAGACCCGGGGGGAACGTGGCACCACAGTGCTAGCTGTCGTCCGTCGCCTGTCCGAGGACTGCAGGTAGAGAGCCGCACACAGCTGCCTCCACCACCACCACAGTCTAACGTAAATCACGACACTCACTGCTGTAAAAGTTGTTACCGTTTGACAGATGGAGCGACACTAGCGCTCCAAGCGGCGAGTAAGATGAACGTCAGACGTGTCGTAAACATAATGTTTGTTTTGCATCATTTCCTACGTAATTTACGAAATATTTGAGTTATTTTCTTTCCTCTAAGGGTTTGTGTAGTATCAGAAGGCATATGTTTTTCTAAAAATGATTCTAAAATAAGCGCAAGTGTGGACAAAAACCGTGAATCTAGTGGCAAGCTACAACACATTCGTGAAGAAACACTTGTGACATTGGATAGAACTTCAGTTTACCACGTTGATATCAAAAGAACATAAACACACAGATTCACACATAAGAAGCACAGACATGTACCTCTACATGCAAAAGCAATCGACAGCTCATTTATCCTTCTGTAGGCCTACTGTGTTTGTCATTGTTGTCGCCTGTTGCCACAAGTACGACCTTCATCTTTATATTATTCTAAGTGGGACAAGCAACTGCCAAATAGTGGGACAAATATGTTGAAAACATTATAATGAGCTGATTATATTACATTTCACGCAAAACCAAATAGCTGAATAATTTTCAAACAGTCTGTCAGTAGTGAACAAGGTGTTAACAAAATAATGTCATCACACGAAGGAAGCAAGGAAAATTAAGTGACGAACAACAGAAGTGAATGAAATACATACCAAACGCTTTTGTAAGACACGAATAACTCCACTTAATGTAACCACTTCATCGTCAAAGCATGCCTGTGTTGACGATTCACACGAATTTGCCACTGATACATGGAGAGTTGAACTGGCTGCTTCTGTGTCATAGGACTGTTTTACAGCTTTAGATGGATTGTCGGTTCTTTGTGGCAGTTTCCTCTTCTTCGTCAGTTGAGGTGGCTTATTTGGGATGTCAACCAGAGTGGGTACTGCATTCTGCACGAGTTTATTGTTGCCTGCGTTCATAAACTGGTTTTGTTCGAAATGTAGCGAGCAAAACCTAATATTATTATACAGGTAAACTGGGCCTTTTTATAAGATCTTCTCGTCTGCTACTAACTAACCATTTTCTGCTCCTAAAACGAAACATTAATCATTAATAGACATGTAGTTTGCAAATGATTCCTGACGATACAGTTTAGTAACATGATGGTATATACCTCTCAGGATCCTTGGGAAATGTAAAAAAGACAGCTGTGGTGTCTTCTTCCTGTTGTTGCTGCAATTTATTGCGCTACAAACGCTGCAGCTTGTAAAAACCGTTGTAGAAATCAAAATAAACAACCACTATTTGCTTTCACAATCGTGCCGAACCCACAGTTTAACCTACTGGCCGCTTGGGGCGCTGCTGGCGCAGTAGGCAACAAAATCGAGGCGAAGTGTCGCGACTATTATGTTAGACTGTGACCACCACTGAGCTAAGAGCAGTGGGGCCGCCATCTGGCATGTCCTCCGCCAGGAAGCACCACTGTCGCAACTGGCCATGGTCTTGCTTTCGCCAGCAGGCCAGAGTCCTGACGCAGTTCCGCTGGGCTCTGTCCTAGCAGCCAATTCCAGCTGTACTATACAGAGCTGACGAGGAGGGGCGTGCCTGCCTAATGTAGAATTTAAGACATAATAAAGTTATATTGTTGAATTGTCCATGTGCATTTCCACTGTTTCCCCACCACCTATGCATCACTACACGTGCACCATCCCGTACAGAGGTGGCACTACAGAGTGGACCATACAGAGTGGTGTCAGGAGAGCAGACGTTACAGCAGTCAACATCAGAGGATGTGCCACCCAAACAGCATGTCGTTCAAACCACAGCCAGCAATGTGGTCATTGGGATGAGTGAGACTGTCTTGTTCTTTTGCAGTGGTAATCATGGGGTAGATGAATGTTGCACTCAAGTAACAAATTCAGGCGTCTTTCTCCTACAGATGAATCAGTAGTGAAACTGCTATATGTAAATGTTTTGGGTACATGGATAGGCAATGTAGAGAGTCAAGGTGGCTCGCAGTTAGAGAGAAGAAGTAACCTGAGGAACACTTAGGGACTAACTGCTCTGTGCATATTGTTTAACTGTAGTGCTATCTTTATCATGGATAATGGATGCAGAGGCAAAATGAGAGACGCGGTGAAGAAGTGGTGCAGTCAGTTGTGGATCAGTTGGCTCAGTTGAGAGAACGAGGCTATGTTTAATGAACTAGCAGGAAAGAATCCGAAAGCAAATGTACTGAAGTCACAAACTCTAGGAGTGGATCCGAATGTAGCGAATCTTGTCTCTCCTTTCAATGTTAGAGTGGCTGACGATGTCTTGGCATTTATAGAGGATCTGAAGTTATCAGCTGACATGGGAGTTGGTCAGATAAACGGTTGTTGCAGCTTGCAAGGCTATGTTTGTCACTAGAAGCAAAATTATTCGTGAGGTGCACAGAGGCATTGCGAAATGCTGCAACTTTTGACCAGTTGAGAGAGGGTCTGGAACAACGATATGGGAAGCACAACAGTGCACGGTTTTTTTCGTCAACAGTTAGGGATGGTATACAGGAGACATAATGAGGTAGTAGAAGACTTTGCAAATAGAATTAGGTAAATGAACGTTAATACATACGAGATCTCATTAAATGAGAAAGTAAATAACGTGGTGCTGCAAGAGGCCGAACAACGAGCGCCTGATGCTTTTTTTAAGGGGTTTGACACCAGAAATGTCTAGGAGAGAACGCATGGGGGTGCTTAAGGATCTTCATGAAGGGGTTAGGTTAGCTTTGGAATACAAAGAAATCTATAGGTCCGCACGGGCAAGAGAGCGGAAATAGTCCAGTTGGTGGTTGTGGAAAGGGACCAAACAACGAGGTCATTGGTTGCATTGGATAAGGGAAGGAAGGGTAAGGAAGTATGCCGGGGCTTTTCAAAGGAACCGTCCTGGCATTTGCGATTTAGGTAAATAATGGAAAATTTAAATCAGGATGGCTGGACGCGGGTTTGACCGTCGCCCTCCCAAATCGTATTCAGTGGGCTAACCACTGCGCCACTTCGCTCGGTACGGAAACAGGTATTTACATCGAATGCTAAGTGTTTTAATTGTGGTCTAATGGGATGTGTACAAGGACAGAGTTACCAGTTACGGAACTCACAGCACAACTGGAGTAACAGGGGTCGCTAACAATGCAGGGCCATACTACGTAATCTTCTCTGTATCGTCCCAATTTTAGTATATGTACAGACAAAGCGAGTATGCCAATAGTTTGATGGGAATGGCAGTAAACGAGGTTTTGGTTACAGGGGTAGTAGTAGAGGTAGTCGCAGGAGTAGGAAGGATCTGTTAAACATGGAAGGGAGCCCCGCGGCTGCCGACAGGAGTTCTCAGTAGAAATAAGTTCAGTCAGAACCAATGCACAGGCGGAATGTGCCATAATGGGTGTTGTGGATAGAAGAGAGTATAAAGTATTGTTGGACACAGAAACACATGCGTCAGTAGCCTCGAGAGAAGTAATGGGGAGGAGGCAATGGAATCCACCACTATATGATTTATGTGGGGTAGGGGATAATGATATACGACAATTGAGGTCAGTAGTGGTGAATTTTTTGGTTGGGACAAACAAGTTTAGACAGTGCTTGGGAGTGGTGTCTTATGTAAGCGAGGGGTACAGCTGATGCTAGGGTTAAATTTTCTACATCAATATCATGGTGTAATTGATCTTCAATGACGTTAATTGAACTGAATGGGAAGAGATTCCGACTAGGGGGAGCTGTTGTCAATGTTAACCTTCCATGAGGAGTGTCTAGTATACAAGACGATCCAATTAAACGAAGAGCAATAACATTAAGGCTTGATTTGCATGACTGTGTGTCGAAAGGCACCAGAAAATCACTGTGGATGGATGTGGAACCGAACTTACCAGTAAGTGTGATATGTGTAACAGAACCATCGTAGGGTAGTGAAGTATTAGAGACAGCGTGTTGTTTGGTGAAATGTCGTATTGTATGCATACTGGAAACGGATAGAGGAAAAGTGGTACCTGTCAATGTGGATAATGTTGGTACCGAAGATGTAAAGTTGTTGAAAACAAACGCTATTAGCTACATTGGAGATTCCGGATGAAGAAGATTGCCACACAGGAGGCGTGAGCTATAAGAGAGTACAGGACGCTGCTAGCACTGCATTTCACGAGAAGCTGAAGCATCTGAAAGGAGCAGAGAGAGGACAGTAGGAGGACCTGATGCTAGAATTCCACGTTCTGTTTTTTTCCGAGTGGACCAGCGCCTGTCACGCCAGTAACACAACACAGTATTTCAACAGGAAAAAGCGAAGTGTTCCTGATAATTGGAAAAAGGCACACGTCATTCCCGCTTTCTAGAAGGGTCGTCTAACAGACACACAAAATTGTACACCTGTATCTCTAACGGCTGCAGAATTTTGAATTTTGTAGTATGGTTTATGCTCGCACGCTATGCCATTTTTGGAGGCCTCCTCTGTAGGAACCAATACGGGTTCCGAAAACAAAGGTCACGTGAAACCCAGCTCATTATTTTCCTCCACGAGATCCAAGAAGCAGTAGATAAAGAGTCCAAGGTAGATGCTGTGTTCCTTGACTTCAACGGGGACAATCGATACAGTTCAGCTCTGCCGCCTAGTGAACAAAATAGGGCGAACGAAATATCACACCAACTGTGTGACAGTATTGAAAAATTTTTGCAAATAGAACACAGCATGTCATTCTCAACGGAGAGAAGTCTTCAGACGTAAATGTAACTTCGGGCGCAACCTAAGGGAGTGTTACAGGAGCATTACTTTTCTCAGTATGGAAATGACATAGTAGATAACATCAGAAGTTTCATGAGGCCTTTTGCGGATGATGATGTTGCATACAGAAAAGTCGCAATGCTATAAAATTGTAACGAAATGGACGAAAACCTTGGTGCAAGAAGTGGAATTTGACCCTCACACAAACAAATGTAAGGTATTGCGTTCACTTGGTCAGAACAACCCTTTCTTATCTGACTACCCAAGTACAGAACAATCACTTGAAGCAGTTATTTCTACAAAATATCTAGGAGTATGCGTACAGGCAGATTTGAGATGGAAGGACCGCATAAAACTAACGCCACGTAAGGCAGATGCAAGACGTATATACACGAAGGAAAAAAATCGCAGCATAAAAAATTGATTAACGTAGAGTAATGAAATTTCAGGACTAGCTTTGTCTAGGTAACATATTTAAGTGATTAACATTGCAAGATTACAGGTTAATATAAGCGCCAGATGAGCCACTGCAAATGCGAAATTCTGTTGCATTAGTGTAACCGCCATAGTGTTGAATGCAATCACGCAGACGTGCTTGCATTCTTCTGCACAGGTTCCGGATGTCAGTTTGTGGGATGGAGTTCCATGCCTGTAGCATTTGGTCGGTCAATACAGGGAAGGTTAATGGTGTTTGTGGATGACGCTGGAGTTGTCGTCTGATAATGTGCCACATGGTCGCCATTGGAGAGAGATCTGGTGATCGAGTAGGCCAAGAAAACATGTCGACACTCTGTTCAGCATGTTGGGCTCCAACAGCGGTGTGTGGGCGAGTGTTATAGTGTTGGGAAACACTGCCTGGAATGGTGTTCATGAATGGCAACACAAAGGTCGAATTACCAGATTGACTAAAATTTTGGAGTCAAAGTGCTTGGGATCACCATGAGAGTGCTGCTGCTACCATACAAATTGCACCGCAGGCCATAGCTCCTGTTGTATGCCCAGTGCGTCTAGGCTGAGGACAGGTTGATTGCAGGCGCTCAACTGGCCTTCTAACCAACTAACGGCCATCTCTGGCACCGAGGTAAAAAAAGCTTTCATCATAAAACACGACAGACCTCCAATCAGGCCTCCAATGAGCTCTCACTTGACACCACCGAAGTCACAAATAGTGGTCGTTTTGGGTCAGTGGAATCCACGCAACAGGGAGTCTGGCTCGGAGTTACCCTTAAAGTAACTCATTTGTCGTGTCACTGTGGTGTCAACTGCTGCTCAAATTGCTGCTGCACCTGCGGTATGATGCGCCAGAGCCATACGCCGAACACAATGGTCTTGCCTCTCGGTAGTCCCACGTGGTCGTCAGGAGACCGGTCTTCTTGCGACCGTACATTCTCGGGACCACCGCTGTCAGCAATCATGTACAGTGGCTACATCCCCACCGAGTCCTTCTGCAATACCGCAGAACGAACATCCAATTTCTCGTAACCCTGTTACACGATCTCGTTCAAATTCAGTGAAGTGTTGATAATGGCGTCTTTTATCGCCTTAAAGGCATTATTGACTAGCATCAACTCATCACGTCCAATCTCAAAGGTAACTAACAGTCACGACCGTTGGGGCGTCTATTTAAAGCAAACTTGATTTGCATCCTCATAGCGGCGCTTCTAGCGCCAGTCTGACACGACTGGAGCGAAATTTGAACATCATCTTTCATACGGAAAAATACGCCTACCAACTTTCGTTTATGTCGCACAACTCGTTCTTGGTGTTATAATTTTTTTCCGTCAGTGTACGTTGGAAGAATCCTCAGGAAGCAGCTTACAAAACACTCGTTTGATCGATACTTGAACACTGCTGGTCAGCATGGGATGCGTACCTGATAGGACTGATAGAGTAAATAGAGAAAATCCAAAGAACAGCAGCGCGTTTCGTTACAGGTTCAGTTAATAGGCACGAAAGCTTCACAGAGATGACCAACCAACTCCAGTGGCAGACGCTGTAGGAGAGGCGTTTTGCATCACGGCGTGGTTTACAGTTAGTTTCGAGAGCGTACGTTCCCAGAAGAGTCAAAAAATTTATTTCTTACTCCTACGTTTATCTCGCGAAATCAAATAAATTGGAGCCTACACGGAGGTTTACCAGTAAGTGGACTTCCCACTAACTATTCGCGGCTGGAACGGGGAAAGTGGCAGTGGTATGCACTGGTGGCTTGTGGAGTGTAGATGCAGATGTTTATCGAGTGAGTAAATATCAAAACAACTGATATTAACAAAAAAGGTAGTGTGAGCAAGGCAACCATCTCATCAAAATGCTGGGCGATATTGCTTCATTATGACAATCTCATTATCAGAAGACAAATGTCTATACTGAATAGTTAGGCAATTCCAACCAACAGAAAAGCTGAGAGTGTGCACGGCAGCAGGCAGAAATGTAAACTGTCACTTTGTCCCACAAGCTAATGGGGTCTCGTTAATCGATCTTCGTGCCTGTGAATATTATTGGCTGGCTAATCTCAGAGATCAAGTATCGTTGTTAAGACGTGCATTCTCTGTTATGCACCAAAGATGGAGCCACTATACCAGAGGAAAGACTGACTTCATGTTCTTTGAGACATGAATGTGCTTATCGATATGTGTATGCGTAGTATGAAAGACACCTGTAGCAGACAGCTTTCGCCGTTTTCCAAGAAAACAATACCTGTGTTCACAGGGCTGTGCGTATATGTTCTGCTTTGATAAACACTCAGGGAATCTGTCATAATTTGACCAGCCCGTTAACTCACCAGGTCCTAATCCCAGAGAAAATGTCTAGGACTATTAGGGAGGGAGCGTGAAACGTAGTAATCAACATTCTCGAAACTTGGTAGCCGACCGAGATCTAATCATTAATGACCAGCCTAATATGGCATAGGTAAACTAACTTGTCGATCTTTCCCTCAAAGAACTAAGGCCATAGTAAAGTACAGATGCGGTATTACTCGGTATTAGTGTGACGTCTCCTGGAGAGGTGTAATTTTTTGCCTCTTGTGCTTGCTTGGGACGCTCCTTACTCCGAAATGTATGCTTGATTCCCTGTGCTTCTGCCATCAAATGGTATTGTGATATGTAGTACTTATAACTTCAGTTTTTATTAACTGGATCAATCCTTGATGGTGTGTTCCTCCTTTTGGCAGCAGTTTCACAGCTGTATTCCGGTTCATCCCTGTGTTTCTGCTATCAAATGGTGTCGTGATATATAATATTTCTAACTTCAATTTTTCTTAACTGGATCAATTCTTGATGGTGTGTTCCTCCTTTTGGCTGCAGTTTTACAGCTGTATTCTGGTTCGTCCCTGTGCTTCTGCTATCAAATGGTGTCGTGAAATATAGTATTTCTAACTTCAATTTTTCTTAACTGGATCAATTCTTGATGGTGTGTTCCTCCTTTTGGCTGCAGTTTCACAGCTGTATTCCGGTTCGTCCCTGTGCTTCTGCTATCAATTGGTGTCGTGATATATAGTATTTCTAATTTCAATTTTTCTTAACTGGATCAATTCTTGATGGTGTGTTCCTCCTTTTGGCTGCAGTTTTACATCTGTATTCTGGTTCGTCCCCGTCACGCTTTATGAGAGCTTTATGTGAGAACAAAGATGTCGGTTCGGAATATCGGTTGGGACTCACGCCTGATCGGAGCACCGCAGATTTGCGCTATTCATGCAGAGCAGAACTCGCAGTGAAAGTTGCGCTGACATTGTTCTGGCGGCCTGGGTGGGCGGGGCACGGAGCGTGCAGACACGCGAGCAGTGAAAAGACCACGGCAGCCGGCGCCACGCTCAACAGCTGTTCACGAAAACGTGTCTGGGAAGCGTACGATCAACGAAAGCTCCTTAGAAGGAGAACGGTAGTTTATAGTCGTACGTCCTGGTGACTATTTACGCACGTACACCCACACACATACACATACACACACACACACACACACACACACACACACACACACACACACACACTATCAGATCAAAAGTATCCGGAAACCTGTTGGTCGACATTCAAATAGTGTGTGTCAGCCCTTGGCCTTTACGTCCGCTTGAATTCTGCTGGGGACATTTTCAGTGACACGCCTATCTGAAGAGGAATGGCAACCCATTCTCACTCAAGAGACGAAACCAGAGAAGGCAGCGACGTTAGACGCTGTGGTCTGGACTGAAGTCGATGTTCTAACTCATCCCTAAGCTATTCCACTGGGTTCAGGTCGGGATTCTGGGCAAGGCATCCCACTTTCGGAATGTTGTTGTTGACAAACTGTTGGTTCACACAATATGCTTCATTACAGGGTGCACTGTTTTGCTAATATAAACAATCGTCGTCTGCGAACTGTTACTCTGTTGTATTCATTACACAATGCTATAAAATGTATTCATATCATTTCGCATTTAGCGTTTTCTTAAGAGCAGGAAGGGAAGGACATCCTAACCACAGAAAACGACGTAACACCATATGGTAAGTTGAAAAAGAAAAGGGGGAGAGAGTGGGTGATATATAAGTGTATGTGATAAACCCCCGAAAATTTGCCTCCTTCATACCTCCTGTTTGTTACCACAGTTGAAGTGTCACTGATCTCATTTACAGTACACGCGAGGTGCCTATTTGCTTCTACCGCCCTGAGTGGAATGCATTAGTTCTAATTTATGTTCACCAACCTGCAGTCTTCTATAGTTGTTGTTTGTTGTGCAGAAAAAAGCATGTAGCTCGTGAATCCATTACCTAGAGGTTGTGATAAACTCTTAGCGAGAAAATGTTGTTTTACAAATAATCAAATTTGTAATCAGTTTGTTCATATGAGATGCCACTCGCTTTTTATTAGCAGCACACGAGAAACTGCACAATTACATTCCACTTCAGGTCACAAATAATTTCCATTGTTTAATAAAATAATGAACCGCGTATTTCCGTAATTACTACCACACTGTTCTCAACTACATGTCCAAATAACCATACATTGCTAATAACCATACATTGTGCCGACCGCGGCAGATAACATGTCTGTCCTCCAAGACTGTCAGTCCAGCTCTCACATTAACTAACTAGACATTGCAAATTAAGTCTTAACTGATGCCGCGACAGACAACATGTACTTCCTCCGAAACTGCCGAACCAGCTCTGATCTTACAGGCGAACCACTTCGCCCGCGCGATCAGAAGACCTCCGAAGTGCTTCGTCTGCCTTTTCGTTTACGTATTGTTTTTTTTTATATTGCTGGTAATTAACTCTTTTGAAATAATGGAATAATAGCCTGCTGTTGAAAGAAGCTTTTATATGAAATGCAAGTAAATATGCTTTTTAGTTTTTCTAATACTAATAACATAAAATTGTATTAGCGCACAACTTCCGAACGCAGCAGTCAATCGCGGAAAAGGACCACAATCTAGACGGTCTTTCTCGCGATACCCGTACCGAACAAACCATCTCTCATTGGTACCTCACCCCGCATTACGTCATCTTCCCACTGCTGCCTTCTCAACTGTTCTAACAAGAGCTTCTTGTACCTGAATATGATGGCTGTCAAGCCATAAGTATTACAACCAACTGTCCATACTTTACTGGGATACTTCACATGACGATATGTAACGTTCTCTACGCATCTGCCAAAACTAAATTCCTCCGGCCGGCCGCTGGTGGCCGAGCGGTTCTGGCGCTACAGTCTGGAACCGCGCGACCGCTACGGTCGCAGGTTCGAATCCTGCCTCGGGCATGGATGTGTGTGCTGTCCTTAGGTTAGTTAGGTTTAAGTAGTTCTAAGTTCTAGGGGACTTATGACCTCAGCAGTTGAGTCCCATGGTGCTCAGAGCCATTTGAACCATTTTTAAATTCTTCCACTGGATTTCCACTGGGTATAGCGTCATTCACCCCTCCAAATCATTCGTTTCCAGTCATCCAGTGTCCAGAGGTACACTATGTGATCAAAAGTATCCGGACAGCCCCAAAAACAAACGTTTTTCATAGTAGGTGCATTGTGCTATCACCTACTGCCAGGTACTCCATACCAGCTACCTCAGCAGTCATTAGACATCGTGAGAGAGCAGAATGGGGCGTTCGGCGGAACTCACAGACTTCGAAAGTGGTCAGACGATTCAGTGTGACTTGTGTCATATGTCTGTACGCGAGATTTCCACACTCCTAAACATCCCTAGGTCCACTGTTTCCGATGTAATAGTGAAGTGGTAACGTGAAGGGACGTGAAGGGACAGCACAAAAGCGTACAGACCGATCTCGTCTGATGACTGACAGAGACCACCGACAGTAGAAGAGAGTCATAATGTGTAATAGGCAGACATCTATTCAGACCATCACACACGAATTCCAAACTGCATCAGGATCCACTGCAAGTACTATGACAGATAGGTGGGAGGTGAGAAAACCTGGATTTCACGGTCGAGCTGCTGCTCATAAGCCACACACACGCCGATAAATGCCAAACGACGCCTCGCTTTGTGTAAGGAGCGTTAAAATTGGACGATTTAACGGTGGAAGAACGTCTTGGTTTAACCATGGTTCTTCCGATGTGTTTCCATTTCACAGTCACATCACCAACAGTCGGCTTGGACATATACAGAAGGGTTGAAAAGACCCTGGTCGATCTGTTACTCAGGTGACATCCAAGGGCTAGTGCACGGTGGGAGTAACTGAACTCTCCTGGTCGAATCATTTTCCTGTTACTGCTTCTCTACTGAAAACACAATACTCCCCGCCTTCTTTTATCCTGGCCGACGCGCCTTTCGCGACGTCTTGTGATCAGTTCCGCATTACACAGGGGTATCCGGATGTTTTTGATCAGCTGGTGAATACGTACACTACTGGCCATTAAAATTCCTATACCAAGAAGAAATGCAGATGATAAACGGGTATTCATTGGACAAATATATTATACGAGAACTGATATGTGATTATATTTTCACGTAATTTGGGTGCATAGATCCTGAGAAATCAGTACCCAGAACAACCACCTCTGGCCGTAATAACGGCTTTCATACGCCTGGGCATTGAGTCAAACAGAGCTTGGATGGCATGTACAGGTACAGCTGCCCATGGAGCTTCAACACGATACCACAGTTCATCAAGAGTAGTGACTGGCGTATTGTGGCGACCCAGTTGCTCGGCCACCACTGACCAGACGTTTTCAATTGGTGAGAGATCTGGAGAATGTGCTGGCCAGGGCAGCAGTCGAACATTTTCTGCGTCCAGAAAGGCCCGTACAGGACCTGCAACATGCGGTCGTGCATTATTCTGCTGAAATGTAGGGTTTCGCAGGGATCGAATGAAGGGCAGAGCCACGGGTCGTAACACATCTGAAATGTAACGTCCACTGTTCAAAGTGCTGTCAGTGCGAACAAGAGGTGACCAAAAGTGTAACCAATGGCACCCCATACCATCACGCCGAGTGATATGCCAGTATGGCGATGACGAATACACGCTTCCAATGTGCGTTCACCGCGGTGTCGCCAAACACGGAGGCGACCATCATGATGCTGTAAAAAGAACCTGGATTCATCCGCAAAAATGACGTTTTGCCATTCGTGCACCCAGGTTCGTCGTTGAGTCCACCATCGCAGGCGCTCTTGTCTGTGATGCACCATCAAGGGTGACCGCAGTCATGGTCTCCGAGCTGATAGTCCATACTGCTGCAAACGTCGTCGAACTGTTCGTGCAGATGGTTGTTGTCTTGCAAAAGGCTCCCATCTGTTGACTCACGGATCGAGACGTGGCTGCACGATTCGTTACAGCCATGCGGATAAGATGCTTGTCATCTCGACCGCTAGTGATACGAGGCCGTTTGGATCCAGCACGTCGTTCCGTATCACCCTCCTAAATCCACCGATTCCATATTCTGCTAACAGTCGTTGGAGCAGCGATGTCGCGATACGATAAACCGCAATAGCGATAGGCTACAATCCGACCTTTATCAAAGTCGGAAACGTGATGGTACGCATTTCTCCTCCTTACACGAGGCATCGCAACAACGTTTCACCAGGCAACGCCGATCAACTGCTGTTTGTGTATGAGAAATCGGTTGGAAACTTTCCTCGTGTCAGCACGTTGTAGGTGTCGCCACCGGCGCCAACCTTGTGTGAATGCTCTGAAGAGCTAATCATTTGCATATCACAGCATCTTCTTCCTGTCGGTTAAATTTCGCGTCTGCAGCACCTCATCTTCGTAGTGTAGCAATTTTAATGGCCAGTAGTGTATATACAGACGTACGTCTGTGGATGAAACCACACAAAATGGAGCTAACTGATACTGAATGTAATCATCATCATCAGCAAGCAGTAACAACCATTTCTATCAGAAAACGACAGATTGCTTCAACTCAGTTGTCTCTGTCAGATGATACCAAAGACTTTCCAAATGTTATTGTCCCAACGGCCAGGCGACTTTCCGCAAGTCTTGGACTCCGCTGTAGCTCGAAGTCTGTCCATCTCTAGTCCAGCCAACTGCCATTTCAATGAAGCTGCGTCACAAACCGTAGATGGTAGGTCATTACCCTCTTTCTGTCTTTCTTCTATCAAGCCTAGCATGGACCTTTCTGTAGCTCTTTGCGTAGTTTTTAACATTCCTTTGGTAACTTCATTCAATTTGCAGATTTCAGAGCCGAATGCCAAAACTGATAGAACGCACCGATCGTGAAATATTTTCTTCAGGTTTACTTTCATATTTGATCTGAAGACCATTGAATGTTTCTCAAAAGCGTGTATCTTAGTAAGATACGACGGAAAACTTTAGGTTTGACTTCAGCTTTGAGTTTTACGAAACGGCCAAGATAGGTGTACTAACTGACATTGTAGCGAGGCATATTTTCAGTGTAAACATTTCCTGCTGTGACCCGTTTGTTGAACATTGCGTCAATTTGGGAAAGGTTTGTGCTGAGCCAACAAACTGACTTTCGTAAGCAACTACAATAACCCAAGTTGGGTCTCTACCAAGCATTTGTTTCCACGCGTGAATATATTCAAACTGAATACATGTGCTTCAATAACCTGGGTATAGCCGGTCATCAACCTCAGCATGAGCCATCGCAATGGCTCACGGAGAAAGTCCTGAACAGAAGACAGCTGGAAATAAGGCACTGTCATGTAAACACACACGAATCGACTGAGCCTAGGGAAGTATCCGTGTTATTGCCGAAACAAGGCTGTTGAGGACTGATCTGTTGATAACTGATCTCTATGCAGGTTCAGACTCACTAACAGAAATCATATAGCGGCTGGGATGGGTCCTTTGAAAGGGCACGGCCGATTTCCTTCCCTAATCCGATGAGACCAATGACCTCGCTGTTTGGTCTCTTCCCCCAAACAACCCCCATATAGCGACAGTTTGTTAGCCTAGTAGAAACTGCAATCACCTGTCCGTCAATGAAGCAGCCGCACGACGGAAATTAAATGTATCCTTGTTCCGCAGTGTCAAGAGTGTGCCGAAAATACCAAATTTCACGCATCATCTCTCACCACGGACAACCCAGTGGCCGACGGCCTACACTTAACGACCGTGAGCAGCGTCTTATGTGTAGAGTTTTCAGTGCTAAGAGACAAGCAACACTGCGTAAAATAAACGCAGGAATCATTGTGGGACGTACGATGAACGTATTAGTTAGTGCAGTGCGGCGCCGGGCGGGGTGGCCGACCGGTTCTAGGCGCTACAGTCTGGAACCGCGCGACCGCTACGGTCGCAGGTTCGAATCCTGCCTCGGGCATGGATGCGTGTGATGTCCTTAGGTTAGTTAGGTTTAAGCAGTTCTAAGTTCTAGGGGACTGATGACCTTAGAAGTTAAGTCCCATAGTGCTCAGAGCCATTTGAACCTGTTTTTGCAGTGCCGCGAAATGTAGCGTTAATGGGCTACAGAAGACGACCGATGCGAGCGCCTTTGCTAACAGCACATCGCCTGCAGCCTCTCACTTGGGCTCGTGACCATACGGTTGGATCCTAGACGACAGGCAAACCGCGGCCTGGTCAGATGAGTCCCGATTTCAGTTGGTAAGGGCTGATGGGAGGGTTTGAATCTGGCGTAGACGGGAGGAGTCATGCACCCAAGTTGTTTCCTTCTTTTGTTATGATCTTCTTAAATGATGTAGCCTCTTACTCGAAACAAGTGATGAAAGTTCTATGAATGTGAAATTTAAAGTATCTGCGTAATAATTATTTACACTTTTCACTGGTGTCATCCGGAATGTTCAGCGGAGGAGTTCAAGCAGTAACTTCAAATTAAGATTTCAATTGATGCTGTACAGCGAACGTTAAGCCGCACGGAGCACCAGAGATATGGCCCTGCGGGTAGCCTACAATGAAGGCGGGTCCATCTACGGCTGCCCCTGACGCGCCATTCGTGCCACTGATGTCCGCTCTGATCAGTTGTAATCTGGTTTCACAGTTGATGGTTTTGAAGCAGTCTCATACATATATGCACTTCGCAGGTACAGATGACAAAACAAAGCAGTACCTATGTTTTAAGTAGAGGGATAAAACAAAAATTTCACTTACTACTTTCTCAGGAACGTACAATTTAGACGAAATGTCCGCGTATCGAAGATGAGCTGCACTTCTGATATTGTCTTATTCTATTTCAAGTTGATGTTTTGGTCTTCCAAGGAGTCCTTGTTGGATGTATTACTTCGAATATTCACCAGCGTTAAATCCAGACTGTGAATGGACCACTTCAAATGTAAAATTATCGAAATCGGAGACAGGATGGAATAATAATACCTAGTAAAATATAAGTAAAAGTCAGTTGTGGTTATCTTATCTGTATAAGCTACAACATTCTCTGTGTTTTAGAAGCATTTAGTTGAATCGACCAATAAATATAGGCGCCTCTATATGGTAAGAGTTCACTGCTAGAGAAGATGAGTAGACTGCAAAACGGACAATGATTACGGGTTCACACATTTTACTGTCTTTTGCACAGTTATTGGCATTCTACAGTCAGTTGTGGTATTGAGGAGATAAGTTTCTTAAACCATCTACATAGAATTGCACTGCAGGGGACAAGAAGTTTCTATCTTCAAGTGCTGAGAGGCAGTTCATTGCTTTAGACACGGGAATAGGTGATCGCTGCTGAGTACGAAATGGGGAGCATAACGCGATTAAACCGCCGGATAGCATAGGAATAGCGGTGGCGCGACCTCGTTCTGCTAGTATCGAACTTACTGTCATTGGTGAGGTTTTCAGATGTACGGCTTGCCCTTTGCTGGGCTGCTAGGAACTTCAGGGTGTTTGCCTCCAAACTCTGCAATAAAAGAAAAAAATTACCTATCTACAGCTTTATTCTTCATTTCCACTAGTGGATGATAGACTTCAACTCTGCTATAGTTCCGGACATGTGTCGAGTCCCGTGGGACGCAATGTGCACACACATTTTTCCATGGATTTCCATATGATAGAAGTTTATGTGACTATCAGTCATTATCAGTTGACAAGGTGACCGCACCTGTTCATCATCATCACCAATTTCGTCCAGAAATAAAAGTGATAGAGGTGGGAGCTCCAGACCGCAAAGCGTTTAGAAAGAAATTACCGAAATTTCCAGGCAGCGGTTTGCGCAGTTATAAGAATACACCACGGCAATCCAATGGTCTTGGGTTTGGGTCCCTGGAAACTTTTTTATTTTCAATTTTTATGTCACACAGCTATTAAACCGAAATGATGTTCAGTATATTGTGTTTATTAATATTTCCAAAAAAAGCACGTAAAGGGGTTACATATAAATTTCCAGGAAGCAATTGTAAGGCGTATACCAGAACTTCGTACATAAAATTAGAAATTTTTAAAATTTTACAGTTGATTACTTACACTTGATGGGATGATATTCATCGTAAAAAGAAGGAAGCAGTGATGTTCTGGTGCTGTTGCACGCATCACAAAAGCCACAATTTTACAACTGCCTGGTAGTTTAATAGTTTCTATCGAACTCAATATTCTCATTGTGTTCACACGACATTCTAGAAAAAATTACGTTACTTGGCCGAGAGATAGCAAACGAATGAGCTTCGCAGCTGTAGCTAGCCTTGTCCTCAATGACCGAAGGGCGATTTTATCTATACCAGTAACCTATTTTTCGCGTGCAGATGTCGATGGCTGCTCGTAGTTCAAAATGAAACTATCGGAATACGGAGTCCTGTACGCATTAATTAAAGTCTCTTTATGGAAACTTATTTGCAGAGTCTTCGTGGACGCTGTAAGTATAATCCTTTCTTGGAAATATAAATTTGCAGCCCCAAATATTCCTTTGCCTTTCCTTGTCCTGCCTTTTATCGAAGTATTAATAAATACAATGTAATGACATTATTTTGATGTATTTTCAGTGTAAGTTAAATACATACTGAAAATAAAGAAGTAAGTCTTCGGCTAGGGATTAAGACCCACAACCGTCAGATTATCATTCTGCTCTTCCCGGTGTGCCAACTGCTGCCTGTAAAGTCTTCTAACTCAAATGGCTCGTGTCTCATCGGACCCGCGCTAATGCTATTTTTTCTATACGCTTTGCCACCTGGAGCTCTCAGTTCAGTCTTTCATTTCCGGCCAAGCCCTGCATGTACCATACAGTTGGACAAAGCCTGTGATGACGAGTAGCCGTTGTTCCCTTGTGAAACACACTCCCAATAACACCCGGAGACCGCGATGTTGGCGGAGGAGCAATATTCACATTCTTGCGCGCAGATTCCCTTCCGCTAGCTAACCCAGCGTTCCAGCTGAAAACAGACTTTTGACCAGGAGGTTCTTGACGAGACACCGCACTTGAACGTTTATGTATATCTATTGTTTTGACTCCTACCTTGCGCAGAAACCATGCAGTCCACCTTTGTCCGTGATAGTTGCCTTCCATTTTGCCCATAGCTTCTCCTACTTAATGGCCAACGGCTTGCCGCAGTGGTAACACAGGTTCCCCTCAGCTCGCCGAAGTTAAACGCTGTCGGGCTTGGCTAGCACTTGGATGGGTGACCATCCGGTTTGCCGAGCGCTGTTGGCAAAAAGGGTGCACTCAGCCCTTGCGAGGCAAACTGAGGAGCTACTTGACTGAGAAGTAGCGGCTCCGATCTCGTAAACTGACATATGGCCGGAGAGCGATGTGCTGACTACATGCCCCTCCATATCCGCATCCAGTGACGCCTGTGGGTTGAGGATGACACGGCGGCCGGACGGAACCGATAGGGCGAGTTTAGTTTAGGAGTTCCTCTACTTAATAACAAACAAGCGCTGTCCGTTCACTGTACACGCTGTTCACAACATCCATTTAGCGTCTGTGTGACGTACTAGAATCAGTTCATCGTCCTACAAGAAGATGTGTCCGTAGTTTGAGCGGTGTTAGGAAAACAACGCAGTTGTAAATCATTTCCAAATGCCTTTCGTATATTTTAGTATTTGAATGAACTTGTGGCTCATTAACCCCGCAGTCAAAGACAGACTGCCACACTTTTACGCGCCCAACTTTCTATATCTCTACAGTAGCATGTCTTCCCACTCTTTCTGGCAGGAGTATATCAAGAACTACAGAATATTAATATAAGTTTCACTGGAAAAAAATTGCTCTTAGGAGTCTGAACATCTGCGACAAGTCTGCGATTGAATCTAATATTGTCTGCGAAGCCATTAACCTTCAACACAGACAATAACAGTCCTACTCAGTGTTCTTCTACGGTAGTCAGGAGTGTCTCACCTGCCTGTCCCAGTCGTGCAGTAAGCGCTGTTCCCTAAGAAGCTTCCTGATTTTGTTTGCATACAAATGTCAGTCATACAGTTTTCGTTACTACACAGAAAAATAAAGATACTTAGTTAACTTCTTATTGTTTGTATACACTCGTTTGCAGTGCTGAAATCCACGCGCAAAAGACGTCGCTAGGGGAGCTAAAACGAAACGACGCGGCCTGTTGATTAAGTGGAGATGGGGTGCAGAAATGTACCTGCAAATAGACAAAAAATCCATTACCTATCTTCAACTTTTAGAAGTGGTAAGTAATAATTTATGACTACATTTTGCACGTTTTACACTACAGACATATACCTACAAAAAAAAAATTAATTACGTGATTCTTCAGTGTTTCCTGACGTATTTTTTGATTGAACAGTCCATGGATGTACTGCCGGTTCATATTGTCCAGCGCCGGCCGCGGTGGCCGTGCGGTTCTAGGCGCTCCAGTCCGGAGCCGCGCTGCTGCTACTGTCGCAGGTTCGAATCCTGCCTCGGGCATGGATGTGTGTGATGTCCTTAGGTTAGTTAGGCTTAAGTAGTTCTAAGTTCTAGGGGACTAATGACCACAGCAGTTGAGTCCCATAGTGCTCAGAGCCATTTGAACCATTTGACCCATATTGTCCAGCGGGACACTATGAACAGTTAGTACATATTTAGACTGTTCCATAAAAATTAATCATGTAACTTTTTTATCGGGTTTGATTAGTCCTCGTAACCGTGTCATACCAGTTCGATACATCGTACGTTTGAAACATAAATTCCTTATTTGCAATGGAGATAATTGTGGCGATCATGTATTCAACGTGTTAGATAAGGAGCACCTCATGCGACACTTTTATTTCTAAATTGTGAATGGGATTTTTCCCTTCATTATAGAAAGCAATATAAAAAGTGATCATTACTATTGGTTATGTGCATAAGGAAGATTGAGGACTGGAACTTCCGATCTCAAAGCAGAGGAGAAATCGCGAACAGCATGCTGTATATGTGGTACATGAGAAACCGGAATCTATTAGCGTGAAGAAAAAGTTGCGGGTAGTGACTAATGGAAGGCGTAAATGAGCGAGCGGAAAACAACATCGGAACGGCACACAGAGGTGGTTGTCCAGCTAGCTGCACTTTGCCAGTGGTGGGGTGGTGAGGGCCACATGTGAGGTGATGTTCCGCAAATAACAGTTTTTTTTGTCTATGAAGGTAAAAAGTACTGTTTGCCATAGAAGCCTTCATTAACTGGAATGGAATGACGATCTGCAGAAATTATCGGCACATAATCAAAATTCCGGCATAATAAAGCCCATAGCGCCTCAGCAAGAAGCTGGTCGGACATCACTCGTAATTGGGAAACGATGACTCAAGACTCTTCAAAGACACTACTCCAGTGCCATGTAAGTTGTAATGTGCACTGAGCATATAGAATGACGCACTCTAGACAGCGATTCTTGTATGTCTTACTTTTGGGAATCACGCATGTATCCATTTCCGGCAGAATTTCGCAGGTCCAGAATGCAGTCAGTGACAAAGTAACAGCACTTATCCTAACATACTAAAAATGAGATTGTTCCATTAACAAAAACTCACTGTTATCAGCTGGTAAAATAGCTAGGTTTTGATCTTCCGTGGCTTTTCCAAATCATTCCACGTGAATGCCCTGTGGATTCCTGAAGACCAATCATGGGAGTCGTATTACTGAAACTGCTCTATTATTAGTAATTTGAAGCTGACTGCTAACCTTATTTAGTCTACTGAAGGATTTAATGTGGTGACGTATTTCATGGATGTGTGGAATGCTACAAAGCTTTTAACTCACTGGTAAAAGTCGATAAGTGCTGATCACTTAAAGAGGGACAGTGTAGCCTACTCCGGAATCTCACTTCTTTAAGCTAGATGCTTGTGATGTTGTAATCACGTGGGACATGGTGTTGGAGTTAGAGTATATCATATATTGAGTCCTCCTGCAGGTATGTTGTGACTGCTTCATGTAATATTTTTGTGCAGTGGGGGAGATTGATTTGCCCTGGAACACTTTTCAGACTTTTGTCTCTGGCCACACCTGTAACAGAAGTTTAATTTATTTTCTTATTCCATTTTGAAAAGATAGCATTCACTATATGCGTGCTGCAGTTTTGTCTGAAAGTAGGAAAATTACTCTGGGAAATTAAGATTTTTATCAAATGTGGAAAATTGTTCCAAGCTACAACATGGTCACGTATCGAGGAACAAATATCATACTCAAATTTCAAATTGCTGCAGTCTAGAAAATCTTGTCAATCCTGTATTTCATAATTATATGTTACGTTACAACTCTGTTATTGAGCAATAATCAGTAAGTGAAATTAAATTAAGAAGTATTATTAAAAATCAGCTAGAATTTAAAAACATTTTGAAATAGAAGTTATTGCATCAATAATCAGTAAACAAAATTAAAGTAAGAAATATTATCAATAACATAATATAATGTAATTATATTATCAAAATCCACTTACAATTTTAAAACATTTTTAAACAGAAGTTACTGGTGAGTAACAGAAATTTCCATTTCTGAGAAAAGCAAAATTTGTGAGATATTAAAGAAACTCTGTTCATTTGCAAATATCAGGTGTTCGATGGTCAAAAGATCTTCCGTTTCAAGGTACAAGACGGCGTACGACTGACGAAGTATGAGTTGCTTAACCGTCCGTGCATTATGTAGCTAGTATCAAGAATATACAGTTTTATTCAGCATAATACTCGGTAACCGACGAATTAACGATATCCTCAAAATAACTTTAATATATTACTCAGCACTTAAATATGTAGAACTAGTAATATTTACAAACGCTGCGTAAATACAGCTTCATGTCACACAAAATCAAAAACAATAAGAAATGGCAGAAAATACTTATGGCGGTCTCTAGCGTGCGGTCCTTCATCTGCTAAAAAAAAAAAAAAAATCACAGATACACTACCCTCCAGGTACAACTCTCCCCCTTCCATTATATCACATAATTTCACTACACAATGATGATCGTTTCTCGGCAATCCTTCATATACAAAGATATTCATATTTTTAATTCATTAACTAAAGGTGTCTTTCTCTACTAGTCGTACAAAACAAAGAAGAAAGTAAGAAATACAGCTAAAACGATTTGTGTATTGACGCTCCGATTCGTACCAAACATCTCTGCACAACGTCTTTCCGGAGGAAAGGAGATACATCACAGGAACATGGCTTGCAGGGTATACCTGTTTGAAGCCGTGAGGAATGGGCGTGTACACGTGATATCGCTTTATAGTCTATTTCTTATGTCAGACCAGGTTCGAAAACTTTGTCCAATATAGAAGTAGAACAGGTTGTGAATGCTTGTATGCACATTATGGAGAGAAGGACCTATCTACTTTTAGTAATAGCCATCAGTCCTAAAAAGTTTCGAGATTGGATTAACGAAAAAAGAGAAACTTAAAGAAGTTGGTTATGCTTCATGTGTTCTACATGGTCTCCCTCCACTTGAGTACATTGCACAGAACGTTCATACAAGCATCTGAAACTGTCAGAAAAGTTCTCCTTACTGATGTCGTTCAACTCGCGTGTCACACCGGCTTGAATGTCGCTTGTATCATTAAACGTTGACCCTTCATGTGAATTCCTGTGCTTTGTCGCTTTGTGGTAGGTTCGTATTGATAAGAACCAAGTCTCATCACCCGTGACGATTTTTTCCGAAAAATACAGGTGTCTGGAGAATATCTTTACAGATGTTGCTCCACTGCAATTTTTTTTATAGAACGATGTTGACACACTATTGCCGCACGTCCACTACCTGATCACAATTGACTGGTCGAATGCACACTGTTGTTTACAGTCATTAATTCAAGCTGCTATTGTAGTTAATGAGTTGACATCGCTTATTCACCAGTATTAATTTTTTGGACGGACGGTGTATCACATCTATACCTGAAGTGCGCAAGTTGGCAAATACTGTGTTCGTGATCTGCCAAACTCATCCCACGTCGAGGACCTTCTAAACAATTCTTTCCTCATGGCCCTTAAAATAAATATGAGTCCATCCGGCTCTCCCAAAGCTACAATTAAGCGCTCGTTGCACCTTCCATCGCTGTGAACAGAAACTCTTAGGTACTTGAAGGCTGTGACTGGTTCCATTGACATATCGTAGATCACGTATTCACACAATATCAGATCGGATGCACACATAGTTTCCAAAGAAGAGAAGCTGGGAACAAAAACAAGAAACTAGGTCTGTCTGGAAGCAGATCCAAACGAGAAGAGACAAACCCCTATGGAACGAGTATATTCCTTGAGCCATAGCAGAAGGGGCTGATGAGGGAAGTAACTTGCAAGTAGGCTGTTTAGGTTTTCTTATTAGTAACGCCACGTAGCGCTCTGCATGAAAATCACTGGCTGTGCTATGTGCAGTCTGTGGCTAGTTTGCATTGTTGTCTGCCATTGTAGTGTTGGGCAGCGGGATGTTAACAGCGCGTAGCGTTGCGCTGTTGGAGGTGAGCCGCCAGCAGTGGTGGATGTGGGGAAGTGACATGGCGGAATTTTGAGAATGGATAATCTGGAGGTGTGTCCATCAGAAACAGTACATTTGTAAGAATGGATGTCATGAACTGCTATATATATTATGACTATTAAGGTAAATACATTGTTTGTTCTCTATTAAAATCTTTCATTTGCTAACTATGCCTATCAGTAGTTAGTGCCTTCCGTAGTTTGAATCTTTTATTTAGCTGGCAGTAGTGGCTCTCACTGTATTGCAGTGGTTCGAGTAACGAAGATTTTTGTGAGGTAAGTGATTTTTGAAAGGTATAGGTTAATGTTAGTCAGGGCCATTCTTTTGTAGGGATTATTGAAAGTCAGATTGCGTTGCGCTAAAAAATATTGTGTGTCAGTTTAAGCACAGTCATGTATAATTTTTCTAAGGGGACGTTTCATACGTCGACCCTTAGCCGAGGATACCTCAATGGAATTTTCTGATTTTTTCTTGTAGTTTGAGTAATTAGTGTAGCTATTGTTTATTGCTAGCGCGTAATTGTAGAGAGAATCTCCTTTGTAGTTGCAGTAAAACAGTTGTGGCATGCATGTAGATTTGCACCAAGTATTTCGCAGCTGCGTTTGCAAATAACTAGATATTATTTTCAGTGCTATGTTAATGTGTTCTCTTATTTTTGCTCTTCAAATTGTGCTTTTCTGTATTATCGTGTGAAATATTGTGACAATAGTGGCGTGTGAAAAACGTAACACTATGCTCCAAAGTAAACTGAGAAATAATAGTGATGACGAGCGTAGCTTATCAGCACCACTGTGTAATGAATTAACAGACATTCGAAGTAGTAATTTGGTAATTGTGCATAGGAAAATGGAGCGGGCGGCAAATAATGGTGTAGACAGTGAAACAAGTAGTGAACAGGGAAGCATTATCAATCGATCGGTCGGCAACAGCTCGCCTCAGGAATCCGAAATGACAGAACACAATATTGCAAATACTGTAGACTCAGGTTTTGGGTCCTCACCATTTTCTCAAATGAGTCAAGACACATTTTCTGCTTGTCAAAATGTGAATGTTTCCGGTGAAAATGCACTGCCAAAAAGCATAGAGAAACAGATTCCAGACACTAATACATTATTATTGTAATTAATGCGACAAATGGAACAAAATCAGAGACAAACACAGCAAAAGCTTCAAAAGTTAGACACAATGGAACAAAATCAGAGACAAACACAGCAAAAGCTTCAAAAGTTAGACATAGCTTGAACAAACATTGAAGATTTAACTACTGAGTTACATAACATTGAATCAAAATGTCAAAAAGTCTGTAATGACGTAAAAACACAAATCTGTGAGCATTTTCAAATGCATTACAGAATCACGAAGCAGCCATAAAAGAACTGCAAACTATTGTTCATGAAAATCATGAGACCTTGCAAGCTAAAATTGACTCAGTTGCATCTACCGATTCGGTTATACAACTTGCAAAAACTCAGGAAAACTTAAAGGACACAGTATATACTCTGAAAACTGGTTCAGAAAGACACATGGAGGAAATTAGTTCATTATCGGAGAAAGTAGTTGACCTTTCGGATCAGCTAAATAATTTATCTACGAAGGTAGATGATAATCTGAATGACACAAAACCGGTAGTCTTTAATGACACAGAAGAGTGCGAACAAATCAGGAAATTCAAACAAAATCAGAATCAAATTAATATGCAACACCAAAGAGAAATCCGGGAAGCACAAGATCAGTTGACACAGGTAATACAAGAATTACATATTTTAGAGGACACTCGCACTCCAATAAGGGAAGAGGGACATAGAAATATAGAACAGCCACAAAATAATAACACAAGGTACTTCGGAAATTATGCAAGAAATTGGCAAGATACACCGAATTTTGAGATGGAACCGCCGAAACGAAGTAACAATTACCGACATGCGGCTCGCCGACAGGATGATTTTGACTATAAGCTGTTTATTACTACACGTAAATTCAAAACATTTAAGAATTCCGGCAACGACATTCATCCACAAGCGTGGCTTCATCAATTCTCTCATTGTTTTCCTCCCAACTGGTCATTAGAGCACAGATTAGAATTTATGTGTGGCTATTTCGAGAATGAACCAGCTGTAAGAATGCGATCGGTCATTCACGATTGCCACAGTGAAGGAGAATTTTATCATGTCTTCCTCTCAGCATATTGGTCTCAAGCTACACAAGACCGAATAAAACATAGCATCATAATGATGAAACATTTCGAACAATCTGAATTTTCCAGGCTGGTGAAATATTTTGAAGACATGTTGCACAAGAATCAGTACCTGTCAAACCCATACAGTCCCTCAGAACTCATCCGCATTTGCTTAATCAAATTACCTGAACATTTACGACATATCGTTTTGGCAGGACGTTGCAAAGACGACATTGAAACTTTTCAGGGACTCTTACAAGAATTGGAAAGTGACACTGACAATCGCGGAACGCGAAAACAGGAGCACAACAATTACAGGTCACATCCGTCACAATTCCGCGATGACAGAAATAATAACTGGACACGACAAGGCTATTCTTACAACGTAAATCGTAACCAAAACAGACATCACCTGTATGACAACCGTTGGCAGAGTAGTAATAATTACAGAGAAAGATCGCATTTCCATAGTAATGAATATGACAGAGACAATCATAAAAACTAGACAATATGGCAACCAGAACTATTATTATCACGGGAGACAGAATAACTTCAGACGCAACGGTCCACGGTGCAGTGATAATTCAGGGAGAAATTCTCCACCACTTAGCCGACAAGAAAGAAACTACAGGAACTACCGACATGACGACAGACGATATAATCATAACGACAGAGCTGAATTCCATCAGAACTGGCGGGATTCAAACAGAGCAGGGCACTCTCGACAAGGTGAATTTGTAGAAGTTAGGTCTCCTAATTCCAATAACGATGCGCGCCAACAAAGAGACAGACAATGACTCGCACCGCAGGCAGCCACGTGCGCCGGCTGGCTCAGAGAAAAATAACACAGACACTAACCTTGAGAAAAATTTTAGCATTCTTTACCGACGTATACCGCATAATAATTGCGTTCAAGTTGAAACTCTGAGTACTATGAAGAGAAAAGGATTGCACATTTCACATGTAAAACCGTTTCTTGAGAGATAATCTGCTTTTTAACTTAGTCTTTGCCATAAAATTTTTGACTTCACGCTTCTAGTCCAGTTTGTCACACTGAGAAACTGTTAACATGCGACAATGTTTGAAGTTAAATATCCAGTCTAGAACCTAGGGAACATATTTAGACAGTAATTACGAATGCATTGTTATAGTGAACAGACGACACAGTGTTATTGTGTGTGTACATTCTTGCTTGTTAGTTGCACGATTACGTAACGACTATAAGGCTTACATACTTAGAACATATAACAGTACTGCTAATGAGATTTTATTGCAACATTTTGGTTTACTTGAAAATACATTATGGATTTAAAGTGCCTTCTGAGAGATACCAGATGACGCAGTGGTTAGTTTATTTGACAGCTACACGACTATATCACAACGCTACTAATGTGTGACACAATTTACATTGTTGCTTTTGCGGTGTATCTGTTTTATATCTGCACAGTTTTTATGTATTATTCTGGAAAGTAAAACATGTTTTAATAGTAACTTTTGTGGTATAGCTACAATGAGACAGCCTTTTCCGTAGCACAACAATACGTTACAGCAAAGTACTTTCTTCATCACGGCAATAAGCGTAATAACTAAGATATCTATACGCAAAGCATTTCACTTTTGTTTATCATGAGGTAAGTACATTGACTTCTGCAGAACTTAGCTTTCGGAGGATGATAACTACGACACTTCCACAGAGATTATCTTACAACAAGACGCACAGTTTAGCGCTACAGTACACGTATTTGAGTGATTAATTTTGTACTTAAAACATTTATTTTTAAAGATTTTTATTACAATAACACAAAGGTTTTCCGTGATACATTTCATTCCATTGCTGTAATCTGTAACACCTGAGGATATAATTACATTAATCCTCAGGGGGGGGGGGGGGGTACACGCTTAATTTGTGTACCATGTGTTTGGCAAGTGCAAGGAGCCCTAGCTAATATGTATTTGCTTATACAACTTTACACATTGGTACCATATTTCTCTAACACATAAATTACACAGCTATCTGATCAATTAACTGAGAGAGACAAACATTTATTTTGCTACATCAGTGACAGAAGTTTACGTAATTACACAGTTGGATAACTTCACACTTATGAAATTGTATTTTGTCTGTACTTTGTGAACTGTTGATATTTTTTCGAGCCATTGTGATACTACAAGAGCTTTGAATGATGTATTTGGTATGGGATCATGATTTTTAAAGTACATGTGAGGTAGATGGCACTATTGAAATGAACAGAGAATTTTTTAGGCTTTGAAATTATTGCAGAAAGCTACGACGTTTTTGAAATTTGACTGAGGTGTTATGATGTTATTATTACGACGACGATGTGTATTATGCTGCTGAGGTATGTTTATGATCAATAAGCTGATGCTATATGAGGAATTTGATTATGCTACATATCTGTTATGATGAAATATTGAAGAAGTGTCGACGAATATGTATATGTGTAATAAGGTAAGGAATAATGAGTAGTGGTTAGGGACTCTGGTTTGTGAAAAAGGTTGTTGGAAACCAAGAATCGTACTTTAAGAGTTATGAAATGTATGTAAATGTGTGAATGTATTACAATTCCGACGAAAATTTTTTGGACACTGCTATATTAATAGGATTTTGTTTCTACACATTTGTAACGCAAATCCTTGACCTGTGAAATTTTTTATATGAGACTGTCACTGTAGTGCAAACTGCTGTCGTAAATATTTCGGTAAGAAAGCCAAGTGACCTTGACGTAATGCGCTGTGGGCGCAAAGCTATGCGACAGTCGCCTCGAAAAAAAAAAAAAACTGTGCCTTTCAGAGACACAACAAAAAATGGAGAGGCCATTAACCTCGCTATTGACATTCCTTTCTAGAAAGCATCGCAAATACGACATGCTCATTACTTGCAAAGATACTTACATCTGCACTCCTGATTATGACAAGCGTCTTTCTACGAGAGATGAGAGAATTTCTACTAACTTACGAAATGTCACATGACTATTGAATGATATTTTTATGCTTTACTTTGTACATAGTTGCTTATTTCATTTGATATCTGGTTTCCAGCTGTGTTGTAACATTGGTTTTATAAAATAAAATTAAATGCATTTGCTAATGTGAACACTTTCTGCCAACAGATCTATTAAATAATAATTTTATCATCCACATTCTTCGAAAAAGGAGCACTTGGAATGGAAAGAACAATAAGAAGGGATTAATAACAGTAACTGCATACATAATTTTCTTTTCAACTACTTGGTAATTTTTTTGGTAGAGCAAGTTATCGTGATGCATCACTCTAGTGTTGAGATGTGACATAGGTATTAAACATGGCCATTTTTACTGTAATATTTTTTCTGCTTGAGCTTTGTCATGTTTAGATATAGGTCATAGCATTTGCTGCTGTTGTTTGTCAGGCATAGTTCTACTGAATTTTACCTTGTGTTAAGCCAGTTTTACTACTGACTTATTTTTCTTGTTTGCTGCACATTGCTGTATATTAGTTGTAATATTGCAATTGCTTTGCTAATTTATATATACTGCTGCTTGCTTTGCCAATTTGAATTTTTTGTCATAGCTGTTTGTGTTAATTGTTTTGTGCTGCTGCATTGCCCTGTCCCTTAGTTTAGCATCTGAGCTCAGTAGATTTAAGTTAGCTTAAGATGGGGTAGACTATATGAGAGAACGAGTTGTGATGAATTGGAACAAATGCATTGAGAAGCTGTAAGAAAATGGTTTGGCCAAAAAACGTATTTTGAAAGAGGATATGAACAAAAAAGTAGGATTTAGGGACAACAGGTTTAGGTAGGATTTTCTTGGAAATAAATGATGAGGTAAAATAATGGAAAATAAATAATGAGGTAAGAAATATGTGAACATATAAATACAGAAAGCAAGCTTGGATTGGATTTTTTTGGTGGAAACAAATGTTGAAATAAGACGAAAGATCTATGGAATGAAGTTTTGGGTTGGACTGCAGTACCAAATGTTACACTGAAAACAAACCCTGCCCTTTCCTCTTGTGTTATTCTGCTATGTGTTTGTGTACCCATGTGTATTTGTGTTTTTCCTGTCTCTATGTGTTTAGCTGATGAGAGTTATGTTGTAGAATTTTTCTAATACTATGTTATTTACTTTGTAAAGATGTTTAGACATTATTTATCTGTTCTGTTTTGTTGCTCATGTGTGAAGTTGATGTTTCAAAAGTTATTCTGATCTTTTATGTATGTACTTATGTCATAATTCCTGTAACACTGATGTATATGTTATTTCGATTCTTTTGTAAAGCCCGTATTACTACAAATGTTATCTGTATTGTTATGTTCTTTAATGATGTATTCTGTACCTTTGTTATTGTATTCTCATGTTATAAAATTGTAATTGACACCAGTTCATCAAATTAAGTAACTTGTAAGCATTCATTTCACTGCACATATTTCTGTTGGTCATAGTATATGCACAAGATGTGAAAAAAAGAGGATGGTTAATGTTTGGACGTGTGTTAATAACTCAGCAAGGGACTGATTAACAGCATTGCTGGTTCTAAGGACAATTCCAAAAACTTGGTTAGTACACAAGTGGTGGTTTATGGACTTGCTATATTGTCTGCAAGACTTCTAAGGACAATTTCAAAAACTTTTTGCGTACACAAGTGGTGGTTTATGGACTTGCTATAGTCTCCACATGGTGATTGTGCACCTGCACAGTCGCAACAGATGGCTGCTGGCCCTCTCTACAAGGACTACAGTGGGTTTGCATCTTTGATGGCCCATCAATACCATTATTTCTACAAGGTCTGCAGTGGGTCTGCACCTCTGGTGGCCCACCAATACCATAATCTCTACCAGGACTACAGTGGGTCTGCTCTGTGATAACCTACCTACCAATATTCTTCAAAATTTCGAATGACTCTGCTGTGGGTTTGCTCTGTTGTGGCCCATTACCTGTCTGCATGTCAAGAGTCAGCACTGTCTTTCCGTTGGAAGGACAACACTACTTCTTCAAGACTGCATGGAAATCCACTACTTCCATGTGCATTTTCTTTTACTGCTCAGACTTTGAGAAAAACACTGCAATTTTACTGTGATGAACGATCAGGACTGTCTTTATGGACTGTGAGAAAATTTTAGCTTTTGACCAACATTGCATCAATAAGTGCGTGCATTTGATTCCTTTGTTATTGTAATTGTGAAAAAAATTATAACAAATATATATTGGTCAGTGCCCAAAACAATTTGGAAAATTTTTTATGGGGAGCATGGGGGCTATGTAAGTAGGCTGTTTAGGTTTTATTATTGGTAACGCCACGTAGCGCTCTGTATGAAAATCACTAGCTGTGCTGTGTGCAGTCTGTGGCTAGTTTGCATTGTTGTCTGCCATTGTAGTGTTGGGCAGCGGGATGTTAACAGCGCGTAGCGTTGCGCAGTTGGAGGTGAGCCGCCAGCAGTGGTGGATGTGGGGAAGTGAGATGGCGGATTTTTGAGAATGGATAATCTGGAGGTGTGTCCATCAGAAACAGTACATTTGTAAGAATGGATGTCATGAACTGCTATATATATTACGACTATTAAGGTAAATAAATCTTTAAGGTAAATAAATCTTTCATTTGCTAACTATTCCCATCAGTAGTTAGTGCCTTCTGTAGTTTGAATCTTTTATTTAGCTGGCAGTAGTGGCTCTCGCTGTATTGCAGTAGTTCGAGTAACGAAGATTTTTGTGAGGTAAGTGATTTTTGAAAGGTATAGGTTAATGTTAGCCAGGGCCATTCTTTTGTAGGGATTATTGAAAGTCAGATTGTGTTGCGCAAAAAAATATTGTGTGTCAGTTTAGTAACAGTCATGTATAATTTTTCTAAGGGGACGTTTCAAACTGAGTGACGCTACGTACGTGGAAATGAAGCGGGGCCGGCCGCGGTGGTCTAGCGGTTCAGGCGCTCAGTCCGGAACCGCGGGATTGCTACGGTCGCAGGTTCGAATCCTGCCTCGGGCATGGATGTGTGTGATGTCCTTAGGTTAGTTAGGTTTAAGTATTTCTAAGTTCTAGGGGACTGATGACCATAGATGTTAAGTCCCATAGTGCTCAGAGCCATATAAATGAAGCGGGTACAAGGCTTCCATTCACTCCCTTGTCGACCAATCTGGTGTGGCAGTTGAAAATAGCAAAACGAAAACCGCAGTTTTAAATTTCACATTAAAGAAATCGTTCACACAGGAGAACAGTACAAACATACCGTTATTTGACAATCGGGGAGACTCCCGTATGGACGACATTGAAATAAGCATATCTGGCGTAGAGATACAACTGAAAGATTTGAAAACAAATAAATCATTAGGTTCAAATGGAATCGCAGTTCAATTTCACAAAGAGTACTCTATGACATTGCCGCCTTACCTAGCTTGCATTTATCGTGAATCTTTCGCCCAGTACAAAGACCCAAGCTCCTGGAAAAAAGTGCAGATGACTCCAGTATATAAGAAAGGTACCTCTGGCAGGCACTTAAATGGGATTTGCAGAGTATCCATGTAGATGTGGAACAGAACGGACCCGCAAAATTACAGACCAATATTGCTATTTGCTGCAGAATCCTTGAACATTTTCTCAGTTCGAATATAATAAACTTTCTTGAGACTAAGAAGCTTATGTCCACGAATCAGCATCATTTCAGAAAGTATCGCTCGTGCTAAACTCAGCTGGCCCTTTTCTCGCATGATATACTGAGAACTATGGATGAAGGGCAACCGGTAAAGTCCACATTTCTACACTCCTGGAAATTGAAATAAGAACACCGTGAATTCATTGTCCCAGGAAGGGGAAACTTTATTGACACATTCCTGGGGTCAGATACATCACATGATCACACTGACAGAACCACAGGCACATAGACACAGGCAACAGAGCATGCACAATGTCGGCACTAGTACAGTGTATATCCACCTTTCGCAGCAATGCAGGCTGCTATTCTCCCATGGAGACGATCGTAGAGATGCTGGATGTAGTCCTGTGGAACGGCTTGCCATGCCATTTCCACCTGGCGCCTCAGTTGGACCAGCGTTCGTGCTGGACGTGCAGACCGCGTGAGACGACGCTTCATCCAGTCCCAAACATGCTCAATGGGGGACAGATCCGGAGATCTTGCTGGCCAGGGTAGTTGACTTACACCTTCTAGAGCACGTTGAGTGGCACGGGATACATGCGGACGTGCATTGTCCTGTTGGAACAGCAAGTTCCCTTGCCGGTCTAGGAATGGTAGAACGATGAGTTCGATGACGGTTTGGATGTACCGTGCACTATTCAGTGTCCCCTCGACGATCACCAGTGGTGTACGGCCAGTGTAGGAGATCGCTCCCCACACCATGATGCCGGGTGTTGGCCCTGTGTGCCTCGGTCGTATGCAGTCCTGATTGTGGCGCTCACCTGCACGGCGCCAAACACGCATACGACCATCATTGGCACCAAGGCAGAAGCGACTCTCATCGCTGAAGACGACACGTCTCCATTCGTCCCTCCATTCACGCCTGTCGCGACACCACTGGAGGCGGGCTGCACGATGTTGGGGCGTGAGCGGAAGACGGCCTAACGGTGTGCAGGACCGTAGCCCAGCTTCATGGAGACGGTTGCGAATGGTCCTCGCCAATACCCCAGGAGCAACAGTGTCCCTAATTTGCTGGGAAGTGGCGGTGCGGTCCCCTACGGCACTGCGTAGGATCCTACGGTCTTGGCGTGCATCCGTGCGTCGCTGCGGTCCGGTCCCAGGTCGACGGGCACGTGCACCTTCCGCCGACCAGTGGCGACAACATCGATGTACTGTGGAGACCTCACGCCCCACGTGTTGAGCAATTCGGCGGTACGTCCACCCGGCCTCCCGCATGCCCACTATACGCCCTCGCTCAAAGTCCGTCAACTGCACATACGGTTCACGTCCACGCTGTCGCGGCATGCTACCAGTGTTAAAGACTGCGATGGAGCTCCGTATGCCACGGCAAACTGGCTGACACTGACGGCGGCGGTGCACAAATGCTGCGCAGCTAGCGCCATTCGACGGCCAACACCGCGGTTCCTGGTGTGTCCGCTGTGCCGTGTGTGTGATCATTGCTTGTACAGCCCTCTCGCAGTGTCCGGAGCAAGTACGGTGGGTCTGACACACCGGTGTCAATGTGTTCTTTTTTCCATTTCCAGGAGTGTATATTTCCGGAAAGCCTTTGACACGATGCGCCGTTGCAGGCTGTTAATGAAAGTAAGAGCATAAGGAGTAAGATCACAGATTTGTGAGTGGCTTGAAGACTTCTTAAGTAATAGAAGCCAGTATGCTGTCTTCGACGGCGAGTGCTAATCAGAGACTAGGGTATCGTCAGGAGTGCCATAATGAAGTGTTATAGGACAGCTTTTGTTCTCTGTATACATAAATGATTTGGCGGACAGGGTGGGTGGCAATATGCGGTTGTTTGCTGATAATGCCTTGGTGTACAGTAAGGTGTCGAAGTTGAGTGACTGTAGGAAGATACAAGACGACTTAGATAAATGTTCCAGTTGGTGTGATGAATGGCAACTAGCCCTAAACGTGGAAAAATGTATTTAATGCGGATGGTTAGGAAGAACAAAGCCTCAATGTTCGTATACAGTATTGCTAGTATCCAGCTTGACACAGTTAAATCATTTAAATATCTGGGCATAATGTTTCAAATCGACATGAGGTGGAACGAGCATGTGAGAAAAGTGGTAGGGAAGGTAAATGGTCGACTTCGATTTATTGGGAGAATTTTAGGAAAGAATGATTCACTTGTAAAGGAGACCGCATATAGGACGCTGGTGCGACCTATTCTTGAGTACTGTTCGAGTGTTTGGGATCCGCGCCAGGTCGGATTGAAGGAAGACATCGAATTAATTAGGGAGCGGACGGCTAGATTTGTTACCGGTAGGTTCGAACAGCACATGAGTGTTACGGAGATGCTTCAGGAACTGAAATGGGAATCCCTGGAGGAAAGGCGAAGTTCTTTTCGAGAAACACTATTGAGAACATTTAGAGAACCGGCATTTGAAGCTGACTGCCGAACGATTCTACTGCCGCCAACATGCACCGCGCGCAAGAACCCGCGTAAGAACCACGAAGATAAGATATGAGAAATTAGGGCTCATACGGAGGTGTACAGACAGTCGTTTTTCCCTCACTCTATTTGCGTATGGAATAGGAGGGGAAATGATAAGTAGCGGTATAGAGTAGCCTCCGCCACGCACCGTAAACTGGCTTGCGGAGAATTTATGTAGATGTAGATATAGGAGATATTGAGAGCGGAGAGGCGTACTGCTCATGACCAGTCTCAGGAAGGAAAGAATAACATTTAACTTCCCATGGGGCACAAACTCTGACCGTTGAAGGAGATTGGCCAGGTCTGTGTTATAGCAACTGTCCCAGGATTTTCCTAATGTCATTTTCGTAAACGTCAGTGAAGGTGAATACAGTGACTGGAAAGGATTTGAGTCGCACTTCTCTCGAATGGGAACGCAGATTAGTGTTTCATGGCTTGTCAACGAGGGGAAATTAGAGATGAAACACAAGTTGAGATTGGATTAAGACAGGGGAAGTTGTTCAACCCTGTCCTTTCAAAAGAATCAACCCAGGATTTGTTTTAAGTTTTTCAGGAAACCACAGGAAAACTTAATCCGAATGGCCAGATGCGGATTTTAACTGTCATCCTGCTGAACACGAGTACCTGATCAAAAGTATCCGGATACCCCTATGTAGTCTGGTCGGAGAGCATTGTGTTGTTCGTCGAGAAGGAGGAACGGCAGAATTGGTCAGTCATGAGAGCTCGTGACTTCGAAAGTGAACGAGTCATTGGATGTCACCTGAGTAACAAATCCATCAAGGACATTTCTACTCTTCTAACGGTTCTCGAGTCCACTGTTAGTGATGTGACTGGGAAGTGGAAGCACAAAGGAACGACCATAGCTAAACCAAGGCCAGGCAGACCTCACGTACTGACGAACAGGTACAGTCAAGCACTGCAGAGAGTGGTTATAAAAAATCACCTGAAATCAGCAGAAGAAATCACTCGTTAATTCCAAAGTACTATCGGCCGCCCAGCTAGCACAATGTCTATGCCTAGGGAGTTTAAAATGAAAGAATACAGGATGTCCAGCTGCTTCTTATAAACCACACATAGTCAGTACCGACCGTGAAGAACGACGCAGTGGATCAAAGGAAACGAGTGATGTAGAGTGATGAATCACACTGCAGCCTATGGTAATCCGATGGCAGGGTTTGGGTTTGCGGAATGTCTGGAGAATGTTACTTGCCGTCATGTGCAGCGCAAACAGTGAAGTGGGGCGGAGAAGGTGTTACGTGATGGGGATGTTTGCCACGTTTAGGGTGTGATTCCCTTATCGTGCTTCAGAAAAAGCTAAATGCGGAGGGATATGAACACATTTTACAGCATAATGTACTTCGTACAGAAGAGGAACATTTCGTAATCGATGATCGTTTGTGTCAGCTGACAATGCACCCTGTTGTAAAGCAGTACCTGTGAAGCACAGGTATGTGAACAATAACATTCCTTAAATGGACTGGCTTCTCCAGTGTCCCGAACTAAACCCAATGGAACAGCTTTCAGATGAGTTAAAAAGTCGACTTCGCTCCTGGCCCCAGCGTCACTCTGGCGGTTCTCGAGAAATAATGCGCTGCATTTCCTCTACAGATATTCAGCCACCTCACTGAAAGTATCCCCGGCAGAGTCCAAGCCACCATAAAGGCGAAGGATGGACACACCCCATATTAGTGTCCACTAATAGATGTGCGGATACTTTTGACCAGACAGTATATTTGTTTGTCGTGTGTCTTACCCCAACAACACCTCTCGCGGCTCTAATCTCAGCGTAAAAGAGGACAGACACTCTGCCCGTGTTTTGTCTTTATGTGCGTGTATGACAGAGAGAGAGGGGGGGAGGGGGGAGGAGGGGGGGACTGAGCGGGGTTTCACGGAATTCTCAAACTGTTACCCGACAAATCGATCTGACTTCCTGGCCAGGATGGCAGAACCGAAGTGTTTTCGCCCGAGAAACAGGTGTGTGTGGTAGTAACGGCGAACAGCACAGTTTCTTGCAGTCTGAGCGCTGTCACGCGTTACACATGTACATGATAATGAACCTGTACAGCAAAACAATTAACTGTTATCGTCCCTTTTATTTAACAATAATCCTCCCACAGTATCACTGTAAAAACTTTTACACTCAATGTAATGTATATTCACGTTCTGTCTGAAGAAAATGGGCGCTTTAATTTTGATGCCTCATTTTTTGCATAAAAATCTAATGCAATACGACTTTTTAAAGCTATGTCGCCTCGTTCGCACACGAATACTCGGTTATTGAGTCATCCATTAAAACCAAATCACACAAACACACACACACACACACTCAGATAGTACTACAATGAAGAGCGAAAGAAACTGGTACACCTGCTTATCATGTAGGGCCCCTGCGAGCGAGCAGAAGTGCCACAACACGACGTGCTATGGACTCGACTAATTTCTGAAGTAGTGCTGGAGGAAATTGACACCATGAATCCTGAAGGGCTGTCCATAAATCCGTAAGAGTACGAGGGAGTGGAGATCTCTTCTGAACAGCACGTTGCAAGACATCCCAGATATGCTCAATAATGTTCATGTCTGAGCGGCCAGCGGAAGCGTTTAAACTCAGAAAGCCGGCCGAAGTGGCCGTGCGGTTAAAGGCGCTGCAGTCTGGAACCGCAAGACCGCTACGGTCGCAGGTTCGAATCCTGCCTCGGGCATGGATGTTTGTGATGTCCTTAGGTTAGTTAGGTTTAACTAGTTCTCAGTTCTAGGGGACTAATGACCTCAGCAGTTGAGTCCCATAGTGCTCAGAGCCATTTGAACCATTTTTTTTTAAACTCAGAAGAATGTTGTTGGAGCGACTTTGTAGCAATTCTGGACGTGTGGGGTGTGGCATTGTCCTGCTGGAATTGCCCAAGTCCGTCGGAATGTACAATGGACATGAATGGATGACCGAGCGAGGTGGCGCAGTGGTTAGACACTGGACTCGCATTCGGGAGGACGACGGTTCAATCCCGCGTCCGGCCATCCTGATTTAGGTTTTCCGTGATTTCCCTAAATCGCTCCAGGCAAATGCCGGGATGGTTCCTTTCAAAGGGCACGGCCGAGTTCCTTCCCCATCCTTCCCTAACCCGATGAGACCGATGACCTCGCCGTCTGGTCTCCTTCCTCAAAACCAACCAACCAACCATGAATGGATGCAGGTGATCAGCCATGATGCTTACGTACGTGTCACCTGTAGTAGAGACGCATCTAGACGTATGAGGGGTCCCATACCACTCCAACTGCATACGCCCCACACCTTTACAGAGCCTCCACTAGCTTGATCAGTCCTTTGCTAACATGCAGGGTCCATGGATTCATGAGCTGAAACGAGACTCGTTCGACCAGGCAACATGTTTCCAGTCATCAACAGTCCAACATTGGTGTTGACAGGCCCAGGCGAGGCCTATCTGATTGTTCCATTTCATATCTGTACGGATTGTTGGCCCTAGATACACTGATGGAAAAAAATCACAACATTAAGAAGAAGTTGTGCGACATAAACGAAAGTTGGTAGGCATGTTTCTACATCTGAAAGAAGATTGGGTTAAACCTCCCGTCGACATCGAGATCATTAGAGGAGGAGCGCAATTTTGGATGTTGCCAAGGATGGGGAAGGAAATCGGCCGTGCTCTTTCAAAGGAACCATCCCAACATTTGTCTGGAGTGACTGAGGGAAAGCACATTAAATCTAAATTTAGATGGTCGGACGCGGGTTTGAAGCGTGGTCCACCCGAATGCGAGTCCAGTGTGCTAAACACTTCGCCACCTCGTTTGGTCTCTGAACGATGATGTCTGTCCAGTCGCATAAAAGTGGCGCTAGCAGCTCCACTATAAGGATGCAAATCAGGTTTGCTTTAAATACACGCTGTAACAGTCGTGAGCGTTAGTTAGCTTTGAGACTGGACGTAGTGAGTTGATCTTAGTCAGGGATGTCCTACATCTCACTGAGTTTGAACGAGGTGGTGTGACAGGGCTATGACAAACTGGACGTTCTTTCTGCGAGACTGCACAAAGACTTTAGAGGAATGTAGCCACTGTACATGAGTGCTGGCAGCGGTGGTCACGAGAATGTGTGGACGCAAGGAGACCGGGCTTCGGGCGTCGACGTGGCACTACCGAAAGGAAAGGCAATCGCATTCGGCGTATAGCTCTGGCGCATCGTACCGCATCTGAAGCAGCAATTTGAGCAGCAACTGGCACCACGCTGACAGAACGCACTGTTACAAATCGAATTTTTCGAGGGCACCTGCGAACCAGACACCCTGTAGAGTGCGTTGCGCTGAACGCAAACAACCCCCATTTTCGACTTCAGAGATATCATTCGAGAGCTCATTGGAGGGCAGAGTGAAGGTCTGTTGTGTTTTCCACTGAAAGCTTATTCTGCCTCGGTGCCGGTGATGGAAATGTTCCTCGGTGCCACAGATGGCAATTCGTTCATTACAATTATGTCAGTTGAAAGCCTGCGAGCAGCTTATCTGCGTGCTAGATGCACTGGACCTACACCAGTAGCACTCTCGTGGTTATCCCACGCATCCAGATTGCAAATTTATACATCAGTCTGGTGATTCGACCTGTTGTGCTGCCATTCATGAACAGCATTGGTTCAGATGTCTCTAAGTGCTATGGGACTTAACATATTAGGTCATCAATCCCCTAAAACTTAGAACTACTTAAACCTAACTAACCTAAGGACATCACACACATCCATGCCCGCGGCAGGATTCGAACCTGCCACCGTAGCGGTCGCACGGTTCCAGACTGAAGCGCCTAGATACGCTCAGCCAAACCGGCCGGCATGAACAGCATTCCAAGGAGTGTTTTCCAACAGGATACTGAACGCCCACACACCCTTATTGTAACGCAACATACTCTATAGACGACATAAAAATTTTCTGGGTATTACGACACAAAAGTTTTCTGGGTATGGTACCGCGTCATAATGTAAAAAACTAGTGCTGCTGGAGAAAAACCAACGTTTCGGCCACGGTTGCAGCGGCCTTCTTCTGAGTCTAATCAGAAGGCCGCTGCACCCGTGGCCGAAACGTTGGTTTTTCTCCAGCACCAGTAATTTTTTACATTATGACGCGGTACCATACCCAGAAAACTTTTATGTCGACTGACTCTGGCCGCGGAAGCCTACGCAATTATAATAATCTGTAGAGTGTCGACGTGTTGCCTTGGCCTGCTGGATCACCAGATCTCTCTCCAATCGAGCACGTTTGGGACGTCATCAGATGACAATTCCAGCGTCATCCATAACCAGCATTAACTGTCCCTGTATTGACAGACCAATTGCAACAGGCGCGGAACTCCATCCCATAAACCGACATCCGGCATCTGTACGATACATTGTATGCACGTTTTCTTGTTTGCATTCAACATTCTGACGATTGCTCCAGTTATTAATGTACCAACGTTTCACATTTGCAACGGCTTATCTGGCGCTTACATTAACCTGTGGTCTTGCTATGTTGATACCTTAAATATGTTATCTGGACAAATGTAATCCCGAAATTTGATTACCCTGCGTTAATTATTTCTTGGTGTTGCGATTTTTTTTCCATCAGTGTACTTGTATGAGTTGGCGGTTTCACTTGTGGCTCACTGATACTACTGTCGGATACCCTCTTTTCTTGTTGTGAAATAGCTAGGTTACGAAGATAGTTTGCCGCGCGGGATTAGCCGAGCGATCTAAGGCGCTGCAGTCATGGTCTATGTGGCTGGTGCCGGCGGAGGTTCAAGTCCTCCCTCGGGCATGGGTGTGTGTGTGTCCTTAGGGTGATTTAGGTTAAGTAGTGTGTAAGCTTAGGGACTGATGACCTTAGCAGTTAAGTCCCATAAGATTTCACACACATTTTTTTGAAGTATGTTTGCACTTCGGCCAAATCTACAGTTCGCTTTGTTGATTAATAAATGGTAGCTGTAGCCGCGGACTGTTTAGTGGCAGTACCGTCGCTGTGAGCCCGCTGGCAACCGGACGTGCAGACAACCCGGTACTGGCTGTTCGCGCCTGCCGGCCACGCCACTCCACGCCACGCCACGTATGGCCCAGCAGAGCCTAGAGAGCGCGCGGCCTGGCGTGCCGCGGCCAACGATCGCGGCCGCCGGCATTCGGAAGCAGCGAGCGCCGGCTCGCGGCGTCGTTAGCATTTTACGTGCGGCTGTAAAAGCGCCGATAGCGGGGGCGGCGCTGGCCAGGTGCGACCCGCGGGTCGTAAAGCCCGGCCAACTATAGCCGCCTGTCCCTCTGCGGGCTCCGCGGCAGTCCAGGAGTGCGACTCTCGAGCTTCCACTTTGCGGCCCGTTATCAACATGTGTATCAGTGTATTTGCTCCATCTGATGCATTTGACACCACGGTGCCTTGCTGATATAACTGACGGCTTTTACACTGAAGACCCGAAAAGTTGGTACACCTGCCTAATATCGTGTAGGGGCCTCGCGAGCACGCAGAAGTGCCGCAACACGACATGAGATGAAGTAGTGCTGCAGGGCTGTCCATAAATCCGTAAGAGTACGAGGGTGTGGTAATCTCTTCTAAACAGCACGTTGCACGGTATTCCAGATGTACTCTATAATGTTGATGTCTGGGGAGTTAGGTGGCCAGCGGGAGTGTTTTAAACTCAGAAGAATGTTCCTGGAGCCACTCTGTAGCAATTCTGGAAGTGTGAGGTGTCGCATTGTCCTGCTGGAATTTCCCAACTCCGTCGGAATGCACAATGGTCACAAATGGATGCTTATGTACCTCTCACCTGTCCGAGTCGTATCTAGACGTATCAGGGATCCCATATCACTCCAACTGCACACGTCCACCACCATTTCAGAGCTTCCACCAGCCTGAACAGTCCTCTGCTGACAAGCAGGGTCCATCGATTCATGAGGCTGTCTCCATACCCGTACACGTCCATCCGCCCGATACAATTTGAAACGAGACTCGTCTGAACAGGCAATGCCGGCCCCTGTGACCGAGCGATTCTAGGCGCTTCAGTCCGGAACCGCGCTGCTGCTACGGTCGCAGGTTCGAATCCTGCCTCGGGCATGGATGTGTGTGTTATAAATGTCGTGTGACTAGGGCCTCCCGTCGGATAGACCAGTCGCCAGGTGCAAGTCTTTCGATTTGACGCCAATTCGGCGACTTGCATGTCGATGGGGATAAAATGATGATGATGATTAGGACAACACAACACCCATTCCCTAAGCGGAGAAAATCTCTGACTCAGCCGAGAATCGAACCCGAGCCCTTAGGATTGACATTCTGTCACGCTGACCACTCAGCTACCGGAGGCGGATGTATGTATGTGATGTCCTTAGGTTAGTTAGGTTTAAGTAATTTTAAGTCTAGGGGACTGAAGACCTCAGATGATAAGTCCCATAGTGCTTAGAACCATTTGAACCATTTTGAACAGGTAACATGTTTCCAGTCATTAACAGTCGCTGTTGACGGGCCCAGACGAGGCGTAAGGCTTTGTCTCGTGCAGTCATCAAGGATAAACTAGTAGGCCTTCGGCTCTGAAAGCCCACATCGATGATGTTTCGTTGAATGATTCACACGCTGACACTTCTTTTTGGCCCAAAAAATGGTTCAAATGGCTCTGAGCGCTATGGGACTCAACTGCTGAGGTCATTAGTCCCCTAGAACTTAGAACTAGTTAAACCTAACTAACCTAAGGACATCACAAACATCCATGCCCGAGGCAGGATTCGAACCTGCGACCGTAGCGTCTTGCGGTTCCAGACTGCAGCGCCTTTAACCGCACGGCCACTTCGGCCGGCTTTTTTGGCCCAAGCTTGACATCTGTAGCAATTTATGGAAGCGTTCCACTTCTGCCATTTTGAACGATTCTCCTGAGTCGTCGCTGGTCCCGTTCTTGCAGGATCTTTTTCCGGCCGCAGTGATGTCGGAGATTTGATAATATACGGGTTTCCTGATATTCTCCGTACACATGTGAAATGGTCGTACGGCAAAATCCCCACTTCAAAGCTACCTCGGAGATGTTGTGTCCCATCGCTCGTGCGCCGACTGTAACACCATGTTCAAACTAAGCTAAATCTTCGTAACCTGCCATAGTGGCAGCAGTAACCGATCTAACAACTGCGCCAGACATTTGTTGTCTTATATAGGCGTTGCCGACCGCAGCGCCGTATTCTGCATGTTTACATATTTCTGTGTTTGAACACGCGTGCCTACACCCGTTTCTTTGGCGTTTCAATGTAGTTATGGCTTTTATTTCAGTGTAGTTAATGTTGCATGGTAGTGTCATTTCTGTGAGTTTACCTCCATACTTTCAATGGTCAGATGTAGTGTCTATATAATCACGAGTCTGAGGATCTGAAGATGGCAATATAACTTTGCTGAAACTAGTAATCACATTGTGTACAATAGCGATCTGCGCAATAAAAAATTACTAGGGAAGCTTTTCTTACATATAATAATAAATTCTAAATGCAGTGTAGTATATATAGTGGTAGCCGAGTCGTAACAATATCATCGAAAAATCTTTAGCACGAGAAGGTAATTTGAGACCTGATGTGTTTTAGTCCAAGAGGAACTGATTGGAGTATATCAGTGTGTTTGTTTCGTAGTTTCTGATGCTTTGCGCTAATGACAGTTTGTTTCGACATTTTCTTTACGGATTTCAAAAATGGCTCAAATGGCTCTAAGCACTATGGGACTTAACATTTGAGGTCATCAGTCCCCTAGACTTAGAACTACTTAAACCTAACTAACCTAAGGACATCACACACATCCATGCCCGAGGCAGGATTCAAACCTGCGAACGTAGCAGCAGCGCTTTACGAATTTCACGTCCATTTTAATACACTCAAAACTAGTCAAGATTTTTACACTTGCCCTTGTTTTGGCTTCTTATATAAATCTATCAGTACAGACTGAATTCTCTTTGAAGAAAGAGAGAATTTCCACCTCTCTCTGTTATCGATACAACACTGTCTAAAACAGGAAACACATTTTATTTCATCTCCAATTATGAAAGGCTTTTTCATATTTACAGTACTACAATAAGCTCCAAAATATGACCTCATCTGCATTTTGAATGTCTCTATCCAGTCCATATACAATAAGCAATCATTTCTCAGTGTGTTTGTGCATTGACGAGTCAAAACATTATTACCACATGTCTAATAACTTACTGGTCCGTCTTTGGAGCGCAATACGTCACCGATTCTGCGTACTGCGGATTGGACAATTTGTTGGCAGGTGTTTGGTGGTGTATCATACTAGACGTCTACACACAAGTCATGTAATTTCTTTAAACAACGGGCCGCTGATGTGTGTACGCGGCGATGCCAGCTAATAGCGATCAAAATTGTTTCCATTGGATTCACATCAAGCAAATTTCGTGGCCAAGACATCAACCTGAGTACACCACCATGCTCCTCAAACCACTATATCACGGTTCTGGCTTTGAGACAAGGACAGTTATCTCCCTGGAAGATGACATCGCCAGCGGGGAAGACATCAAGCATGGAGGGCTGGAGGTGGTCTACAGCTGTCAGCGAGTCTTCCATTAGTAACAGAGGTCCAGTGCGAGCGCAGCAGAATATCTCCCACAGCATAATACCGCCCCCACCAGCCTACGTCTTTAGCCCGGTGCACATTTCGAACTGCCGTTCCCATGGATGACGGCGTTTGTGGAGACGACCATCGACCTGTAGGATCCACGGTCCAATTTTGACGCTCCTGCGCCCACTCCATTCGCAACTGACGATGACGTTGGGCCAATATGTGATCATGTAGGGATCTTCTGCTGCGGAGACCCATGTTCAACAATGTATAAGAACGGTGTGCTCCGAAACACTTATGCGTGCACCAGCATTGTGCTCTTGTGCCAGAGATGCCACAGATAAACATCTATCCTGTTTTAAAGAGCAGGCAAGCGCTCAAATCCCACGTTTTGCGAAGAGTCGTGGACGTTCAATCACTTGTCGCCCAGTGGCAGTTTCATTGTCGTTCTTCCACTTTCCATAGATGCTCAGTACAGTAGCATGTTAACATTCGACCAGCTACACCGTTTTCGAGATACTCATTCACAAGCTCTCGCTAATAATAATATATCACCTTTGTCAAAATCGTTAATGTCAGTAGATTTCCACATTTACGGCCCGTGTTATCGCTAGAATGATTTCCCATTGATCTCTGCTTCTTTTATGTACTTTCCTTACACCGTCACGTTCCTGCAACACCACCAGGCGGCGTCCAGCCCCGCAGTTGGCACTGGTTATAATGTTTTGGCTTATGCTGCAGCAGCGAAGTTGTAGGGAAACGATAGGAATTTTGTGACTCATTGTCTTCTGACTGTGGTCTAGTCCGTGTCACATAGTAAACTGTTTATTTTGCGCGATTTTTTGTGTTGTGGTGTTGAAATGGCTTTGAAATGAATGGAACGCACGTTTATTTTAGAATTACTGGAAACACACGCGGGTTTGCCAGTCTTATTGTGTGTTTAATGAAATTAGTATCGCAATCGCCAAGAGAAAACAGAGCAATACGATCAGTTGTTGACGAAATATATAGGAATGTATCCGGAAGCAGATAAGTACCAATCAGTACAGAAATTCAATGTATTGTGAAGATATTATGGGAAAGAACTAAAAAAAAATTACGTGTGCATGGAAAAGCGGAGCTGGTATTGACGAGCTACCTGACTCAACGCTTTGGTACTTTCATGCCACGAACTTCTTGCGATAGTGACAAGTTTTTTAGCGCGGCTGAAGGATAAATGTGTGTACTTCTTGTATCTTTTACAATTGGGCTTAAATAATATTAAGCAAGTAAAACAATCTAAACTCAAAGACTTTTGAACGCCACAATGCTTTTCTAGACGTGGTCCTGCTGGAGGTGGTAGGCTGTTGCCTTCCTCCGAATTTCGAACTGATTATTATTAGAGAAGCCACAGTTTAAGTTGGTTTCCGAACCACGCTGCAAATTAGCGTTTTTCTCATCAACAATCATAAAAAAGTGATAAGTGACACATAAAATCCCAGGATTCACTGGGGATCGAACCCGAGTCCTTCGGATTTTTAAAAAAAATTAAAAAATCGTCTTTCTGATTCTGGTCCATTTTGGTCTCGTGTTCTTCACTGTCGCTAAAAGTACATTGGAGCACAAGGGGGAGTCGGTGAGATGTATAATGTATAGTTCGGAACTCGTTGCATTTTCCGTTTGACCGCGGTGTACCAATGTGTCCTCACACACGTTGGTAAATGTCGGTTGTGAATGTTGTTTCATATCGCTTGGCAGTTTATGCGTTAGAATTACTCTTCTATAATTTTCCAAACTTTGTGTTCCATTAATTTATAGTATAATTACTTTACGTTTTCCAGTTTGTCATCGGATGATAACTGTATTCGACGAGAATGTGCTTTAAATGATGTGGTTGACGTTGATAGGTGGAATGAGGCTAACAGATGCTATTTCGTTCAAACCAGTGAGCTACCAAGTCACGCAGATATTATAAAGGCACATTTGCATGCCGAGCGTGAGTTTCCTCGGAAACGCGAGATATTAATTAAATAAATAATCAGTGACAAATAAATAAAGCCTATGGCACACAACTGCAGCGCTGTGTCGCTGATAAAACAAAAGTACATTTTCGTTAGTCGTATGTTTGATTAAAAAAAAAGAAAGAGCTCTCGTTGAAGTGGTGCGAGAAGCACGTATTTTAGTTTATTGTCTGGCACACCGCCATATTTCATGATATAGAAAATTACTGCGAGTTGCAACCATACTAGGCACTCGATTCTGTAAAGAATTTATATTTATAAAAGTAAGTAGGATTATGAACTGTAGGCTTATCCATTGAATATATCTGATTTAACTAACTGTGTAATTTTTTGTTTAGTAGACAATCACCTCTGTACGACGTTTTGGCATGGCTGGCAAATTATTGTAATATTGAGATTTAGTTTATGAGTCCGCACCTACCGCAGCAGTCTTTGGAATCGATTTAATTACGAAGTCCGATTATTTCAGTTTTATTTCACGGTCAACTACGAGTAACATTGCCTTTACGAAAAAGCCATTGTCAAGCGTCTGATACCGAATAATCAAAACCTGACGACTCATAGGAGAGCCAATCAGACAGATAAAAATAATTAATATTTTATTTTATTTTATTTTATTTTATTTATTTTATATTGGCGACTGCGTGTCGGACTTGTTATTTTGTCATTTGTTACATTGTTCTCTTTGTTTCATGTGAAAAATCAACCTTCTGGTCCTGGACTTGACTATATGAAAAAAAAAAAAAAAAAAATCAGAAGATATTTGCCAATTATAAAATTTTGCGGGAAGACGCAAAGAAGCTTCCAGCAAAATAAGGTAAGACGCAGCATCTTTGCATTAGCAGGCTTGACCAGACGTATAATTCAGTGTATTAGCTTTTCAGTAAAATTCTGTAGTGTTTCTTTTCCGCATAACAGTTTCAGTGATAAATTCCATTCTCAGTATTTTTCCTTAAACAATAACGTATGCAACAATACCAATACACGAGTGTACAATATGGCCGACTTCTGTACGATATCATGTAACATGGCCAGCAGCCATTACCAATAATCTCAAATTCAGTTTATATTTTTAAATTAACAGACAGCCATTGTTGCTACGACCGATTCATGCTCAACTGCATTTTATTTTAAAACCAGTGTCAAACATTAATTTCTTGAAATATATAGCACGTGTGGCATGGTAATAACTAGAAAACAATACGCAAAAATGGAACAGCAAAGACGTACTATTCAGACGCAATCCGACTCGGACGAGAGACAAATGTTAGAAAATGACTTTACGACAGCAACCGGTAGTGACGATACATCAAATATTGACGCAAGTGTCAACGGAAATTTTGACAATAGGCCGTCCACCACAAAAATTTCAAAGTCTCAGTCAGAGCCCATGTTAATACATGACGTCACGTCTAATGACGCGGCGGGGGCAGAGACCTTGCAAACAGTAAACATTGCCAACATGTTACAAATGCTAATGAAACAAAACGCAGAAAATATGGCAACCTTAAGGATGCAGAACGCGGAAAACATGGCAACCTTAAAGACACAAAATGAACAGTTAAAGACACAAAATGACGAAATTAAATCTGATCTCATAGCAATCAAGGCATGTAATGACACTTTGTGTAAACGTGTGGAACTTATAGACGCCACACTGACCGAACAGATGACTGAACTCAGTACGAAATTTTCCAAGCTTAATACGAGACAAGAAAAGACTACAAATGACGTAGCACTTTTACAGAAACAATTAAAAAACCTTAATGTCACGTGTGAAGCTCTTACTGAACAAATTCAAACATATCCTTCAGTACACGACAACCTTGAAAAACGAATTACTGACGTGCAGAATAAATTTGACGATGTTGAACAACACCTGACTGACATCTTACAATCTGATGCCACAGCTCATTTTCAAAATATTAATAAAGAATTTCATGATTGGGTAGAGAACAAAGACAAACATTTTGATAGATGCATACGTGAAAATTTACCAACAATTGTGCACGACTCCGTAGCGGAATACATCACTAATAACAAACAGCTGATTAGTGACGCAGTACAATCCGTCACTGCACCCATGAGACAATTCACCGATCAACCACAGTCTGAATGTAACGAAAATATCAGTCAAAATGTACAGTTCAGAAACCAATATACATTCGAGTATGACGCACACATACCGCACACCACAAACACACAAGAACAAAACACACCACGACTACAACACATACCACGACGTGCAACCACAAACACAAGCTATTATCATGGTAAACCACAGCAACATTATCGTAATTACTCGCCAGCTGAGCATTGCAGTAATTACAGTGGAACAAATCCATATCATAATGCAAAGGAAGAAGAAAGCTTAATAAAACACAGGCAATTTCAGGCTTTTATCCCAGAAAAACGAACCATTCATCCGGTGATTTTTCTTAAATCTTTTAGTAACGCATTTCCACGCACTTGGAGTGACCGGAAAAAGATTTCATATATTGTCGGTTACATCCAAGGCGATGCAGCTGTCTGGGCATACAGTCAAGCTGACGTATGTACCACGTACAGTGAGTTTGAGCGTGCCTTTCTGAACAAATTCTGGTCGCAATCCGTCCAGGAGCGACTCAGGAGACAAATTTTAGAACCTGAAACTTTTAACAGTAAAAATGGTAACTTATGCAGATATTTTGAAAAATACTTGAACATGGGACATTTTTTAGACGAACCAGTCGCAACACGTGATATACTCCGAGCGTTGAAGGCCAAATTGCCTTTCAACATTAAGGAAAAACTTCTACATATCCCGGATGACGATTCAGATTATTTTTTAACAGCTTTAGATTCGGTTGACATGTTACTTGAAGATCAGCGCTTCGCGCGGCAAAACAGCAGCCACAATGTTTACACTAGTGGTATGCAAAACATGCAGGCTTGCCAACACAATTCTGGCGCGCCCACAGTTGGATACGCGGTACAACAAAAACAGCAAACTCACATGCCGTCTCAGTACGGAAATCAAAATCAACACGCGTATTCCAATACCAACAATAGTTACAACAGTAATAACATTTCATGCGGCAATCCATACAAAAGGCACCGCGGTAATAACTGCAACGGTAACAACGGATACAAAGGTAATAACAAAAACACAAACAGAAATAGAAATAATAATAACTACGAGCCAAGACAGCATCAAGGTTGGACTCGTAACGATCAGTACTTTCATTCAAACTCTGCTTTACCACAGCAGCCACCAGGTCAAAATTGGAGCATACCTTACGACCGACAGGTAAGTTATAATGCGCAACAGCAACAACAACCGCAAAAGTTTGGAGATCATAATAGGCAATATCCGAATGTGAATATAATAGAAATGACACCTGATGCACAACCTCAATCTGTGTCAGTACCTAGTACAAATGCTAATCCAACAAACTAGAAACAGTCACTACTTTGCCCCAGGTCGTGGCTGAAGAATCCTTGGGGGGCGGCTTCAATGTTAATCAGTTATTTGACACCACACTTGAACAACAGAATAATGATATGCCGAGTAATTCTAAACAAAAACTACCTGTTTTATTTATAAGATACAACAACAATAACAATATATCAGATGAACTTTTACAAGACAGTACACAATGTCGTTTAAACACAAATGAAATTGTTTTAGCATCCACTACTGGTGTAGTAGGTGGGATTCCAACTACTATTATCCTAGATACAGGTGCAGCTGTGAGCGTTTTATCTTTTAATTTTTATAAAAAGATGTGTGAATTGGAACCTGTGCCTGAGTTTCCTGCCCAAAACTGTAAAATAACTACTGCACTAGGTAATAAGTCATGTAGGGTTACGAAGCAAGTTTTTGTAAACGTTAAAATAGGTAATGGAACCGTACAATGGCCATTCCTGGTTGTACAAAACCTTGTGACAAATTGCATATTAGGAATAGATATTATGAGCGAGAAGGACTGCATTATAGACTTCTCCAAAGGTAAATGTATTTTAAATGATAAAGGCAGTGTAATTATTATTGATTTGGACAGGAGAACTCTAAAGCATGACAAACACTGTACAGGGTACAAGGTTCAGTTAGTACTTGACAAAGACATTCAAGACATGCAAACACACTCATCTGACACAGAGCTAATGAACTTGAAAACATTGCTTGATCATAAGATAAGTGAAGCTACAGATCTCAGTGTACATGAACGTATAAAACTACAGGAAGTGTTATCCAAATATTTACAAGTTTTTACCAAACGATTAGGTGTTATCAACACGTATGTGTACAAGATTGAAGTTAAGCCTCACAAGATCTTCTACCACAAGACATATAACGTACCGTTATCTCAACGACCTGCTGTGTGGCAAGAACTAAAACAAATTACAACATAGATTATAAGTAGTATAGAAATTTTCATTTCAGCGTTCCAGAGTCGCAGTTGAAGACAGAAGAACTTATCTTTCAACGCCGCGGCTCCACCGAGAAGACTGAATATTAAAGTAAAATTTATGATTACGTAGCAGTGAATGACATGATAATTTTTCACGGAACATTTGTTATTGTAGGTACCACTGACTTGGTATGACACCTGACGAACTGACAGACGTCATCTGTGAAGCGATCTTTTACTTTGAGAAATAGATTAGACGCACATCTCTCAACACGAAAAGCCTCTATCAGTAGTCAAGGCCACACAGACACTCTACACACACGCACAAAACGCGAGGAATCGAACATTTTCTCTCTCTTACTATTTTGGATATTTATTGAGTAGTGAAAACGCCTGGTCTTGCCTACTGATGTAATGAATGTTGTGTCTAACCTATCTTAATTTCAGATGACATCACAAAAAACATCGATAATATCCCAGCAAAACCGCTAAAGAGGATGTAAATATCTGCAATTCATGTAATCAAATGTGACACAATGTAATAACCTATAGCTATGTAATGATGATGTAAACATGTTTATGTGCAACTGTATTATGTTTATGCTAAGAAAATATGTGACGTGTGTATGTATAATTACTTATTTTTTTAACTGATGTATCATGTAAAAATTTGAACAAAACGAGTGCCAAAAAGACATTGCATAGTGAACCTCTGTTCACGGACATTAACGAACATTTAGGTGAGCTATATTCAGCAAAAAACTGAAAATATGTGAAGTGCATAATTCGTGCATCGTCTAGTGACATTACTACAGTACCCAATTTCAAGATGTTAACTGGATTAAATGGACACAAAGTGCCTGTCTAGAAAACAACACGACGGGTGGAAGAGTTTTGGTTGGAACTTCAGGGAATGAAATGTTCTCGAAATGTGACGGACACGCTTACCTGGACTGTCCAAGGATCGACGCCAGCTATGTGCCGTCCGAGGTTCTGCAACCAAGCTTCCACGGAATGTAAAAAAAAAAAAACCAACTGCACGTGGACCAATTACTCGACGGGTCACGTCTGATCTGTAATAAACAATGCTTTTTGTCACAACGAACTGCATCACAACGACTATAATGGAAATAGGAAATGGACATGCTTATGTATCAATCACGTTGTTATACAACGATGTTACTGTGATCAAAAAAACTTTACCACGACGATACTAACCTGTAAAAAATTATTGTGCAGCAGATGAATATGAACTGTGATAACGACACCATGTGTATAGGTCAACGCACCTGAAAAATACGGACATTTTTCTTTGAAGCATTTCATTGCAATGCTATGTAACTAAGAACATTCAACAATCTAAAGTTGTATTGTATTATAACAAATATTGTAATTTTAAAACTAAGTTACCTGTCATAGAATGTAGTCTTCATATGTAATCTTGGTGGAATATTTTCTTTGTGCAACGACTAAGAAATGCGTGCACACGAACAATATGAACTGCAATACTGTGCCGCGTGATCTAAATTTACGAAATAACGGCAGTGCCGTAGTTACACAGACGCTTCTGCGCATGCGCGCACTCTGTTTTGCCAGCATAAGAACTTTTTCGGCGCACGCGCGTCATTCAAATTTTGTATATAATATACAGTATAATGTAAGTCATGTAAATAGTTGTAGATAACTTAGATTTTCTTGTGCCTTTAGGTGAATTGCTCGCCTGCAGGTGTGTCCTTTCGCCTCGCAATTCAGGGGGCAATATAAAGGCACATTTGCATGCCGAGCGTGAGTTTCCTCGGAAACGCGAGATATTAATTAAATAAATAATCAGTGACAAATAAATAAAGCCTATGGCACACAACTGCAGCGCTGTGTCGCTGATAAAACAAAAGTACATTTTCGTTAGTCGTATGTTTGATTAAAAAAAAAGAAAGAGCTCTCGTTGAAGTGGTGCGAGAAGCACGTATTTTAGTTTATTGTCTGGCACACCGCCATATTTCATGATATAGAAAATTACTGCGAGTTGCAACCATACTAGGCACTCGATTCTGTAAAGAATTTATATTTATAAAAGTAAGTAGGATTATGAACTGTAGGCTTATCCATTGAATATATCTGATTTAACTAACTGTGTAATTTTTTGTTTAGTAGACAATCACCTCTGTACGACGTTTTGGCATGGCTGGCAAATTATTGTAATATTGAGATTTAGTTTATGAGTCCGCACCTACCGCAGCAGTCTTTGGAATCGATTTAATTACGAAGTCCGATTATTTCAGTTTTATTTCACGGTCAACTACGAGTAACATTGCCTTTACGAAAAAGCCATTGTCAAGCGTCTGATACCGAATAATCAAAACCTGACGACTCATAGGAGAGCCAATCAGACAGATAAAAATAATTAATATTTTATTTTGTTTTATTTTATTTTATTTATTTTATAATATTATCACAGTTATACGTATAACTATGTGCAGAAGTACATCGAATGAGCGAGCTTCCGTCCTCGGAAAGTGCCGATAACAATTGGCTCTCTTTTCTCATGTCACTTACGACGGAAACTCCACGCCGCATCCCCATCCCCTCGGACTTAATGGTAAGATGGCTCAGTGAATAGCCTGTCAAAAATTGAACAAAGATCAAGTATAAAAACAGGAAGGTGTACTGAACTGTGAAAAAAGAAGCGAAATAGAAACAGTGAATGGTCCGAGTTCACGACTTGCAACATCGAGCGACTAGAAAGAGCCTCGGTATCGTGGTTCTGTGGTCGCGATATTGGACTGCGAAGCGAGACATCTGTGTTCAACTCTCCCTCGTGCCCCGTTTTTTTTTTCTTTTTCTTTCTGCAGAAAATTATGAACTGTCCGTCCAGTCACTGACATGTCTGTCCTCTTGCAGTGGTCTTGGCAATTGTCATACTGTATATAGGTTATAAAATATGAGTCATGTGGTAATAATATATTACCGTCGCAAGTAAATGTGATGAAGAGCAGGCGAGATCCTGCATAGACCTCTCACAGAAATGGAAACAACAAACGAATGGGTGTGAACTACGTGACAATAAACGAATTCAAGAGGCAAAACCTCCAAAAAGGAGCGCAAGAGTCGTAGCACATGGTACTTGTGTGGAACAAATAGGAGGTACGGTACGTCTGGAGGCTCATTGCCTTGTAATGACGGGATCCCAGTGTCGAGTACCGGCGAAACCGCCCACATCTCGAATACAAACTTGCTGATGGTTCGGACCGCACTGTAAGCAGTAGGTCCGATAAAAACTGCGCGGTAGTGTGAGGATGGTACGCCTAAACAAACAAACATCGAAACAAAACGAAACACACGACGGACGTCAGCTGACTGGAGTGTAGGGCGGAGAGAGATTCCTGTTGACGAAGCTGCCTGGTTGGCAATGTATTGTTTGTACCCTTGGACGTGGGCATGTTAAATACACGTGTGATATTCCGTGGGCAATATGTATCTAGCAAATCCGCGACTTGCATAACAAGATCCATATACATTTTCCGAACTTTAAGGAATCTAGAAAAGGATCGGATGGTTGTGCAATATTTGTATGATTATTTCCTACACATGATTTGACAAACAGTAAGTTTGTCGATGAAGATATGTTACTGATTGCTGCGTAGCTGTATGTACCAAATGATAAGAATGTTTATGAACCGTACGAAGAACGCGAGGAAGAGACGCTGCGACGTAAATCTGACGACATTTCTTGGATTACATGAAGGAACTGCTCCAATATAGAGTGTTGTCCAAACAAATTAAAGTACACAAACATAAATTACGGAGCGAAGTTACAAATAAATTCAATACCTTTAAAGGAATGGAGGAAAACAGCACAGTTAAATACTGTAAAGAAGTCGTGGAACGAGGTGGAACCCGAAGACGGAAGTTCAGTGCATTAGAAAACAATGCGTATTAACAGTTTATTCAACCCAGAAATTAATTGCAGTGCATGATACAGACTGCAGATTTGAAGATTGTATTGTTGTTGTTGCTGTGGTCTTCAGTCCTGAGACTGGTTTGATGCAGCTCTCCATACTACTCTGCCGGCCGAAGTGGCCGTGCGGTTAAAGGCGCTGCAGTCTGGAACCGCAAGACCGCTACGGTCGCAGGTTCGAATCCTGCCTCGGGCATGGATGTTTGTGATGTCCTTAGGTTAGTTAGGTTTAACTAGTTCTAAGTTCTAGGGGACTAATGACCTCAGCAGTTGAGTCCCATAGTGCTCAGAGCCATTTGAACCATTTTGAACCATACTTCTCTGTCCTGTGCAAGCTTCTTCATCTCCCAGAACATACTGCAACCTACATCCTTCTGAATCTGCTTAGTGTATTCATCTCTTGGTCTCCCTCCACGATTTTTACCCTCCACGCTGCCCTCCAATACTAAATTGGTGATTCCGTCCGAAACCGCGCTGCTGCTACGGTCGCAGGTTCGAATCCTGCCTCGGGCATGGATGTGTGTGATGTCCTTACGTTAGTTAGATTTAAGTAGTTATAAGTTCTAGGCGACTGATGACCTCAGATGTTAAGTCCCATAGTGCGCAGAGCCACTAAATTGTTGATCCCTTGACGCCTCAGAATATGCCCCACCAAGCGCCCCCTTCTCCTAGTCAAGTTGTGCCACAAATTTCTCTTCTTTCCAATTCTATTCAATACCTCCTCATTAGTTATGTGATCTACCAATCTAATCTTCAGCATTCTTCTGTAGCACCACATTTCAAAAGTTTACATTCTCTTCTTGTCTAAACTATTTATCGTCTACGTTTCACTTCCATACATGGCTACACTCCATACGAATACTTTCAGAAACGACTTCCTGACACTTAAATCTATACTCGATGTTAACGAATTTCTCTTCTTCAGAAACGCTTTCCTTGCCATTGACAGTCTACATTTTATATCCTCTCTACTTCGGCTATCATCAGTTATTTTGATCCCCAAATATTTATTACTTTAAGCCTCTCATATCCTAGTCTAATTCCCACAGCATCACCCGATTTAATTCGACTACATTCCATTATCCTCGTTTTGCTTCTGTTGATGTTCATCTTATATCCTCCTTTCAAGAAACTGTTCATTCCCCTCAGCTGCTCTTCCAGTTCCTTTGCTGTCTCTGACAGAATTACAAAGTCATCGGCGAACCTCAAAGTTTTTATTTCTCCTCCATGGATTTTAATTCCTACTCCTTATTTTTCTTTTGTTTCCTTTACTGCTTGCTAAATATACAGATTGAATAACATCGGGGATAGGCTACAACCCTGCCTCACTCCCCTCCCAGCAACTGCTTCTCTTTCATGCCATCTGGGTTCTGTACAAATTGTAAATAGCCTTTCGCTCCCTGTATTTTACCCCTGCCACCTTCAGAATTGGAAACAGAGTATTCCAGTCAACATTGTCAAAAGCTTTCTCTAAGTCTACAAATGCTTGAAACGTAGGTTTGCCTTTCCTTAATCTATTTTCTAAGGTAAGTCGTAGGGTCAGTATTGCCTCACGTGCTCCAACATTTCTACGGAATCCAAACTGATCTTCCCCGAGGTCGGCTTCTAGCAGTTTTTCCATTCGTCTGTAAAGAATTCGTGTTAGTATTTTGCAGCCGTGGCTTATTAAACTGACAGTTCGGTAATTTTCACATCTGTCAACACCTGCTTTCTTTGGGATTGGAATTATGATATTCTTCTTGAAGTCTGAGGGTATTTCGCCTGTCTCACAGATCTTGCTCACTAGATGGTAGAGTTTTGTTAGACCTGGCTCTCCCAAGGCTGTCAGTAGTTCTAATGGAATGTTGTCTACTCCCGGGGCCTTGTTTCGACTTAGGTCTTTCAACGCTCTGTCAAACTCTTCACGCAGTATCATATCTCCTATTTCATTATTGTATTATTTCATTATTGTATTATGCTAAACGAATCAGTCTGAACTTTAGGGCCTTACGTCATTGGTTATTCACTTTTAATAAGAAAATACAAAATTACGAGCAGAAAGATTAACAAATACGTAAGTAAAAACTAAGTCAACGAACTGGAAGAAGTTTTAGACCGTTCCAAGAAGTTTGTTACAGCAACTAATGTCAGATTCGAACAGTATGAAGACGTACATGTTATCAGCACAGATCAGTCCAGTATTAACTGTGAACATAAATCGCGACACTAAATGTAGTGTAGACCAGCTGCATGGCACTTCCCATAGTTACACTATACAACATGCGCTTCACAAAGCGGGATTTCTTTTACCTATATTTCACTTAAGTTTGCAGGGAAAAATTGTGTATTTGGTCCTCAAGTTCAGCAAGATGGTTCAAATGGCTCTGAGCACTATGGGAGTTAACATCTGAGGTCATCAGTCCCCTAGAAAAAAAATGGCTCTGAGCACTATGCGACTGAGATCATCAGTCGCCTAGAACTTAGAACTACTTAAACCTAACTAACCTAAGCACATCACACACATCCATGTCCGAGGCAGGATTCGAACCTGCGACGTAGCGGTCGCGCGGTTCCAGACTGAAGCGCCTAGAACCGCTCGGCCACCCCGGCCGGCGTTCAGCAAGAAGTGAATAGGGTACTTCCGCAAACCCCCAATGTCATTGTGAATTTAATGCGTCAGGCAAAATGATAAGATTAGTGAAAGATTTTAATAAACATGTGATTCCTCCTTACGCGAACAAAGAGTTTGCTATAGAGGACGGAAGGATCAGGCTTTGTACAATTTTTGTTTGAAAGTAAAGGTGATTACCACTCTTTCAGAATGTACACCTCTTGTGTAACCGTTAGATATCTCTGACTTTAAAGAAGTGAAATACTTTGTGAAAGGACTCTATGATTTCACAGAGCTGCACAGATACACAGAGCAGTATTGTTTACCTGATCATGTGCATTATCGAAGTCCAAGCTCTCATATATAATCAGCATCGCTTTCCAAAATTCCAAGACTTGTTCAGATTTGCTTGGACACGAGTAGGATCTGACGATGTACATGTGGAAAACTTGGGAGGCATATCTCCCTCACCCACGAGGCGTACAAGTTAAATGCGTCGATAAGAAAAAAATGTTCAAATGTGTGTGAAATCTTATGGAATTTAACTGCTAAGGTCATCAGTCCCTAAGCTTACACACTACTTCACCTATTATCCTAAGGACAAACACACACACCCATGCCCTAGGGAGGACTCGAACCTCCGCCGGGACTAGCCTCACAGTCCATGACTGCAGTGCCTTAGACCGCTCGGCTAATCCCGCGCGGCCGTCGATAAGAGAGTCCTATCGTATGACACATGTACTGTTATCAATGTGGTGTGTGCCACACCAGGTGTGTTTTCCTCTAGAATATTCGGTTGACTGGTCGCCTTTCTATCAAACATTTGCGATACTCGTTGGAGAGCAACTTCCTTTCGACTGCTAACAGAGTAGTTGTGCGGAATCAATTTTCATCATAGGTCCCTTCCTTACACCTCGCTGTTGCAAATGGACGTTACACTACGACACAGACACAAATCTGAATATAGCGAACAGGTAGCCTACCTCAATGACTGAACGGACAATCTATAATTTTGCGAAAAAAAAAGGGCCCAAGGGAGATTTGAACACGAATCTTCCGCATTGTAGTCCCACACCGTTACCACATAATTACCACATAACCATGAGGTGGTGGCTCTTTCCGCTTTCTAGATGTTGCACATATTGAACTTGGACCGCTCACTGTTTCTGTTTTGCTGCTTTTTTCACAGTTCAGTACACCTTCTTCCTGTTTTCATGCTTGATCCGTGTTCAGTTTTTGACTGGCTATCCACTGGGTCATTTTAGCACTAACTCTGAGGGGTTGTGATGGGGAGCTTCCCTTGGTAGCAAATATCCATGCGTCAGTCTGCCTCTCTTCTTGTAGCACTCTTTCGTCCTTTTCCGCTTCCTCTTTTCTTTACGCGTGCTCACAGACAATCCAAGAGTCAAATAGCGGCCATGTTTGCACGTCCGAGATTTGACACTAAGTTCGCACTATATCCTTTCGCTGTCTCGAGCCACCCGTCAATATACCGCACAGTATTGTTGCGCAATAAAGGGTACTAGGAAAGTTTCCAATACCGCTTTACTTATTTAATTTTTTTGAAGTAATTTCCGCCACATTGAATACACATCTCAATCCTCGGAAACCAGTCCCTAAACCAGTTCTCCCACGTTTCTGTAGGGACTAAGGCACACTCATTGTCCCAAGCCCTCAGAAGGTCGTCATCACTTGAAAACTGCAATCGTTTCAGCTTCATTTTCGCATGCGGGAACAGTGCAAAGTCACAAGGAGCAAGTTCTGGACTGTAGAGGTGCAAATGATCATGCACAATCGAACGAATTGCTGGTGCATGTAGCCCTAAGGTATCCTCTATCAGCTTACAGATCACTCGCCCGTCTTCGTCTAACATTTTCCTCACAGCATCAATGTTTTCCTCCGTAACTGACGATCGTAGCCTTCCGTTCATATCAGCGTCTTTCAGAGTGAAATATCCTCTTTGGAATTCTCTGCACCATATGAATATAGTGGTACGTTGTGAACACATGTCACAGAGTGCAAGAGTGATTTCTTCAAAGCACTGCTCCATGTTTAAACCGCCCACAAAGTTGTACAGCAAGACTGCTCGAATCTCACTTGGCGACGAAGATGCTATAGCAATCACTTCAAACTAATCCTGCTTGTGAACGACTTTGCCCATCTCTACTTGGCACAGCGGCTACAATGCAAGTATGAAGTATTCTCAGAACTCAGCAACAATCAGCCTCGTGTGGCTTATTGTTTCGTCGTACTGCAAAACTTCCCTAGTACTCTTTGCATTATTGATAGTCTGTGGACCGCTTTAAAGACATGCGAAAGCTGCGCGTATATTTCGGTTCGGACCCGCCGTGTAGCTGTGCACAAAAAGCCCTCTCATACCCAGCAGCAAATTGAATTGACGTGATTTAGACATACGTCCTGGGTTTTCACTGTGGTCACATTCAACCGACAACTATCAGCAGTACGTTGAGATCGCAGATCTGACGTGCATTCGGAATGCATTTTTATGGTTGGAATTTACGTGTGCTTTAAGGTTATTCAGAATTGTGCTCCTTTTCGCCTTGCATTTTTTATGGTAAATTAATACTTAGCCTGATTCGTCTTAGGCAGAAAGTGACAGGTGAAAACTCTAGAGCTGTTCGCATTTCGATTTTAGTGTTCTTACAAAGTAAAGAAGAAGACAAACTTAACAAAGACACTTCTGTGTTTGTAAAGATATTGACACAGAACTTACCACTTGAGTAGCAGCAAATTGTCTCTGTGCGTAGCGTACGGCTGCAGTTTTGGGAGAAGTGTGGTTGTAGGGGTATATGGGTCGGAGGGGGGCAAGCGGCGGGGGGACAGTTGTGGGTGGCGATGGCGAAGTGTGCCACAACAGCCAGGTGGTCGCGACTTCCTCGAAGGCCTCCCACCTGCGGACGCGCCCACGCAGTGCATCGATGACTCTTTTATAGTTCTGTTTCGTAATCAATGTCGCTCATTTCTGTCTGTAATGTCTGAGCAAGGCCAGTAGAGTACGGCGTCCAGTCGCCTGAAGTTTCTGACTGTACACAAGCGGACTTATTAAATGCATCGCGAGTCCCGACACTGTGGCATCGCGGTTGTGTGTAACTGGATGAGGCTTCCTGTGCCTTTATGTCCCAAAAAGCCACACGCGAAAATGCTTTTTTTTCAGTTCATATCCTGGGTCCTACTGATCACAGAAACAAGGGGACACGTGTTTTTAATGGCCCCACGCCTATACAAATATGCCCAAAGTGATGCCGGAGTGACAAAAAATGGGCCTAAAGGATGTTAACATGCCTGAAAAGAACTTAAAATGACTGCCAAAAATTGTGTAATACTGAAAATGTTGCAAATTCAGTAAAATATTTCTACAAACATTTTTACTCTTTTAAGGTACGATGAATTGCGATGGGTGAGAAAAGTGTCCAGAAGAAATGTAAGGAAAACAATTTTCTGTTTTCCTTATATTATGTGTATTTATTCGTTATTTGTGTATGTCAAAGTGTATAAATGTGTCGAAGTATGTAAATAAACTGCAAAAACTTTACTGACCTATAAAATTCATTTTGTGTAAGCGTGACACTCTACTGTAGGTGCGAAGAAGAGAAAACAAGCAGAAAAATGGTCACGTCGGAGGGAAAAAAAGCAAGTATGTCTCTCTTTAAAAGACTGACAGACAAATGGGGAACTAGTGCCTCAACAAAAGTTTTGGCATATGCGAACATATTCGCGCTCTTTTGTGTTGAAAGAGAATAGGAGGGAGACAGTGGCGGTGGAAGACAGAGGAGACAGCGACACTGGGAGAGAAAGAGAGAGGAGGCAGCGATGGTGGGAGAGAGAAAGTGGAAGCGAAAGAAAAAGAGAGATGGAGGGGGATAGAAGCAGTGGGAGCAAAAGAATGAGGAGACAGTGGAGTGGAGACCATACACAGACTTGGGGAATTTGGACCCTCCCAGACTGGAGAACTGTAACTCATAGGTATAGGGGAGGGCGCATTTTGGGCCGAATTTTTAAACACGTGGATGTAGGGGAAAATACGAGTTGGACCCCAGAATGTTGGAGCTGCCGAGTTATTTTGTAGAGAGTGGGAGGGGAAAGAAAAACGAAAAGAGACAGTGTAAGTGAGAGCGGAGACAGTGTACCGTAAATCAATGTCAGAAAAACGAGACAGTAGCAGTAAGTAATATATAGTCGGTGGCAGTGAGAGTAAGATGCTCAGTATGAAGGCTTAACTATAAAGAGAGACTGGATAAAAGGATTTAGAATGTTCTGTGTTAAACGAACTCGAATATGTTCACAAACCAAAACTTTGATGAAGAAGGGGTATGAGAGTTGAGGCAACTGGAACCCAACTTTTCTGTCAAGAGTCTTTTAAAGAGGAACATATTCACCTTTTTTTGGTCCGACAGGACACTTGTGCAATCGATGATTAAATAATAACTGACGGTTTTCTTGACTTCCGGAAGGCATACCATTCAATTCCCCTCTGCCGCCTAAAGAACAAAACACGAGCGTGTGGAATATCGGACCAACTGTGTGACTGGACTGAAGTGTTAGTAGCAAACGGAACACATCATGTCATTCGGAAAGAAGAGAAGTCTTAGACACGAAAGTAACTTTGGATGCGCCCCAGATAGTGTTGTAGGACCATTACTTTTCACAACATATTTGAATGAACTGGTATATAACGTTGGAAGATCCACGAGGCTTTTCGCAGATGACACTGTTCCATACAAGGAGTCGCGACGCTATAAAATCGTAGCAGAACGCAGGAAACCTGTAGAGGATCGACGCTTCGTGCAGGGAATGGGAGCTGACCTTCAACATAAACAAATGTGACCTATTGGGAATACATAGACACAAAAACTCCCTGTTGTATGAGTAAACGATTGCAGAACAATCACTAGAAACAGTTACTTCCATAAAATATGTAGGAGTATGCACATGGAGTGATTTGAAGTGGAATGACTATAATTAATCGCAAGTAAGGCAGATCCCAGACTGAGATTCGTTGGGAGAATCCTCAGAAAATGTAGAACACCAACAAAGGAAGTAACTAAGAAAACACTCATTCAACCAATACTTGACCATTTCTCGTCAGTATGGGATCAGTACCAGGTAGGACTGATAGGGGAAGTAGAGAAAGCCCAAAGAACAGCAGCGCATTTCGTTACGCGTTTATTTAGTAAGCACGAGAGTGGTACAGAGATGATCAAACAACTCCAATGCTACAAGAGAAACGTTTTGCTCCACGGTATGGTTTATTGCTATAGATCAGAGAGCGTATGTTCCTAGAAGAAACAACAAATATATTACTTGCCCCTACGTGTATCTCGCGAAAAGACCGTGGAGATGAAGTTAGAAAGTTACGAGCCCACACGGAGCCATATCGGCAATCGTTCTTCCCGCAACTGCAACAGGAAAAAAAAGGAGTGAAAATGGTACACAAAGTACCCCTCGCCATTCACCGCAAGGTGCCTTACCGAGTATGAACGTAGATGCAGATGTATTGCAGAGGCTGCCTGGCATCGAGAAGGCAACGGTTCGCTGGCATGAGTCGGGCAACGCGCTTCGCACAGAGGTTTTGGCCACTGAATATCCGCATCTGGGACACCATTAGCAACTAACAGTGACAAAACAAATGGAGTGTATTACTCATCCAAGATTCTTACAAGCGAACTTCAACAGTTTTGAGCTGTAAAGGTCTTAGTGTGCTTGTGTGAGGGCTGAAGTTTGTATTCGACTGGTAGCATAAGTATAGTCAGGAAGAAGGTCTCTACAAACTTAGAGTTAATAATAAGAAAGTCGTGCGCAAGCAAATTGTCTATTCCACCGTGTCCAAGGCTGCCTGTTTTTGAGTTTTGTGTAAATTTATCATTCCGTTACTCGTTAGTAGCTCACAAATTTCCACCATGGCTGAGAAAAATGAAGGGATTGAAGAAATATTTGAGTTAATAGGATATGTAGCTTAACATAATACGCAAATATGCGGACGTTCGTAATACTTTCTTTAGGATGCCGAGTTCACCAAAACATATCTGATGCCCAAGACACAAGGTTCAAATGGCTCTGAGCACTATGGGACTTAACTTCTGAGGTCATCAGTCCCCTATAACTTACAACTACTTAAACCTAACTAAGGAGGAGGAGGAGATTAGTGTTTAACGTCCCGTCGACAACGAGGTCATTAGAGACGGAGCGCAAGCTCGGGTAAGGGAAGGATGAGGAAGGAAATCGGCCGTGCCCTTTCAAAGGAACCATCCCGGCATTTGCCTGAAGCGATTTAGGGAAATCACGGAAAACCTAAATCAGGATGGCCGGAGACGGGATTGAACCGTCGTCCTACCGAATGCGAGTCCAGTGTGCTAACCACTGCGCCACCTCGCTCGGTCAAAACCTAACTAACCTAAGGACATCACACACATCCATGCCCGAGGCAGGATTCGAACCTGCGACGATAGCGGTCGCGCGGTTCCAGACCGTAGTGCCTAGAACCGCTCGGCCGGCCCAAGACACAAGGGATGAGGAAGACAGTGACTGTACAAGATTGCCGCCTTGCATTACATCTAAAGCAAGATATGGTAAAGTGGGACAATAGAAAATGAAACAAGTCATAAATATTAAATGAAGTAGTTTATGCTGAATGAAATACTCAGCTTTCACTTATGCATAGAGCGTGGCTCTGTCGTCAAAGTTCTATACTCTAATGTAAAGTAATACGTTGAAAAACAACTATCTGACCTATAGAAGTTCAGTATTTACAACTGAATATAACAGTTCTGAGTTCTGGCTGCCATACACGATAGTACTATGTGCGTCCTACATACAATGGTTGCACAAAAATATGTGGAAACACCGCGAGCAGCGCATGCTAGAAAATAAAAGCAGATGCTAGTCAACCCAGCAGGTTGCACTGCTGTATTGGTTAGCGTTTTTCCCTAAGGTTGATAAACACAACAGACACTCACAACAGAGACTTCAGTCACCAATAATGCATTCTCCTTCACTATCTACAACAAGCTGCCAACACTGGGGGAACTTTTCCATAGAAATCACGTGGATTTGAGGCGAAGATCTCGTCGAGTAATGTTCGGAGCGCATTTTCAACCGGAAGGAAAGTTCCTTGAAGATTCTTCGGTAGAGAGCGGAAAAGATGAAACGCTGAGGGCGCACGATCAGGCGAATAAGGCGGGTGCGGACTGACTTTCCAGTCCAACTCCTGTATAGTGTTTTTTGTTAGTCTATCAGAATGCAGGTATCACTTCACTCAGTCTTTCTGGTCGTTGTTCTTGGATTGCGTCTGCAAGACGTCTGAGCTGACAATGAATGTCAGCAGGGATGGTTACACCTCGGGGAAGCAATTCGTAGCACACCACATCGTCGCTGTTCCACCACATGCATAATATTACCTTTTGTGTATGCGGGTAGGTCTTTGTACGGGAAGTTGCTGATTTGCTTGAGTACAACAATTCCATTCGTTTTCTTGTGTTGGCATAAAGATACCATTTTTTGCCACCGGTAACGATAAAGGATAGGAATCGTCGGTGTGGTTCACGAACCTATTGATGACGAGCAATCAGAAACGCACATATGTGATTTTGACTTAGAGCATGCGGAACACATACAACAGATTTTTGAACCTTCCCCACTGCATGCAAATGTCGCACGATGGTGGGATGATCACAGTTCATCACATTCGCCAGTTCTCGAGTACACTGCAGTGGATCATTGTGGATTAATGTGTTTAAACGAACTTCATGAAACCCTGAAGGTTTTCCTGAACGTAGAGAGTCACTAAAGTCAAAGCACTCCTCCTTAAAATGAGAAAATCATTCTCCTGCCGTGCAGTCTCCGATGGGATTATCTCCATTCTAGGCGCAAATATTTCGCGTGCCACCTGTAATATTTCCGGCTTAGTCAGCCATCATATTAGGCTCCAAGAAGCTGTTCCCAGAGCAGTGGAGATGCAAGAAGTATATAGATGACGAAATGTGGTGTGAGGAACCTGTGACAGATGTTAGATTCGGTACCATTCCCGTGAGAAAGACCGCCTGCATAATGCTACTGCTCTGTGATTGGCTGCTGTGTTCGGAGCAAGGGCGCCAAAACGTTAAAGTATAGTTATTATTATTAGTTAAAGTACTCATTGGAATGAATTCACTTTTTAATATAAATATCTCTCAATCAGTCATTTTAGGATTATTAAAAAGAACAAAAGAGTGACGAATTTGCAGACGAAGCACTTCGGAAGCGTTCGGGTCACGCCTTTTCTGGAATGGCGCGCGAAGTGTTTTGGGCTGTTCGTCACTCTGGATTAGGCAGACGAGAAGAACAGACATGTTGTCTGTCGTAGGATGTGTTTCCAATTTTTATTTAAGTTCCTGTTCGTCACTCTGGATTAGGCAGTCGAGAAGAACAGACATGTTGTGTGTGGCAGGATGTGTTTGCCAGTATTCAGTATTAAAAGATTCACTCCGGTAGTCATGAGGCACAGACACGTGCCACAAATAGTGTAAAGATACATTTTCGTAAATATTGTGTTTGATCATGTAATTTGCTGTATCATAAGGTGTTGTATTAAGATCAAGTAGTCTTCTCGTGTGGCTATATTAAAATACGCGAGTGGCATCCCAAAGAAGTGATACATTATTTCAGAACAGAACCTCGCTAGAAGTCAGTTTCAGCCTCAAGATACAGAACCTACTATCTGCGTGCTGTTTTCTGCGCTGGGGACATCAATTTGAAGACAGCAGGTTAGTGAACTATAACAGAACCTTCGTATTCCACACAGTGCAGTGGAAACAACTAGGCGCCTCACGTGTACTGCATGCACAGAACAAATGTGCTCAGTGACACGTCATCTGCAGTAATGCAGCCGGCCGGAGTGGCCGTGCGGTTCTAGGCGCTACAGTCTGGAGCCGAGCGACCGCTACGGTCGCAAGTTCGAATCCTGCCTCGGGCATGGATGTGTATGATGTCCTTAGGTTAGTTAGGTTTAATTAGTTCTAAGTTCTAGGCGACTGATGACCTCAGAAGTTAAAGTCGCATAGTGCTCAGAGCCATTTTTGCAGTAATGCAGTGGAGGTAAAGGAGGATGATCGTTATTAACACCAACCATCAACTCAGTCTTCCTTCCTTGCCGCACACCGCTACTATCGTTCCTCTAAGGAACTCAAAACAGGAATATGTCGGAAATTATCCGATTTCTCCACTTGCAACTCCATTTTTCTAGTGTTCACAGCTCCACTCATTACCTCCAGATGACAAAATGACAATATGTAAATTCAAATAGCAACAGTGAACTACAGATATATAATAAACCCATATCAACAGGAATACCAACATGCAAAACAAAAATATTTTATCACAGACGACACGTGTGTAAAATCCTCAATACGTTGCAATACGTGGTCAGAAAAGTGTTCTGTGTAATTGTGAGTACATTACGTCGGAGTCAAGTGAATTCGAATGTGGGAAAATTGCTGGTGCTCGCATGGTGGGAGCTTCTGTAACCAAAGTATTTGGTGTTTCGAGATGTACCGTATCGAATATTTATAAAAGCGGAAAAAGATCGGCTGCTAAGTTACAACGCGGACGAAAGTGCGTTGAGTTACGGTGGCAGACGGTCGTTGATGACGATTATGATGAAAAATAAGAGGCCTACAGCTGCATAACTTACTGCAGAATTGAATGTCGCACCAAAAGAACACGAACGGGTTCCGTAAGCAGGGAATTGCAGGGCGAGACAGAATTCAAAAATCACTCATCAGTGATCCAAATGGCTATAACGGGAAACGTGGTGCCGAGGCTATAAAACCTGAACTATGTGGAACTTCCCCTTTGAATGTATAGAATAACTGGGCTGGCAAAACTTCTACGTTACTTGATTTTAAAACTCCAGAGTGTAACTGAACGTACTGAGACAGTTTTTTCTTTACTTATTCTGGTCATTACTAAACTGACACACAATATTTTAGCGCAACGCAATCTGACTTCCAATAATCCCTACAAAAGAATAGCCCTGACTAACAATAATATATACGCTTCATGAATCATTTAAAAAATGGTTCAAATGGCTCTGAGCACTATGGGACTTAACATCTGAAGTCATCAGTCCCCTAGAACTTAGAACTACTTAAACCTAACTAACCTAAGGACATCACACACATCCATGCCCGAGCCAGGATTCGAACCTGCGACCGTAGCGATCGCGCGGTTCCAGACTGTAGCCCCTAGAACCGCTCGGCCACTCCGGCCGGCATGAATCACTTACCTCACAATAATCTTCATTACTCGAACTACTGCAATGCAGCGAGCGCCAGTAAATAAAAGATTCTAACTACTGAAGGCACTAACTACTGGTAGACATATATTTAGCAAATGAAAGATTTTGGTAGAGAAAACACAATGTATTTACCTTAATAGTGTTCAAAAGTCATAATATATATATAAATTCGTGACATGTAATTTTACAAATTTTCTTTTGTGACGGACACACGTCCAGATCGTCGGCTCATATTAACATCTCAGAACGCTGGCATCTCTCTCCCCACATCCACCACTGCTGGCAGCTCACCTCCAACTGCCCAACGCTATGGGCTGTTCTACATCTACATCTACATCTACATCTACATTTATACTCCGCAAGCCACCCAACGATGTGTGGCGGAGGGCTCTTTACGTGCGACTGCATTACCTCCCTTTCTTGTTCCAGTCGCGTATGGTTTGCGGGAAGAACGACTACCGGAAAGCCTCCGTACGGGCTCTAATCTCTCAAAATTTACATTCGTGATCTCCTCAGGAGGTATAAGTAGGGGGAAGCAATATATTCAATACCTCATCCAGAAACGCACCCTCTCGAAACCTGGTCAGCAAGCTACACCGCGATGCAGAACGCCTCTCTTGCAGAGTCTGCCACTTGAGTTTGCTAAATATCTCCGTAACGATATCACGCTTACCAAATAACGCTGCGACGAAACGCGCCGCTCTTCTTTGGATCTTCTCTATCTCCTCTGTCAACCCGACCTGGTACGGATCCCACACTGATGAGCAATACTCAAGTATAGGTCGAACGAGTGTTTTGTAAGCCACCTCCTTTGTTGACGGACTACATTTTCTAAGGACTCTCCCAATAAATCTCAACCTGGCACACGCCTTGCCAACAATTAATTTTATATGATCATTCCACTTCAAATCGTTCTGTACGCATACGCCCAGATATTTTACAGAAGTAACTGCTACCAGTGTTTGTTTCGCTATCATATAATCATACAATAAAGGATCCTTCTTTCTATGTATTCGCAATAGATTACATTTGTCTATGTTAAGGGTCAGTTGCCAGTGCCTGCACCAAGTGGCTATCCGCTGCAGATCTTCCTGCATTTCGCTGCAATTTTCTAATGCTGCAACTTCTCTGTATACTGCAGCATCAAATGGTTCAAACGGCTCTGAGCACTATGGGACTGCTGAGGTCATCAGTCCCCTAGAACTTAGAACTACTTAAACCTAAATAACCTAAGGACATCACACACATCCATGCCCGAGGCAGGATTCGAACCTGCGACCGTAGCGGTCGCGCGGTTCCAGACTGTAGCGCCTAGAACCGCTCGGCCACTCCGGCCGGCTACTACAGCATCATCCGCGAAAAGCCGCATGGAACTTCCGACACTATCTACTAGGTCATTTATATATATTGCCCAACACTACACTGGCGAATAACTTCCAAGAACGAGTCCAACCAGTCACAGACTGCACACAGCGCAGTCAGCGATTTTAATAGAGAGCGCTACGTGGCGTTACCAACATAAAAACCTAAACAGCCTACTTACATATGGAATAATGGAAGAAAGTCATTTAGTCAGATGAGCTATATTTCACACTCTTTCCAACTTCTGGCTGAGTTTATATTCCAAGAGTGAAATATGGCGGTGGTCCAGTGATGATTTGGACAGTCATATCGTGGAAGTTCATAAGCCCCATAGTTGCTCTGCAAAGTCCTGTTATTGCCCAGTATTATGTGACTACTTTGGCTCACCAGATCCATCCCATGGTACAATATTTGTTCTCCTAAGGGGATGATGTGTTCCAAGACGACAGAGCTCCTATTCACACAGGTTGCATCGTCCAGAATTGGTTTTGTGAGCACGAGGATGAGTTGTCGCGTCTCTCCTGGCCTCCACAGTCATCAGATATCAACATTATTGAGCCCTTGTAGTCTACTTCGAAGAGAAGGGTGTGTGACCGCTATCTACTTCCATCGTCGTTACCTGAACTAGCCACTATTTTGCAGGAAGAAGGGTATAAGATTCCATTCAAAGCCATAAACCGTACCTGTATTCGTCCATTCTGGGACGACTGGAAGCTATTTTGTATGTCCTATATGTCATCAATTGGTTCGTGAATCGCAGCGACCATTCCTATCCTGTATCACTGGTGGCGAAAAATGGTTTATTTACGCCAACAGAAGGAAAAGAAAGGAATAGTAATGTATTGTATTTGTGGAGTTACCATATATCTGTGCGCAGTATGTAGACACTCGGCGTTTACTGTCCGACGATTAATCTTTTATAGCAGCTGGCTATGACGGCAGAAACTGACGATAGGTATCGGATGACGACAGCTGTAGACTGGAACTGTTGCTCCAGCTGTGCGAACTGGAACTGGACGAGTGTTGCTGACCGTCCACACCTATTCGCGAAGGGCGGTATAATCTTGCCTCTACGATGTCGTTGGCGAAAGCAGAAAGTAGTTGTGACAGTGCCCTCTCCGGCATTTGAAACTACTACAGAAAGATCGAACGGTCTCTTTGAAGACCTTGTGATGGAAGCACAAATCGGTTCTAGTTTACAGTCGGACATCATATTACTTTGCACAACATACGTCTCGTGTTATGACCACGAGGAGGAAATTCGAGAAATTAGAGCCGTTAGAGAGGCTTACCGACAATCATTCTTCCCACGCGCCATTCACGAGTGGAACTGGGTTAGAGGGCTCAGTTAGTGGTACAAAAGTACCCTCGGCCACACACCGTTAGATAGCTTGGGAGTATGACGTAGATGCAGAGGTTTATTAGCGCCATCTGTGTGGCGACAGACGAGAACCGACTGGCGCCTGGCGTGGAGAGTGCTTGCTTATTTGCACCCTCTGCTGATATCGCTGTCTACTGTGTGAAGCTGCATACACAGCACTTCCCAGTTATGTGATCAAGCCGTCAAGTGGTTTAATGCGCCAATGCTGTGGTCGCTGTAGCAAGTGGCGTCCAGTTATTTATTGTAAATAGTAAAGAGTTCAGTAAATACACCATCCTGATGAAGGCCACTTGCAATTGTAGTAGAAAAGCTTATCTATAAAACAGAATGATGGCGCAGTCACATACATGGGACAGTCTTACTGAAGATGATTGCCGCCACTGAAACCTATGCTTGCATGTATCTGATCTGCAAGGTTAGACTAACGTGTCGACTTCATGGAAGCAGCTCATTTCGGTAAGAATGTGATTGAAAGCGAGAGTCAGCTGAGGGCAGTCAGAATGATTGATGGAGACACCAGCTTTAGTCGTTCATAACACGAATCTGAGACGCCCTGCTAAACCTGCAGAACAGGACAGCTAGTTTAAGTTGTGGAAAGGGGCCAATATAAGTGGGTGTCAGTTACACTCGAACATACAACCTTTTATTTGATCACACATTACAAGAGCCAAGAAAAATAAAAAAAAATCACAGCTTTCGTTTTGGAACTTAATTAGCGGCTGAATGCGCTGTACAGTCTCATGCCTTAAGGGCAAGACCACCTTAATTTAAAAAACGGCTGGAAGCCAATGACTTAAAGCTCAACCAAAATCAGAAATTTAAAAGGCCAAGCCTAATCTTAAAACAGTTCCTAATTTGGCTGAAGATCCAAAGAATCTGACACTTTTAGAACAAACAACTTACACTCAAAATCGACTGAAGGCCCAGCACTTAAGACTCAATAACATTAATTCTAAAAATGCCAAAGGCTTTACATAAAACAGTTCTTAAATTAGGCTGAAGGCCCAAACCATCTGACGCCTTAAGGGCAAAACAACCTTAACCTAAAAATCGGCTACAAGCCATACAAGTACAAACAACAAGAACAAACAAGAAAAGGCAGTACACCCAAGGGCGCTCAGAAGTTCCGAGGGTCGGCCTGGAATTCAAACACTAACGCTCACTTAGGTGAGACAGGCAGTCGGGCCAACCATTGTCGATCCGACGACAACCCAACCGACAGACAGTCAACGGACCCACCGGCAAGCTAACCTCCGCTTCACCCGGCCAGCACTCAACAGGGAATTCAATGGAACAACGTAGAAGGTATTGGCGCCCACAACCAATTATACATTGAACTGTCAAACTACACACCGTGATGGACAGCGACAACATGATGAGGAAAATACACTGTCTGAATTTACGTCAATGGCCAGGGCAGGTAACCGGAATGTTAACGGCCACAAGGCAGAAGATTCCGCTGGTGCACTTCAATTCAAATAACCAACTATAGTTAAACTCGACCGGAGGGTGGCTAAAATTCGCCAACTTGAAAACACACGTTGTTGCTTGCGGGAATATCCCAACAGCCGACAACGAACTCCAAACGACATAACGTGAACAGTCGTGACTTCCTGGTGGATTAAGTCAAAACTCAACTTTCACGCCCAGGATCGGTGAGCCACGAACCTCGTAGCAATGGGAACAGCACCACTCATTCCAACACCACATGGAGGCCGCCAGCGGGCCCGGCCAAACTACTCGCCGTGGAGATTTTCCTCGCGGCTCCACGCCAACCGACCAACTGCCCAGGCCCGGAAACGGTGAAAGGACGAAGTAGACTTTGCCCGATGAGACGACCAACCGAACGACCAACCAACGGTCGTCGCGCTCCAGTCTCCCTCCGTCGGACAGTTCACGTGTGTCGCAAGCAGTTGGCGAGCACTGGCTGTCGGAGCCTCACTGACGCCCCGTCCCCGACTTCACTGCTGCTGCGTCCCGACTGCACTGCTGGTCCATCCCGAACTGACTGCTAGGCACACGACGACCCGGAAATACTATCGGTCGCTCCAGAGATGGTACGACAGTGCACTTATCGATACGAGCTGCTGCTGCCGCTCACGGGCAAGTAAGGCAGAAAGTTAGTGACGCCAGCAAATGGAATAAGAAAACGAGGCGGCAGTACCGAAATAGAAGATGACAAACAATAAATGGGATAAACGCAAACCGCGCGCGGCTCAGAATCCATTGTCCAATCCATAGTGAATATACACACAGTGAGAGAATTCAGAGAGAGGATGGGTAAACCAACACAAACGTTGTTGAAATATAGTCGAAGAGAGGATAATAGCTTGATAAGTGCCAAAACTGAGGAGACTCAGTGGAAAAAGGAAATGACTTAGGGTATCTATAAGGCAAAAATTACACAATAGATGGGCAGTAGCGAATCAGTTGGTAGTAATCTGATGCAGCCGAACAAAATTAACATTTTTTCAAAATTAATGACTTATTAGGCGCAGCCAAATGAAAACAAGACAGATGGAAAAAAGTAAGAAAACTGTTTACTACTTCAAAAGTAATGGCCATAATTGTTAATACACTTATCCCATTGTGGGACAAGACGGTTAATATTTGTGGTTGCTTACGGGACCAAGAATGTACCCAGCGAACTCCTCTTGGTCAGCAGCGAATCGACGGCCATGAATGTCTTTCTTCAGGGCTCCTAAAAAAAAGGGGAAATTGCATGGAGAGAGATAGAGACTGTATGGATGATGTGTAAGGGCATCCTAGAGAAACTTCTGCAGCGTGTTCGAAACAACAGGCACGTCAGCTTCGGGTAAGTTGTAATGGGCGTGCCCACATGTTGCCAAGGTTGTTTCGAGTACGGTGCAGATATTTCGCAGCGAAGCCACACGGTCTCGATCTCTCCCCCTGCGATTTCCAAATTTTTGGAGCCGTGAAGAAAGACATTCGTGGCCGTCTATTTGCTTCGGGCGAAGATGTGCACACCTGGGTACAAAGTACAGTTATTGTTCCGTTTTCAACCGTAAACATTCTCCCATGAAGGCTTTGACCGTATTGTCTCACAGTGGGATAAATGTGTCAACAGTTATGGCGATTACTTTTGAAATAACAGTTTACTTACTTTTTCCCATCTTCCTTATTGTCATTTGACTTTCCATTATAGAATTCAGGAAGAAGCTTCTAAAACTGGAACACAGCAGTGTGTGCGAATGAAATGTGGACCTTGGGAAAATCCGAAAAAGAGGTGGAAGCGTTGAATCTGTTACTAAAATAGGATTTTAAAATGAAGAGAAATTTAAAAAATAGCTGACCAAGCAATAAGCAAATCTACTGAGAACCACTGTCGAAATAAGGAGCAGTGTACCAAGTGCTGAGACATCGAGGGTGAAACGGCACTAGAGCCGTGGTCGTCCAACGTTTTTGCTTAAGAGCCAATACTGGCAAGATGGGGCCGCGTATATACCGATCCTCTTATTAACTGGTAGCCTACATAAAATGCTAGCTATAGTAAGGGCGCTATAAGCCGGCCACCGGATTCCAAGAAATGGTCGTTGAAGTCGGGACCATTCGGAAAACGTCATGTTGACTGTTCTCTGTTTGAGTATGCTGCTACCCTCAGAACCCCAAACTTGTGACAATGTAACTGCCTGATGAAGCGTTGTTGTGTTGTCTGTGTGAACAGATGATTGATTAATAACAGCGATTGAACTTACATTTAAAGTCCGGAAAGGAAAGTGCTATCGATCACGAAATGGAAACGACAGTGAAAATCCGATGAAGCTTTGCACGGATGTGTTGGACAGTGTCTCTAGTATACTTGTCGATCGCGTCACACCGCTCTTTCCAGTTCTGAGCGCGCAGTGAGCACGCAAAGGTGGCTAGAAAGCAGTATCTTCCGCAAAGTATAAGTGCCTGTGAGAGATGTTGCCTGATTTCATGCAACCCACACAACGAAACTGTCATGCATTTCCTCCTTCATGACAATTTCCGGCCGCACACTGCAGGGCAATGAGGTTGCTTCTGCAGCGTTTTTGACGGGAACTGTTTGATCGCCCATCATATTTCCCGGATTTGCGTCCCTCTGATTTTCATCTCTACTCACATGAACCGCTGGCTATGAAGACAACATTTTGGCAAGTCCAACAAGCATGTTGCAAATAAAACATTTTTTATTCTCATTTTGTTTTGCATTTCGCGATCGATCGGGCCCTACTTTCTGAAAAGCCCTCGTACGATATGAGACACGATCACAGATGTGTACTACTTGTTTTGAATGTCATTTTTCTTCCACTCATTACGTCGTATTAGAACAGCCTAATTTCATATTCCTTGCTTCATTTGAAGACATTCGGACAACGCACATTCACTCATCCATGTCATTTTCGTATGAAAAGTTGTTTCATAGCAGCTCATCGGTACGAGTCGCGCGCACCCGTGAATAGTCAGTATTGGAAGACAAACAAAAATACATTCCATGTAAATTGAACGTGGATGGAGTGGGGAGAAAGGAAATGGATTACTAATGTCAGCTGCATCCGGAATCAGCGACGACGAGCGAAAATGTATAACACACAGGGACTCGAACCGGGGATCTCCTCCTTACTTTTTTCTAATCTCACTTCATTCGTCTCTTTCGGGGCTGACGTCCCGTGACACCTGTTCAAGTTCGTCGTTGATCCAGCCACTCAGCTTATTTGTTCCAGAGTGCAGCTAACCCTCTGACCGAACATGCTGGGCTACCGTGTGTTAACCACTACGCCCTGCGGACACACCGTTATCGCAACTGCACAGACTATCTCGGCACGCCTCATTGCCGATCCACACTCCCTCCGAGAGCAGTCCTTGTCCCTTATACTCATTGTTTGCTACTCTGAGATTCCCACAGGAGATCGGACACGTTTGTGCATCCGCACTGAAGGAGGTGGATCCATTGCCCAGTTAGGCATATCAATTATATTAACGTGTCGCGTCTGTTCTTTCGGACATGTCCGAAAGAATCCTGTGGCGCTCGGTGGGAATGTGGATCGGCCTTGAGGCCTGCGGAGAGAGTCCTTGCAGTTGCGATAACGCTGTGTCCCGGATGGCGGAATGGTTAACGTAGCTGTCTAGTAAGCAGGAGAGTCTGCGTTCGAATCCTTGTCCGATACATATTTTCATTCGTCACTGCTGATTCCGCGTAATGTCTCGTTGCAGCTGACAGCAGTGATACCCTTCAATTTACATTTAATGTTTCACAGCTTCTGCGTGGTGTCTGTTCTTTTGGAGATGTCCAAAACAACAGACAGCGCGCACTCATATAACTCCTTTTTCAGTCACCGGTTCTACCATTCTCGTTGGAGTTCCGGAGTAACAGTGGCGTGCATCAAACTAGCGACAGCAGCAATGATCTCTGGATGAGATATCTTCTCCGCATACAGGAGGGAATAATGGGTAAAGCATGCATTGTGTGACGTGACGGACGCCATCTTCTGTCGTCGACTCATGGATGAATATCCTGGTTCTGTGCTTTCTTTCCATGGCTGTATGATACATGGAGAGCCCTTCGTTGGCGATTCCGATCGTTTGACGTGTACGGCTGATGGTCCATTTCAAGCGTTGACGCGTCAACGTCATCGCTTTTACTGGTTGGCAGCCATCTGACGGTCCAGTGATGGGAGCATAACGGATCACTCCCTGAGGATAGCGCAGTAGAAATCTGTAGTGCTGCACTTCCACGGCGCAGCTTTCCTTCTAAACGTCTTCAGGGTGGGTCGAAGGCTCAGCTTGGCACCACCCAGCCACGACTGTAAAGACACTCCTTGTCGTCGTAGGCACTGTCTCCACATGTCTCCCAGCACTGCTTGACATTCTAGTGAGGTCAGGTGAGTGGTGTTACATTTCCACAGGCTGCGGCTGCGCCACGCCTGTTAGCGTCGAAGCGTGATGGTACAGATAAAAGCAGTGTGGTCAGTAAAAGGGGCTGGCCACAACTCAGCTGCCGTGACCGCATCCCTGAGAAAGCGGGTGGTATACATATTGTAAATTCTGCAAGACGAATGTTCCGTGAAGTACGTGAAGTTCTGTCTGTCAACATAGATGATGTACCAAGTACCTAGCAAACCGAGCTCGCGAATGATAGCGCCGAGTGCTGGGCGTGGTGAATGATGAGGAATTTTGTCCTTGGGAGATTTTGTACAATTAAAATCGCCCCGAATCACCATATCGTCTATCCTGCCTTGGCACATCTGCGGTAATTCCTCAGCACAGAACAGCGAACGTTCACGCCTCTTGCTGGTAACGAACAGCGCGTAAACGTTGATGAGGTGTATCCCTTGAACCGTAAGCGCCATGCCCCTGGCATTCGGTAGGTAAAGTACATCGGTGGCTACTAAACCTTCTTTGAGAAGTATTGGGATGCCACTGTCCGTATCCGACGCATGTGATATGCGTGTAGTGTATACAGAGACGACTAGGAAGCGAAGAACGTATACCTCTTAAGTCTATGTCGGATGCCTAAAATATGTCGCGTAACAATGACAGCGTCGCGCGCGACCGTATGGTATTGGTGGTGATAGTGGCGAATCGATGTAACTGTCGTTCGCCCTCGAAGGCAGCAGCAGTCATCAGTGTACGCAGTGGCGACGGTTTTGTTCACCCCAACGTCTGTGTAGCTCCCCCTCTCCTACAAGTGATGTGCCCGCCAAAGAGTCGTCTTCCACTTTACAAGGCACGTGTGTCAACCACTGCGCCATCCGGGACACAGTGTTACCGCGACTGTGTGGACTATCTGGGCACGCCTCACGGCCTACCTATATTCCCACCGAGCACCACCTATCCACAGGTCTCGTCCATTTCGTCCACGCTCGCAACTCTGAGATTCCTGCAGGAGGTCGGACGTACTTGCCCATCCACTCTGAAGAAAGTGGGTCCACTGCCCATCTAGGCGAATCAATTACGTAAATGTGTGGTGTCTGTCCTTTCGGACATGTCTGAAAGAACAGACATCAGGCATTCATATAAAAAATACATTCCTCCTTTCATATCCTCTAACCCTACAGTGGACACGTTATTTAACCCTTTACCCTGAGTTAAGTGGCCAGTTTTTCATAGCTCTTCGCCAATTTTACCAGCATCAGTTAAAATGAAGCACATCGTTCAAATGGTTCAAATGGCTCTGAGCACTATGGGACTCAACATCTTAGGTCATAAGTCCCCTAGAACTTAGAACTACTTAAACCTAACTAACCTAAGGACATCGCACACACCCATGCCCGCGGTTCCGGACTGCAGCGCCAGAACCGCACTGCCACCGCGGCCGGCGAAGCACATCGTAAAATATTATTATGTAAGTATTTCTACTTGCTACTGAGCAGGAAAACTACAGTCTGAAGAATCTCTAAAGCTTCGTTGACATTTTTGAATTTGGCTTTTACTTGCTAGATGAATACTATTATAAAATAAGGCTGGGAACTGCGGGCCACATGAATACTTGATTCGGGCCGCATAGAGCCCACGGGCCGCAGTTCGACGACCACAGCACCAGAGAGAGCAATCGAGGCGAAATACATTACTTCACAAAAAAAAGTGAAGTACCCACAATGGGAGCAAGAAACGAAATGAAACTTCACGAGTTGTGAGGATATGTGACGTTGTTCCAGTGATTACAAATCCGAATCATGGCTCCTTACCTAGCTTGTTTTTATCGTGAATCTCTCGCCCAGGACAAAGTCCCAGACGTCTGGAAAAAGGCGCAGGTGACTCCGGTGCACAAGAGGGGTAAAAGAACGGACCCGCGAAATTACAGACCAATATCCCTAACTTCTGTTTGCTGCAGAATTCTTCAACATATTCTCAGTTCAAATACAATAAACTTTTTTGAGACTGAGAAGCATATGTCCACACATCAGTATGGTTTTAGAAAGCATCACTCGTGCGAAACTAAGCTTGCCCTTTCCTCACATGATATACTGCGAACTGTGGATGAAGGGCAACAGGCAGATTCCATATTTCTAGATTTCCGGAGAGCACTTGACACGATGCGCCATTGCAGGCTGTCAATAAAAGCAAGAGTATAAGGAGTAAGTTCACAGACATGTGAGTGGCTGGAATACTTCTTTAGTAATAAAAGCCAGTATGCTGTCTTCGACGGCGAGTGCTCATCAGAGACAAGAGTATCGTCAGGAGTGCCCTAGTGAAGAATTATAGGACAGCTGTTGTTCTCTGTATACATAAATGATTTAGTGGACAGGGCGGGCGGCAATCTGCGGTTGTTTGCTGATGATGCCGTGGTGTACGGTAAGGTGTAAAAGTTGAGTCACTGTAGGAAGATACAAGACGACTTAGACAAAATTTCCTGTTGGTGTTGATGAGTGGCAGCTAGCCCTTAATGTGGAAAAATGTAGGTTAATATGAAGATCAAACCTGTAAAGTTCGGATACAGTATTAGTAGTATCCTAGTTGACACAGTCAAGTCGTTTAAATATCTGGGTGTAACGTTGCAAAGTGATATGAGATGGAACGAGGATGTGAAAACTGTCGTAGGGAAGGCAAATGGTCGACTTCGGTGTATTGCGAGAATTTTAGGAGAGAGTGGTTCACTTGTAAAGGAGACCGCATATAGGACGCTGGTGCGACCTATTCTTGAGTACGGCTCGAGTGTTTGGGATCCGTGGCAGGTCGGATTGAAGGAAGACACCGAAGCAATTAGGAGGCGGGCGGCTAGATTTGTTACAGGTAGGTTCGAACAGCACTTAAGTGTTACGGAGATGCTTCTTGAACTCGAATGGGAATCCCTGGAGGGAAGGTGACGTTCTTTTCGAGAAACACTATTGAAAAAATTTAGGGAAACGGCATTTGAAGCTGACTGCCTAATGATTCTACTGCCGCCAACTTACAATGCGCTTAAGGACCACAAAGATAAGATACAAGAAATTTGGGTTCATACGGAGGCACGTAGACGGTCGTTTTTTCCTCGCTCTGTTTGCGCGTGGAACAGGAAAGGAAGTGACAAGTAGTGGTAGAGGGTCCCCTCCGCCACGCATCGTGCGGTGCCTTGCGGAGTATCTGTGTAAATGTAGATGACGTTACACCCTCTCACGGCTAGATGCAAGCGCTGGTTTGATTTGGAGCGATGTCATAAAGCCGTTGTATTCTCACCTGAGCCAAGCTGGACCACAACTATTGCAAGAGGTCCTCGACATCCTAGGTACTGGGGACTGAGCTGGCGTCCGATCTAGTTTTCTCCAGGTCGCCGCCATGCTCACCGACTAAGATTGTCTGGGGTTATAAAGATCCGCGATGAGTCACTTAACTGAAATACGCCGGATGATTATCGTCTGCTAGTACGGCGGCTACATGGGGAAAAATCCGTTTCTTGCACTGTTGTGGAGAGGCACGGCAGTGCTACTCCTAGCATTATGGCGTGAGCTGCCACCAGGTATGACTGCAGATCACGTTTGGTAATGATTGAAGGAACCCTGACGGCGCAAATGTTCGTCACGAGCATCCTGCTTCCTCATGTGCTAACTCTCATGCGAATGTATCATGGAGCCATTTTTCAACGGGACATTGGTCGGCCGTTCATGACACGCGTCTCTACGAACTGTTTACGTGATGTTGAGCTACTGCCTTGAACAGGAACATCCTCAGAGCTGTCCATAGTACAACTCCATATTTACAACAATTGTGGGTCAGTTTGTCCCGAGAGAGGCTACAATGGCCCTATAACAGAATCGGTGCATGTTTCCCGGCCAGAGGGGTTACAACGTTGTACTGATAAGTAGGCGCATGCTGACAAGTCTCTTGTAAATTCGACTCGATATTGTAATCGCTGAAATAACATCACACATACTCAATCAGCGAAGTTTCATTTCGTTTCTTTTTATCCTTCTAGGTACTTTACGTTTTTTCTATGGTAATTGCTTCTAAACTTCCTTGTGACGGGGTGGCAGGCGCGGTCCCAAGTGAGGGTCGTAGGGTTCATACTCCCTCCAAATAATTTCAATGAAACCATGGCCGTGGGTGCCGTCACGGTAGCTCAGCGTGTTCAGTCAGCCGGCTGGTCGCCCTCTGTAAAAATAAATAAATAAAATTAGAGAAAGGGAGAGAGAGATCGCTTGTGCCAGTTCGAATCCTGGTAGTGGTGGAAAAGATTTTCAGCGCCAGTTTTCTGGCCGGTGAGGTGAGGAGAGGTGGTGTTGTAAAGTTCCTGATCGCCAGACATTGCGCCGATGTCCTAGTTTAAATAGCAAACCTCTCAACAGCCTCTCATGACATGAGGGCACGTGACACTGTTCATGTTGATCCGTCTGTCGGATGGGGACGTTAACCTTAGCGGTCCCCCTGGTGCTATTCGCGAGGAGTAGGCTATGCGCTGGCGCCGGCTTTCACTCTCTCCCTTCTCTCATCACCATCATCATCATCACCATCATCATCATCATCATCATACAACACAAACATTACACTCCAGTTCATACACACACACACACACACACACACACACACACACACACACACACACAATAAATACATATTGTAATGGAGCATACTGCAAATAAACAAAAATAAAGGTTCTTAAAAACGGCAAGAAGGTCTAGAAAATGCTACGCGGTTCAGGAGTCAATGGTGGAAGCGATGAACCTACGAAAGTTGAGTAAGCTGAGACAGTAAGAGAAATACCTTCCCTTAACAAAAGGAAAGTAATATAAAGAATGACGTTCCTGGATGTAGATGGAAATTAACCGTCTGTATAGTCATAGTCTGCAGACTTGTGCTCACATTCGTTATGCTGAATGAAATATTGGTGTTGGTGAATGCACATTTCAATTTTAGCTCGTGTAAATAAAGAATATGTTAAAATTATGAGATTTTATTAATATTATAGTTATTTAAAAATTGCATTAAATACCAACTTCTCAAATTTTCTAACGAATCCTTTCGAATTAAGTATTTCCCTGCCTTAGAATTTCTTGGAAGTTACGCTAAAGTGATGCACTAAAAGCTTATCTAAGCAAACTATTATTATTATCTTAATTTTATGCATTTTATTGTTAGCAGGAATATTTAAATTCTAGACATGTGTGGCTCGTCAGAAATAGGGGTGACAAGAAGTCATACTGACGGGGATGATAGTTACAAACTGTGGACAAACCCTTCTCTTACACGCCCTCACCCCTCATCCCTCACCATCTCCTCCCTCTTCCCCCTCCCATCTCCCCCCTCCCTCCCTCCCAGAAGCGAACCCTGGATCCGAGCCTGCGAGGAGGCATTAAGTCATTGTTGTACTTGAATGTTGAACATATATTCCGAATTGCAGTAGCGAATAAGTTTATCTAGTGGTGTCAAAATCACTGTGTAACAATCGTAAACCGTGCGGTTCTAGTCGCTTCAGTCCGGAACCGAGCGACTGCTACGGGCGCAGGTTCGAATCCTGCCTCGGGCACGGATGTGTGTGATGTCCTTAGGTTAGTTAGGTTTAAGTAGTTCTAAGTCTAGGGGACTGATGACCTCAGATGTTGTCCCATAGTGCTTGGAGCCATTTTTTGAACAATCGAAAAGGCGAAATGTCCGGGAAAACTGCCACATGGGGTGCCGCTGCTTCATGATAACGCACGTCCCCATATTGCAAATATTGTAATGCAGAAGTCAGGCCAACTCAAGTGGGAAACACTCGAGCACCAACCCACCCAATAGTCCTGATATTTGCCCATGCGATTGATAGACCTTCAGTTCCTTAAAAAAGGCATTGAAGGGTCGACCGTCCTCTTTGGACGAGGATGTGCAGCCGGCAGTTACAGACTTCTTCATGCAGCAGGATAGGGTGTTTTACCAGACGGGTATCTTCATTCAGGTGCGTCGGGTGGATGATTGCCTCAGTGCTCACAGCGATACGGACTGATTGGCATACCGATTCTGAACTGTACGGCCTTCGAACGAAAACTTTTTGATAACCTCTTATATGAAGCGATTAAATATTTTAACGACCTTAACTATATGTTACTTTTGTTTTACGATACGTTTAGGTGAATGTTACAGAAGCATCAGCTTAATAAGTCATGATTACAAAACACTAACACGAATTATGTACAGAAGAATGAAAAAACTGGTAGAAGCCGATCTCGGGATGGATCAGTTTTGATTCCGGAGAAAGGCAGGAACACGCGAAGCAATAATAACCCTACGACATATCTTACAAGATACGTTGAAGAAAGTCAAACATTCGTTTATGGGATTTATAGACTTAGAGATGCCTTTTGACAATGTTGATTGGAGAACGCTGAAATTCCGATGGCAGCCCGGGTGAAATACAGGGAGCGACAGATTATTTACTGTTTGTAAAGAAACCAGACAGCAATTAGAAGACTTGAGCGGCATTAAAGGGAATCAGTGGTTTAGAAGGAAGTGAGGCATGGTTGTAGCGTGTCCCCGATGTTATTCAATCTGTACATTGACCAGACAGTAAAAGAAGCAAAGAAAAGCTTGGAGAGGGAATCAAAGTTCATAAAGCAGAAACAAGAGCTTCGAGGTTTGCTGATGACACTATAATTTCGTCAGAGACAGCAAAGGACTTGGATGAGCACTGGAACGGAATGGACAGTGTCTTGAAAGGAGGGTATAAGATGAACATTAACAAAAGCAAAACAAAAGTAGTAGAATTAAATCAGGCGATGATGAGGGAATTAGTTTTGTTATTTAAGCAGTAAAATAACTGATGATGGCAGAGGTAGAGGGGATATAAACTGTAGACTGGCAATGGCAAGAAAAGCGTTTCTGAAGAAGAGAGATTTGTTAACACCACATATCCTGGAGTGTAGCGTTGTGTGAAACTTGGACGATAGTTTAGACTAGAAAGGAAACAGAAGTTTTTGAAATGTGATGTTACAGAAGTATGCTGACGATTAAATGTGCAGATCACATAACCTAATTTTGAGGTGGTGAATAAAATTAGGGAGACAAGAAATTCGTGGCACAAACTGACTAAAAGAAGGAGTCGGTTGATTAGACACATTCTGAGATTTCAAAGGGTCATTAGTATTGGAGGAAAGTGTGGGGTTAAAATTGTAGAGGAAGGCTAAGAGATAAACACAATAATCAGGTTCAAAAGGTTGTAGGATTCAGCATTTATTCGGAGATAAAGACGCTTGCATAGGATAGAGTAGCACGGAGAGCTGCATCAAACCAGTCTTTGGACTCAAGAGCACAACGGCAACAGCGTTCAAGTCCCATCCCATGCAAGGGATGCATTACGCACTACAGTTTTAAACTGTGTTATGTGTCTGACGCAAGAAGAATTCAGTCCTCCTCCTAAGTTTATGTAGTGAAACATGTTTTAGACCCCACCGAATAACCTCATGTACATTCTTTCTATTGTATATTTGAAATGCTCACACATAGAAATGCATCTTTATTGTAGGCTATTTCATTTTATTGTAATAATTAAAAACATGATGCAGTGTAGATACTATTTATAGCTCCTGTTTTTTATTAAAGTCTTAATACTATGCTGGTCAGGCGTACGTATATTATCATTAAAATTGTACAGGTAGACCAAGAAATGAACATAGTAATGAGGTTCAAACCGTTGTAGCTTGTAGTAGTTATTTGGAGATGGAGAGGCTTGCACAGGATAGAATAGCCTGTAATGTAGTTAATATATGAATATTCCTTAAAAAGGCAGCTGTAGAATTGCTGATGTTGAAACGTCCCCTTTGAAAATTAAGAATGATTGTGCTGGTAAACTGCTACGTTATTTGATACAGAGACAGCTGAGTAAAACTGAACGTACTCAGACAGTTCTCTCTTTACTTATTCTGATCATCAATAAACTGACACACAATATTTTCAACGCAATCTGACTTTCAATTATCCCTACAATAGAATGGCCCTGACTAACAATAGCCTATTTCTTTCATGAATCACATACCTCACAAAAATCTTAGGTACTCGAACTACTGCATTACAACGAGCGCCAACACTGCCAACTAAATAAAAGATTCTAACTACTGAAGGCATTAACTACTGATAGGCACAGTTAGCAAATGAAAGATTTTGATAGAGAACAAACAATGTATTTACCTTAATAATGCTGAAAAGTCATCATATATATATCTATCGAGTCATGACATCCATCGTTACAAAATTCCTTTTTATGGCGGACACACGTCCAGATCGTCCGTTTATAGTAACTTCTCAAAACTCTGGCATCTCTCTCTCCCAAAGCTACGCGCTGTTCACATCCAACTGCCCAACACTACACAAGCGAATATTCGAACAATGAGTCCAACCAGCCACAGACTGCACAAAGCGCAGCCAGCGATTTTCATACAGAGCGCTACGTGGCATTACCAACATAAAACCGTAAACAGCCTACTTACAATGTGTTTGGCGCAGTGTGACAGACGATGTGTTTCCTGCAGACAGGGGCTTAAATATGGTCTACTGTAACACCGAAACCGGTTGCATCTGAATAAAGTCAGTAATAGAGATTTGCATTGTTTATTTTTACCATTACTGGAGAGGCATCCAATAAATTATGCAACACATTTCTTTGCTCGGCCAATTTCGGTCGAAAAAATGCGCAATTTATTGTGAGACATCGTGGACTATTCATAATTCAGCCCCTAAAGTTTCATAAAGTTTGGCGATGCTATACGTAACCTTCAAAATGGCGTCTGTAGCGCAGGTGCGTTCCATGCAGAGAGCTGTCACTGAACTTCTGTTGGTGGGAAACCAGAGCATCGTAGATATTCATAGGCGCTTGCAGAATGTCTACGGGGACCTGGCAGTGAACAAAAGCATGGTGAGTCACTGGACGAGGTGTGTGTCATCATCGCAACAAGGGGGAGCTAAAGTGGCTCATCTCCCACGTGCCGGCTGCTAATATCTGTAACTCCTGCAATGTTGGAACGCGCGGACACTCGTTCGAAGTGAGAGACGGATCACAATCAAACACCTCGCTGCACATCTCGCCGTTTCTGTTGATAGTGCTGACATACTTTTCCACCAGTTGGGGTACTCAGTGGTGTGTACCCGCTGGGTTCGTCGTCGCCTAAGGCAAGATCATAAAAAACAACGGAGGACCACATGCACGGAATTGCTTCCGCATTACGAGGCTGCTCATGACAGTTTTTTGTCGAGCATAGTCACAGGCGAGGAAAGAAGGGTTTATCACTTCGAACCGGAAACCTCCTCTTCCGAAGAAAGGTTCAAAGCCGCATCCTTAGCTGATAAATTCATGGCGACGGTCTTCTGGGACTCTGAGGGGGTTATTCTGTTTGATGCCCTCCAACGAGGTGGAACGATCAAGTCTGAAGTGTGTTGTGCCACTATCAGGAAATTGAAGAAACGACTTGAGCATATGCGTCACCACAAAAACGCAGACGAACTTCTCCGTGACAACACAAGGCCTCAGACAAGTCTGCGCACCAGAGAGGAGATCACGAAACTTCATTGATCTGTTCCTGCTCATCCACCCTACACTCGGATCTCGCACCTTGCGACTTGCATCTGTGGCTCAATGAAGGATGCACTCCGCGGGAAGCATTACGTGGATGATGAGGAAGTTACTGATGCAGGAAGACGTTGGCTCCGACGTCGACCAGTAGAGTGAGTAAGTGGGCCGCTTCTATGTTGGCAGCGCTGTGTTGCGCTTTGCGTTTGGATCTCTGACTGCGCTTTCTTTGTAAGAGACTCTGTGGCTGGTTGGACTCGTTGGAAGTTAATCGCCAGTAGTGTTGGGCAGATGGAAGTTAGTCGACAGCAATGATGGAAGTACTGTTAGGCAGTTGGAGGTGAACGGCCAGCAGTGATGGACGTTAGATGCGAGAAGGTAGCGTGATGGAGTGTTTACGTAGGCTAACGATCCGTACATATTCGACTTGGAGACTGAATATTAATCATGATTATACGGAGGGATCCAAAAAAATGTATCCACTGTTTAAAAGTCCATAATTTGAAAACTAATTGACACAGTTGTCTCATTTTTGGTGAAAGTGTAGCTTAAAGTCCAACTTAAAGCTACCACTGTAGGTGTTCGAAATGGTCACCATTAACATCCACACACAAACGATGACTGACTGCAACGTGTTCAGTTGGATATTTGCATATGAATATACGATGGATTCTCGAAGTTCACCCAATGTGCGTGGCATTTGTCGATAAACGACATCCTTTAGTGTTTCCACAAGTAAAAATCCAGAGGAGTTAGGTCTGGGGAAGGTTGTGGATATTCCACAGCAACTCTACGGCCTATCCATCTTCCTGGTAGATTTTAGTCGAGATACGCCCTAACACGATTTTGGTAGTGGGTTGGGGCACCATCTTGTTGAAAGTAAATTCTTCCGTCTCCATACAACTCTCGGATAGCAGGTAAAATGGATGTCTGAAGCTTCTGAAGGTACACCTCACCGGTAACTGTGTCGTCAAAGAAGAATGGCCCAATCAAGCCCCGGTTAGACAACCCACACCACACATTTACTCCTGGCAAATTCACGGCTTTGTCTACATGGACGTTAGGATTTTCGGCGGCCCAGTAGCTGCAATTGTGGCGATTTACTGTACTATTGAGTTTGAACTGTGCCTCCTCATACCACACAATCATCCCTGCAAACTCTTCATCGTTGCGCACCATGTTAGTGAACCACTCGCAGTACTCCATTCTACGATCTGGGTCGTCCTCGTTCATTGCATGTAGCAATCGTGGGATGTAGCACATCCACTTTGCCGTCTTCAACATTCGCTGAACTTCAAAACTGACTTCCTTTCATCGAATGTAAGCCTTGCGCCAGCCACGTTTACTCGAGTAACTAGGTGCAGCCAAGAACAAAACCTTGACTATCTGGCGACTGTCATCGGACAAAACAAAACAACGTAATACAACGCTTATGCTTCGATTGCCGGAACTACAAATTATTACACTACCAAAGATGAGACAACTCCGTCAATTAGTTTGCCACTTATGGACTTTTCAACAGTGGATACATTTTTTTGTACCCCTCTGTATAGCTTTGTACTAGATGTCAATGACGATTTATATTCGTGTTTGAACTGAATGTCACATTGTTAAGGTAAAAAAAATACCTTATTAGGTTTGCAACAAAATCTTTCCTTTGCTAGCCACATGCCTATTAGTAGTTAGTGGCTTTAGTAGTTAGAATCTTTTATTTAGCTGGCAGTATTGGCGCTCGCTGTATTGCAGTAGTTCGCGTAATGAAGATTTTTGTGAGGTAAATGCTTAATGAAATGTAAATAAGTTATACACAACTGCAACCAGTCACTTTTTTCAATAATAATGCTTTATTACGTGAACCGGTTTTCGAACCCTTTCAGGTTCATCTTCAGATGATTTCGGGAGGATCCGGGAAGTTACATCATTACTGGTAGTAGCATAATGCTGGGTGCTGGTTCTATGGCAGAAAGATGGGTCACACTTTAATGTATCGCCATGACTATAACTTATCTGTCGATATGGATGTAAATTTAGTTTTTACTTATTGTGACAGTATAGGCGGCTTTTTTCGTATCTGTCTGCCTCCGTTTTGATGTCCAGAACACTTTCACACGGACTATATTAGTTTACACTTTGACAGTGACACTTTACCAGCATCCAGCATGCGCTTTACAACTGTTGCTTGTAGCAAAGATCTTGACAGAGAGATATGGCATAAGCCTACTTTGTACAGAGATGTAATTTGTTGTTCTTTACATGTGTTAAAGTCGATATAAGGGCAAATATTTCAATCAGACTGGGTCTCAGTCGTTCAGCAATTTGAGTACAGCCACACTCATTTAAATAAAGAAGTTTCAAGTGGTACCATGCGGTCATACAGGCTACACCAGTAAGGTGGCGTAAGACAGACGGAGGGAACGGAGATTACGTTGAAGATGGGGTTTTGTGACCAAAAGAGTGAAGAATATTATGGAGTATTGGAATCCTGGTTAAAACAGACCTGCTCCCAGAAAAAAGAACTGTGTTACATTACTTATCGAATGCCTGTCGTAGCGTTTTCTCCTGCAGTAGAAGAGGGACGTTTAGTTGGTGTCTCTCTTTGAAACTCTGCGTGGTGTTTCGGCCGAGACGCAGGCAGTAGTGCGGCGTCTGCAGCAGCAGGCGACACTCGGAAGCGGTGGGCGCGCGTCGCATCCTGATGAGGCAACATGCGGGGGCGGCAGCGCTGGCGGCTGCTGGCTGCCCGCAGACACAGGTAGCCGCAGGCGGGCCTAGAGCCAGGGCGAGGCGAGTGCCGACCCCGTCACCGGCTCCGCTTTCGCCGTCACTTTTCTCCACAATGTGTAATTCGTGAATCACAGATACGGCTCTATGTGTCAGCAAAGCTGCAAACACCACGAAAGCATCGTACAGCCCTCTTTGAGACTATTAAGTGCTCCACAGCAGGTGCCTGCGCACATTGACTGTCAGTCACGATCCTCAAAACCACTGTAAGGCGTAGACCAGGAGCTGTATTGCTGAGAATGTCAGGGGAATTCGGTATCACGTTCGTGGAAGCCCATGGCGTTATACTTGCAACATACCCCACTCACATGGCCATTAGACGCAGAAAAGCAACATACTGACTCAATAGGGGAAGACTTGGTAAGGTACGTGAGATAACAGGGAAATTTATTACAGAAAATCAGCAGTTACAGTAAATCTTTGGAAATTTGACACATGCAAAAAGGATGAGGAAGATCTGACAATGGCCGGCCGCTGTGATCGAGCGGTTGTAGACGCTTCAGTCCGAAACCGCGCTGCTGCTGCGGTCGCAGGTTCGAATCCTGCTCGGACATGGATGTGTGTCATGTCCTAAGGTTAGTTAGGTTCAAGTAGTTCTAAGTCTATGGGACTGATGACCTCTGATGTTAAGTCCCATTGTGATTAGAGCCATTTGAACCATCTGACAATGGCCCTCAGGTCTCCTCTGTCTTCCCTAACATCTGGGAACGATTTAAGCTCGGACACGATGATCCAAGTCGCGGTATGGTACACTTCCTGACGGGCCACGGCCCTCGCCCTACACACATGCACCACTTTGGTCTTAGCGAAAGTGATACGTGTGAATTTGGGGAACAAGGCCCCTCGAACACATTACTCTAAAATACGGCACAGAAATCGATGACAGAAATCGAAGACGTAGCGCAAGCTTTAAGAGACCCAGATAATTGGAGCAAGCTAAACCACATCACTGAAGATATGCCACGAGCGCTATACAGTATTTACAAGCAGCAAAGACAGTATACAAGATCACAACCAGACACACAACCTACACCGCGCAAAGGTACATGGACAATAGAGATTTAGACACTGATATGGAAACAGATGAACAGATAGACACAGATGATAACATGAACACACTAGTTACACGAGATACATATACATATACGGCACAGTAACAGATCACACGACTGCACCGATACTACAACTAATATGTACATGGAATTTAAAAATAAGTTAGTAACAAGAAATAAAACAACGAATTTTCCTGTTTGTACAAATTAAAACAAGTAATTCGTTATGTCTTTCGATCATTATTTTCAAACATGTAATTGTGTAAATGCAAACTGATTTCCGGGCGGGAATGCGTGCCGGTTCCCGGCACAAATTCGCCCAGCGGATTAGTGTCGAGGTCCGGTGTGCCGGCCAGTCTGTGGATGGCTTTTAAGGCGGTTTTCCATCTACCTCGGCGAATGCGGGCTGGTTAACCCTATTCCGCCTTAGTTACACTACGTCGGCGATTGCTGCGCAAACACTGTCTCCACGTACGCGTACACCGCAATTACTGTACCACGCCGCGCGGCATTAGCTGAGCGGTCTAAGGTGCTGCAGTCATGGACTGTGCGGCTGGTCCCGGCGAAGGTTCGAGTCCTCCCTCGGGCATTGGTGTGTGCTTTTGTCCTTAGGGTAATTTGGGTTAAGTAGTGTGTAAGGTTAGGGACTGATGACCTTAGCAGTTAAGTCCCATAAGATCTCACACACATTTGAACATTTTACTCTACCATGCAAACATTTGGAGTTACAGTCGTCCAGTGTGAGACGTTCCCGGAGGGGTCGGGGGGGGAGGGGGGAGGGGGGAGGAGGATCCACTGCTGGCCGAACAGCATAATAACCCTGGAACGGTGTGGCGCGGCGGTGGGGTGAGTGCACTGCTGTAGCCTGTACTGGGGTTATGAACCACTGAGGGCTACGGCGGGGACGTAGCCTCTCCGTCGTTTCTAGGTTCCCAGTTCAATACAATACAACACAATAATAAGACTTAACTACGCAAACATGAACGCACAGCATAAATAAGAAGTGCCCTTCGGGGAGGCGTTGTTCTAAGTCACCCCTCCGAGACTCCTCTCCTGTTTATGGAGCATGCATATTAAGGAAGTAGCCGTAGTAACAAATAGTACTGTCATACCTCGTACAAGAACCACGCACAGTTAATCTCACGATATACATACATAAAATAATACCCATGGCAGGACAGGTGAGATAGGCTCGAATTGCTTACCGAAGCCCTCCCACCTGAAACAGCCAGGTAAAGCGACCTCTTTAACTGTCTGAATCTTACATTTATTAAGAATATAGTAAAATCTGTTTCCCTTTCCCAAATTGTACTTTATGTATCACGTGGTTGTTTGTTATTAACAGTGTGATTATACACTCCTGGAAATGGAAAAAAGAACACATTGACACCGGTGTGTCAGACCCACCATACTTGCTCCGGACACTGCGAGAGGGCTGTACAAGCAATGATCACACGCACGGCACAGCGGACACACCAGGAACCGCGGTGTTGGCCGTCGAATGGCGCTAGCTGCGCAGCATTTGTGCACCGCCGCCGTCAGTGTCAGCCAGTTTGCCGTGGCATACGGAGCTCCATCGCAGTCTTTAACACTGGTAGCATATCGCGACAGCGTGGACGTGAACCGTATGTGCAGTTGACGGACTTTGAGCGGGGGCGTATAGTGGGCATGCGGGAGGCCGGGTGGACGTACCGCCGAATTGCTCAACACGTGGGGCGTGAGGTCTCCACAGTACATCGATGTTGTCGCCACTGGTCGGCGGAAGGTGCACGTGCCCGTCGACCTGGGACCGGACCGCAGCGACGCACGGATGCACGCCAAGACCTTAGGATCCTACGCAGTGCCGTAGGGGACCGCACCGCCACTTCCCAGCAAATTAGGGACACTATTGCTCCCGGGGTATCGGCGAGGACCATTCGCAACCGTCTCCATGAAGCTGGGCTATGGTCCCGCACACCGTTAGGCCGTCTTCCGCTCACGCCCCAACATCGTGCAGCCCGCCTCCAGTGGTGTCGCGACAGGCGTGAATGGAGGGACGAATGGAGACGTGTCGTCTTCAGCGATGAGAGTCGCTTCTGCCTTGGTGCCAATGATGGTCGTATGCGTGTTTGGCGCCGTGCAGGTGAGCGCCACAATCAGGACTGCATACGACCGAGGCACACAGGGCCAACACCCGGCATCATGGTGTGGGGAGCGATCTCGTACACTGGCCGTACACCACTGGTGATCGTCGAGGGGACACTGAATAGTGCACGGTACATCCAAACCGTCATCGAACCCATCGTTCTACCATTCCTAGACCGGCAAGGGAACTTGCTGTTCCAACAGGACAATGCACGTCCGCATGTATCCCGTGCCACCCAACGTGCTCTAGAAGGTGTAAGTCAACTACCCTGGCCAGCAAGATCTCCGGATCTGTCCCCCATTGAGCATGTTTGGGACTGGATGAAGCGTCGTCTCACGCGGTCTGCACGTCCAGCACGAACGCTGGTCCAGCTGAGGCGCCAGGTGGAAATGGCATGGCAAGCCGTTCCACAGGACTACATCCAGCATCTCTACGATCGTCTCCATGGGAGAATAGCAGCCTGCATTGCTGCGAAAGGTGGATATACACTGTACTAGTGCCGACATTGTGCATGCTCTGTTGCCTGTGTCTATGTGCCTGTGGTTCTGTCAGTGTGATCATGTGATGTATCTGACCCCAGGAATGTGTCAATAAAGTTTCCCCTTCCTGGGACAATGAATTCACGGTGTTCTTATTTCAATTTCCAGGAGTGTATAAAAGACAAGAGAAATAACAGCACCGAGAAAAACTGTAAAAAAGACGAAGAATCTGTCTCTGCAGCTTGTTAATAATTCTTAGTCACCGAGCGACGTGGGGCAGTGGTTAGCACACTGGGCTCGGATTCGGGAGAACAACGGTTCAACCCCGTGATCGGCCATACTGATTTAGGTTTTTCGTAATTTCCCTAAATCGCTTCAAGCAAATGCCGGGATGGCTTCTCTGGAAAGATCAAGGCCAACTTCCTTCCCCCTCCTTCCCTAATCCGATGGGACCGATGACCTCACTGTTTGAACCCCTCCCCCAAACCAGCTAACCACCTAATTCTTAGTCGCAAACGACCCACTGTAGTTACCGAGACGGTGGGTCACTCTGCAGTAAATGTCAGCAGTTGTTCCTCAGGCCTCAAAATGCGCTATTTGATTCACACTGTCAGAGTAGCGCATGTGCAGGATGATATTCGCCAAGTAACGTCATTCATCGCATAGTGGATAGGGATATTTCCCACAAGATAGCGCCAAGCGAGCTTTTTACACTACCTGATCAAATGTATCCGATTACCCCTACGTAATGCAGAACTTACCACTAAAGATGGATTCCCTAGTGTAGCTGCTTCTAGTCTGCTACCAACGTTGCGGGATTACACAGAATATTACAGCGATTCAGTTACTTGTTGCCGGACGCAGATGACAAGGGGTTACAATTTGCTTCGCGCACAATACATCGATCCTCTCTTGTGGTGATCAGACGTGGTCGGCCAAAACTTTGACAAGTATTCCTGCCCTCAAGTTCCCATGCAATCCAACATCGGATTACATCACCTCTGACTTGTACTATTCGACCTGTCGGCCAAGTAGAGACCTACAGCCCCTTTCAAATTCTGTCAGGCGTTGATAACGCTGTCTCACACGAGTACGCGGCATCAAAAATGGCTCTGAGCACTATGGGAGTTAACATCTGTGGTCATCAGTCCCCTAGAACTTAAAACTACTTAAACCTAACTAACCTAAGGACGTCACACACATCCATGCCCGAGGCAGGATTTGAACCTGCGACCGTAGCGGTCACGCGGTTCCAGACTGAAGCGCCTAGAACCGCACGGCCACACCTGCCGGCTACGCGGCATCCCCATGTCCTTGACAGTAATCACTCAGTATCTGATCTGTGCACACGTCTTACAAGGATGAAGCTTCTAACACAGGCCACTCCAAATTTATCCAGAATAAATAAATACATCGAGGTGCAGTTTTCGCCAAGTCATAGCGGACAATATGGCCAATTTCCTGATGTTCGCAAGTCATTTTTATCGTTTATGGACGCCGAATCACGACATAGACTTTTTTGAGACTGTATATTTTTTTATGGTATTTGAAAGAAGCTTCTAAGAGAACGTCAACGACGCGACATTTATGGGACTTGATCGAAAAGTATCAAGATAACAGTGTCGCAGACCCGCCATAAAAAGAAAAAGTTCCAAAAATTTCTGACTCATTATAATAAATGTAAGCAACACGTATTTCAGGTATGGCTCTAGTGTTTACCTGTGCGCTTGAAGCCCCTCAGTCTGTGTTCTGCTGCTGTAGTAATCAGATAACTTGCTCGTAATGCTTCTGAGACATTCGCAACGTAGACGTCTGTCGAAAAACTGAATATCGTTTATGGCGAATGTCGCCAAACTATTAGAGCAGCAGAAAATGACAAAATGCTTTGTGAGACGATGCAGTCGTTTTTTGATGCACTCAGAAACTGATATTAGTCATCATCACTGTATTTATTAATTTTATGCTGCCTAACGCCTTTCAAGCCTTCCACCGTGCTCAAAAGCTCAAAATATCTATAACACATTTTTAGGTAAAACGAAACTGAATTTGTCAGACTGACTTTGCACTCAGATGTCATAAACTAAAATAGACCAGATACTTTGTGTCCATGTTTGACAAATTCACGTTCGTTTTACCTAACAAGGTGTTACAGATATTTTGAGCCTTTGAGAATGGTGTAAGGCCGAAACGCGTAAGACAGTATAAAATTAGCAAATACAGTGGTCGAGACTAATATCAGGTTTGAGTGTATCAGAGTAGCGGTGCGGCTGTATGGTGAAGTGTATCCAGATCGTGTCAAGCATTCACGACCTTTCTTTGCAAACATTACAAAAGAAAGCCCTCGAAACTGGGAGTATGAAGAATAAAATATGCCAAGGAAAAAGAAGAGCAACTGAGGAAAAAATTCAACTAACATGTTAGAAGCAGTAACACAGAATGCAAATGTCACTAAGAGGCATCTCGAAAGCACGAGAGGAATCAGCCAAATGAGTGTTCTGCGAGCACTACATTCCATCACATTTCATCCTGTGCACATTTCGCTGCGTCTACAGCTTCGTGCCAGTGACTTCCAGAATTGGTTACAGTTCTCCGAACGTTATCTGCCAAAAATGAAAGGTGATGCGGCATATCTAAGTAAAATTTTCTTTAAGGAAGGAGCATCGTTTACAAACCATGGGCAAGTCAATTTTCGCAATATGCAGTAATCGTCATTTGGAAATCCACGCTGACTCAAAGAGGTGGATAAAAATGATGCTCCTGGTCTACCAACGTTCGGTGCATCTTTTTTAAGACCCACATGATTCATCACTGTTTCATTTATGGAACCTAAATAGACTCTAATAACTGCTACCGCAGTTATCAGAAGACGTCCGACTGGGCATAAGGCAGTTAGTGTGATACCAATATGACCGATGTCCCTCGCACTTCGCCCATGTAATGACAGTAAGAGAACATTTGGAGAGCAATGGAACGGTCGTTCAGAAAACGAAAGATGGTCTGTACACTCACCAAATTTCACAAAAAAATGGCTCTGAGCACTATGCGACTTAACTTCCGAGGTCATCAGTCGCCTAGAACTTAGAACTAATTAAACCTAACTAACCTAAGGACATCACACACATCCATGCCCGAGGCAGGATTCGAACCTTCGACCGTATCGGTCGCTCGGCTCCAGACTGTAGCGCCTAGAACTGCACGGCCACTCTGGCCGGCTCCAAATTTAACACGTGTATACTTTCATTTGTGGCGAAAATTAAAAGAGGTCTCTTATATCGACGACTCCCGAAGATATTAAATGTCTTACAAAACGAATCTTCGCTGCCGTTAACTCCAGATAAAATTCAACGTGCAGAATAACCTTATAGCGTGGAGCAATTCTCAAAACCAACATTTTGAGCACTTCGTATGACAGCCAAGATAATAAACACATGAATTGTACCTGAGTTTGGTATAGCAGAGCAGTCGTCCATCGAATCTCTTCGCCTGCCGGCAGGACAGTGGTTTACAGCGGGAGGTAGTTTAATTCTATCTTATGTAATATAGTTTAATAAAGGTAATTTTATTTACTTGATTTACCCTGTTATCTTGACACTATTTGATAATGTCACATACCTGTTATGTCGTTGAGTCAGAAGTTTCTTCCAAATGCCACAGAAAAAGTCTAGGTCCCAAAAAATATAAACTTGGTGTCGGAATTGGGCGACTATAAAATTACTCGAGAACGTTAGGAAAATCACCATCTTGCTACTGTATAACCTGGTTCTGTCCAAAGAAACAGTGACAACGACAATTACGTGTTTGTTTGGGTGTAAGACAGCAACGTCTTTAGCGCTGGTACCAAAAGTTTATGAGACTAGTGCGAAAAAAAAAAAAAATTGTAGAAAAGTAAAGAGTCGGCTACAATGAAAACATAAAAGCGCCCTTTCATACGCACACACACACACACACACACACACACGCACACGCACACACACACAGACAGAAAAATGAAGATCACACATTTTTTCATTCCTTCTCATCACACTACAAAGAAGACTCAGCTAAAATGTGTGGAATAGTGAGTTGTGCCACAAAACGGTGAGTCATCTCGTTGGAGTATGAAGCCGTGTGTTAAGGGACTATCAGAGGTGGGTCTGGACTACTTCATCCCACTGGAGTGACCAGTATGACGGACGGCCAAGGATTTGGCAAGTGGGCAGTGCTCTCGCTCACATACCATAGCTGTCTCACCAGGCTGCACACTTTCCCAACTGCCACACAACGTTGTCTGAGCATGAGGCGGGTGAGGAGGGAGAAGCTGTAAATGCGCCGCATTTAGATGGCAAGTAGTCACATTGACAATCACTTGGTCTCATATTCCATATTTCTCAACAATACAGATCACAAACAAAACAAATTTTCAGTATTGTTTTATTAATTTTGCGCGCTAAATACAGAATATAATTTGTATCTCGCACAAACTGTGAGCATACGTACAGAGACAGACAATTTCACAGATTTTTGCACTCAGGTTGCCCCGCAATCGTGATTGATTTAATTTCATAATCGAAAATGGCCTTTCGCGCATATATTTGAGCGATATACTGGATCACATTTGTAACCTTTTTATGGAGACGTGGAAACTCTTCGAAAGGAAAACAACGTAGACCTCCTGGAAAGGTAAAACATAACAGAATTTGTCTTTTAAATGGATCATCAGTTCCATCTACACACGCACAGAAGGTCTCGAAAACATCTTGAAAACAGACGTGAGATTTGCAGTGATCGCAAAACGTTTAGAAACTATCCTTGTAATCCTCTCAAGGCCAGAATGAACACTTCTTTAACATTTGTGAGAGCAGGGAAATGAACGGTGTTTTTTGTCATAATCTGTCCCTTTCGCAGTGCGATTTTCTTTTTAAATACGTCCCCGTCAAATAATAAAGAAGTTATTTTTTACCTTGCAATGTTTTTCTGTGGGCAGTGTGCAGTCTGGCCCACTTCAAATGCAAGGTCTGCAGTTGATTCCATATGTTCTAATTTTTGTTCCTGCTTTCATTTTTAATTTAATAAACTCAAGGATAACAGGTTTTAAACCGAAAAATCGTTCCAAAATGGTTCATAGGCTCTGAGCACTACGGGACTTAGCTTCTGAGGTCATCAGTCCCCTAGAACTTAGAACTACTTAAACCTAACTAACCTAAGGACATCACACACATCCATGCCTGAGGCAGGATTCGAACCTGCGACCGTAGCGGTCGTGCGGTTCCAGACTGTAGCGCCTAGAACCGCTCGGCCACTCCGGCCGGCAGTCGTTCCAGATATGCTCCTTGCAGTAATATATAAAGTCTACGTACTCTTCATTCAAGTCCATGATCGAATACTGTTGCAACTGGCAGTGGAACTTCAGTGCGACTTCAGAAAATTTGTTATTTGGACCACCAACTTCATCACGTGCTACATTCCTGTAAACGTAGCACAAAGTGCTTATTGATGTACAGAACTATGAATCCCCTCTCCTCTGTTCATCCACTGTGGATATGGGACAGCGGCCAGACAAATATTTACCAAGTAAAATCACCAAACAGCCGTATGTTTTGAAAAGTTATTTTATTTAGACAATTAGTTTCTAAATCTAAATAATGCCATCTTTTGGCCCATACGTACTTCCTGTATAGGCAGTTAGATACATTGACCTATCAATATCTTGATTCCATGAATTCGTGAAGTGTTTCCTACGAACACTAGACAACTGAGACAACAACCCCGTTGTTGTCTAGTCTTTGACGGAAACACTACGAAAACGAATGCACATAATCCAAATTTTCATGGCTCCAGTGTGGAAGTACCGACGTATCTGATTGTCTATACATGAAGTGCATGGGGGCCTGAACAAGGCACTACTGAGATTCTCAAACTGGTTCTCTAAATTAAAAAGGAACGACTGTTTGGTTATTTTACTTGGTAAAAATAAATCCTCTCAGTCGATCCTTGTAATGTTTCGCTCTTTCATCAACTAAATTTTTAAATTCTTTCTGTGTGGTGTAATGTCGTTCCATATCAGATTTACGATACTCATTGATTAAGCGACAGTATATTTATTATGTCATGTGGAGATATCTTATCCTTCTGTCATTCGCAGTCATTTTAATGGCTTGTGACGATAGGTTGATAGAGTACCTCTTTTTGCTTAAACAGTTACTAGACATGTGAACTTTCTCTATACCATAAACAAATTGCGAATGGTAAACAGCGCTGACACCATCAGTTTGACAAAGTGATAAATGTCGTGCTGAGCGAAGAAAGCCGCCGTGAAATGCTAAATGAGACGTCGCACCGTATCGAGTGCTTCCGAGAAGAACCGACCAAAGCCGAAACAGGCCGATTCCACGCCAGCGCGCGTCTTCACATCGTGCATGCGTGCAGCTTGGCACGCCGTGGTCGACTCTGAGATCCACAAGACCGCAGTTTATTGTCCCTCACTGCCAGCCACTCCTCGTGCCACGTTCATATGGCTCTCTGAGTCGACAGCAACGTGACATCCTAGGAGGAAGTGGCATATAGTGTCATGTCATCAAAGAAACATACTTGGGAAGGTTTAGTACTTGAGAATAAACTGCATTATTTCCTTGGAATCTAAAACATTCGAATCTTGATACAGTTTCGGAATTTATATCATTGGATTCTTAACCTGTGTTATTCTTTTTTCTGGCCTTACTCGTACTTTCACAATTTCAGCAAACTAATCAGGATCTGGCAATGTTAATGCTAGTAGAGGGTGGTCAGATGCTCTTCCTGCCGCCACCTCATCCTCCCCTCCCTCTCCCCCCCCCCTCCTCCCCCACGTCACTGCACTCCCTGCTCCTCAGGACGGAATTTGTTTCACAGCTGTCTGTGTCTAGTGTTATCTCGTGTGAAAGTGTGAGAACGTTTTCGAAATGTTTGCGAATCGAGTAACTGTGGCAGGAAGTGGGTACCAACTCGGTATTCACCTAATCGGATGTGGGAAACCACCTAAGAACGACATTCAGGCTGGCAGGCAACAGATACTCGTATTCGATCCGAAACTGACGCGCCTCTCCGAATCCTGGAAACCGCGTGCTAACGCGCGTTGCTATCCGGGCAGGTCCGAACTTTCAACCCTAGACTTAATTATTTCCTGAAATTCTGGAAAACAATACAAAAGGGCCTGATGGAAGGTAGTCGAAGATTTTTGGCGTTGTGCGTCTCCACGAAAAAGATCGAATCTTACGATTTGTCTGAATCTATTCAAATGACTACATCGCAATGATGAATATCAGGGGCGATCAAAAAGTTTCCTTTTGAGGGTGTTGCTCCAGCCTCTATGCAACTCAGCGAATATCCGATACGGGTATATAATCGACCAATTAAGGCGAAACTTCAGGGAAAACTGCGACATGGGGTGCTGCAGCTTCGTGATGACGCACGTCCCCACATCGCACATTTTGTAACGTGGAAGTTACGCCAACTCAATTGGATGACACTCGAGCACCCGCCCCGTAGTCCTGATATCCCCCCAGTCAAGTGTCGTGCCTTCGGTCCCTTAAAAAAAAGCCCACGAAGCGTCGACGATCCTGTCGGGCGAGGATCAGCAGCAAGCAGTTACGGACTTCATCACGAAGCAGAACACGGTGGTTTACCAAGTGGCGATCTTCAATCTGGTACGTCGGTGGAATGATTGCGTCACTTCTCACGGCAATTTTACCTGATAGGCATACCGATTCTGGAATGTACGGCCTTCGAACGGAAACTTTTTTTTCGCCTCTTATAGTAATAGAAATCTGTCCATTTACCCCTACCCGCTAGTCAAATCGAAACTGGCGGCCCTTAAGCCGTCCTATTACGGAATGTGAAAGGTCACGTGGACGAGGAACAGGTGACGCCATAGCGTGCAATTCCACGTCCCACTACACTGCGAATCGTGAAATAAGAAATCTGGAATGTTAAATTTTTCTCTCGTGGAGAGCAACGTGGCCAGTGAGATGCGATATCGTTTTACATCTGAAGCAGAACACAGGAGCCACCGTATTAATTGGCGTTAAATATGGTATTTGGTGTTTTTTTCCTCAGAGAACACGTCGTACGCATATAAGCTAATTCAGATCACCAGCAAATGGAAGATCTCTAGAAAACGCGTGAAACGAATCTCAATCGTGAAATCTATGTTATGAAGTACACTGTTTCAGAGTGCTGTCAGTGAATGTAACATCGAGAATATGGATATTATCCATGTGGAGACTGACGTCAGAGCCGGCCGGGTTGGCCGAGCGGTTCTAGGCGCTTCAGTCTGGAACCGCGCGACCGCTACGGTCGCAGGTTCGAATCCTGCCTCGGGCATGGATGTGTGTGATGTCCTTAGGTTAGTTAGGTTTAAGTAGTTCTAAGTTCTAGGGGACTGATGACCTCAGATGTTAAGTCCCGTAGTGCTCAGAGCCATTTGAACCATTTGCACTGACATCAGAACCTAACTCTAAGTTTATTCAATTTAAGACGGAAAATGGCATGAAATTTCAATTCAGTTAATGAATACCTTCTACTAATCCGTATTTCAGATATTTTTACAGCATTATGTAGTATTCTTGTGCCAGCAATTCGCTGTACAAGCCATCGACGAGTCCAGAATGTTCTTCAACATTTTTTCTGCTCTTCTTTGGTAATCGCTAAGAGAGTTAATGCAGCTGTTTTACGCGCGTCCATTCTCCTAAGGAAACTGTGCTGTTTGCGAACAAAATACAACCTACAACCACCGCTGGAGAGCGCTAAGAGCGCATATCACGATAACCAGCTCGTCCTGTGTGACGACGGCGCTATGACTCGTGGGGTAGGATGTCCTATCTTCGTCCACGTCAACGTTAACTGCCTCGTCCCGCGTGAGGACGGTTTTAGGAAGGACTGTTCCACTAGTGCAGCAGTGCAAAGAGTTGATGTGGGTCCACCACCTAACTGTTCCTTCACCGCTGGTGGCGACGCAGTTACCTCACATAGCCCTGCCGCGCGCGTGGGCTTGGAACATTGCACCGGCTTCCTTCCCTGATACTACGCTCTGAGCTTTTGGAGACAGTTTCAAACGCTGTGAATTTCTTGGTGTAGTTTTTTCAGATAAGGAAGACAAAAAGTTTCTCCACTAATTTTATTTTATTTTGTGGTATGAAACAACTGTGATTTTGTAAGGTGTCAGGCAAATCCAACACCTTCCATGAAAACCCTGACATAATAAGCAAATCCAGTAGTATGTCACATAGCTCCGAATAAATCGTGACATTAAGTTATCCAAAGTAATACGAGTAATGAGTGAGCAAATGGAATACCACAGACTAACACAAGAATGCCTAAATGCATGTCATACCTTCCCACCGTGAGACAGACGCAGTTCCGAGGGGAGAAACGAGAACAGAAGCCGAGAGCAGAACCGTGTTAAGTTAGAAGGCCCTACGATAAGGGACGGACACCCACGTCGCCAGCTAACCGTTAGGACCACCCCCCAGCCCATGTTAAAAGCTACAGCCTTAGCGTGAGACTTTTTCGCGTCTCTGTTACGTCAGGACCGCCCCCCAGCCCATGTTAAAAGATAGAGCCCTCCAGAAGAACAGTATAGATCTTACGATAGCACTAAAAGGACCACACCAGCTGCAAGTTTTAGCGTGAGACTTTTTCGCGTCTGTTACATTGCAAACTTTAAAAACATTGCCCCACCACGAAAAGTATAACGTTTCTCATTGGATAGACAGAACTTTTTTAGGCGGAGCTTAAAGTTAACATTGAGACCCTGGTTGGTCAGATGAAAACACAGCCAGATAGTTTTTTTAAACCAACTTCGGTAAATTGTAGTAAGGAGAAGTTAGGTAGAGTTGCTTCCGAGACGGCGAGGTGAGCGGAGCTGTGCTGCCGGCCGCCCCCTGACGAACACCGACAGGGTAATGAACGCACGCGATGCCGCATAACAGCGCATAAAGCTTGTAACCTCCCCACCGAAATTTTAAAAGAAAATATAGCAATACTTAATAGAAATGGGAGCCAAGTGTAACCTCCCTACAAAAATTTAAATGAATGACAATACTAATTAGAAATGCTGATGGACATGGCTCTATGCGTAACCTGCCCACAATGAAATGTACTGACAATGGCAACAAAAATGTGAAATACGCAATCTGACTCAAATATAAATCCTTCAAAAAATTAAAGTCCATTCAGTGACAAGAAAATTCAACTAGACCGAAATATTGGTCTTTGGCCCTGTGTAAAACAATCAGAATTAAAGTCTTACCTCAGAATAAATGGATGTCACATATCTGCTCTTGTTGTTGCGCACCGCTTGGAGGAACTGCATTGCAAATAATAATATTCTCTTTTTTTGTGATTCTAGTGAAATTTTTTTTCAAAAGAAGTGGAATGAAATGGGAAGTGCAACGAGATCTTTAGTTCAATAAAAAATTAAATTTTTGAGAAAATGCTTTTGAAATAAAAAATTATTATTGGGGAACTTGTTGGAGAATAATTACAATAAATAAATTTTTACATTATCTAATGATTATATTAATTAATGGTATACCTTATTCCTCATCTTGACCAGTGTTGCCGACCGCCTACATCACACAACCGCACTGGGCTGCTACTACTGACCGACCGCTCTGCATGACGACTACAGACTCGCAACGACTAAACTGACAGACTCGCAACGACAGACTGACAGACTCGCAACGACAGACTGGTAACAGACTCGCAACGACTGACTACTGACTGAGAACCGCTCGCAACACTCGCGCGGTCAAGCGCATACTCTCTGGTCACAGATGCTACAATGCCTCGCCATCGCTGCTGCGTTACATACGTGTTTCATAACCCTCCACTGGGGGGGCAAAAATTTGGCAGCGATGGTGAGTCATTTGGACTTGCCAAGCGCGGCAAAATTTTTCTTTAATTAACAAAATTCTACAACTTACAGAATATTTAAATGTTGTGCACACGCACTAAGTACAAAATATATCAGACAAAGACAAAATGTGAGTACAAAACATAGTAGCAAATCAGAAAAGTATATACAAATTATTTGACAGATAATAAAGTGCACATGCACTGAAAAAATTCTTTAGCATATGCAGAACAAATAAACAGAATGGCAAGAATAATTAGATGTAGTACATAAAGTAAATGTTGTGCACACGCACTAAGTACAAAATATATCAGACAAAGACAAAATGTGAGTACAAAACATAGTAGCAAATCAGAAAAGTATATACAAATTATTTGACAGATAATAAAGTGCACATGCACTGAAAAAATTCTTTAGCATATGCAGAACAAATAAACAGAATGGCAAGAATAATTAGATGTAGTACATAAAGTAAATGTTGTGCACACGCACTAAGTACAAAATATATCAGACAAAGACAAAATGTGAGTACAAAACATAGTAGCAAATCAGAAAAGTATATACAAATTATTTGACAGATAATAAAGTGCACATGCACTGAAAAAATTCTTTAGCATATGCAGAACAAATAAACAGAATGGCAAGAATAATTAGATGTAGTACATAAAGTAAATGTTGTGCACACGCACTAAGTACAAAATATATCAGACAAAGACAAAATGTGAGTACAAAACATAGTAGCAAATCAGAAAAGTATATACAAATTATTTGACAGATAATAAAGTGCACAGGCACTGAAAAAATTCTTTAGCATATTCATAACAAATAAACATGATGGCAAAAAAAAAATCATGTCCAAAGTGCACATGCACTGAAAAATGTCGTTAGCATTTTCACAACAAATAGACATAATGGCAAAAAAAAATCATGTCGACCAGTGACATAAGTGTACTCGCACTGGAGTTTAGCGAATCGAAAAATGTATAACCTATGAACATAAATGATGTTACCAAAAAATTTTTCTTTATGTGACAAGAATCAGGATAGGAAAGGGAAGGATTGCATCATGGTTGTAGCACTTTAGATTGCACACAGCTGCTCTGAAAGTCCATATCTTTCCACAGAAGTACAACACCAAGTGACACAACTTGAAGATCTTTTCCCATCAGAATTTATCAGTGTAGCAAAGACACTGAACTGTCGTAGTAATGTTCCATGTTTTCATTTTGGCAGTACATTAGGTACACCAAACAGTGGGACCATAATAATGTCTTCATCGCTCATGGTGGTGGACAGCATGTCGTGTCAACACCACACTCTTACAAGGCACACCAACGTAGAATTAGTGCAAAACCAAAGATAGTGCTCCATGATCACTAGGATAAACAGGACAAATGGACATTGCAGTAATTCAGGGTAGTTAGCTCATAAGGTGAAGGACATTAAGTCACATAATATTGTCAATTACAGTAGTAGTGTGCGGCATTCATAGCCCAGTTATTGAACATTTCTGTACCATGTATGTAGTATTACAGAAAAATGTTCATTAATTGTTTTACATAGAATCAGTAATCTTCTTATCCTGGTTACAAAGCATTATGAAATAGTCGCATTCTTTTCAGTTACAGAGTATAATTAAGAATCATTAACCTTCTCCTAATTACAGTTAATTAATCATTTGTCCTTAATTAATCAGTTGTCTAATTACAGTTAATTAATTAATCATTTGTCATTACAATATAGTAACAATTATTAGCCTTAATTAATTACAAAGCATTATTAAACAGTACCATAGTTAATTAATTATGTGTCATTCCAATCTATTAAGAATCATTAGCCTTCTTCTAATTACAAAGCATTATTAAACAGTCACATTCTTTTCTGGTTACAAAGTATCAACATTGGAAACAAGAGCTAATCAATGGCATAATTAATCACAATTCGTGGAGTGACATTAATTATTGGCACTCAGTGGCCAGCAAGTATTGAATAGAATCATCATTCAGTATTATTCAGATTATTACGAAGTCATTATTAAAAATCAGTTAATTACAGTCAAATCATTAATAATCATGGGCATTACAAGTACTCATTACAATAAACAGTGTTCCTCATTCAGTAGTATTCAGATCATTACAAAGGCATTATTAAAATCAGTTAATTACAGTCAAAGCATTAGTAATCACAAGCATTATAAGTAGTATCATTACAACAAACAGTGGCAGTTATTAGCTAGTGACAAAGCATTATTTTGAATATAGTCTCATTAAGAGGTCATTAATCAAGTGACATGCTATTCAGAGTTGATCAGTATTATTCAGAATTATCATAAACTAGTGACATTATGTGGGACTGGTAATACATGTTTTTTGTTAGCAATGCATTGCGTTGGGATCGATAATTAATTGCTGAAACATAACACTATTTGCTTTTGACCTATTGCAGCAAATGAGGATAGGTAACGTCATTCGTCATGAGTCAGCTGTAGCAAGATTATGTAACAAGGCAGTACATGTGATCACATTTATAAATGATAAACACAAATGGGTAAAAAATACAAATGCAAGTACTAGAACAGGTATAATAAGTAACAGGTTTAGCAAGTATCATGAAAAGCTTCTCCTGGAAAAAATACAAAAACGGATTATTGACCTGAAAGAAGAAACGCACACTATGCTGAAAAGTAGTGAACTTCGAATTAACAAGTAGTGAAATGTGTATAAAATGTGTTCCATAGCTGTCCTTTCCAAAACTTTCCGTCATCCTACTATGCAATGTAACACCTGCTGTCAAAGCAAACTGCAACAAATACTTAAATAACTACGTAGCATAAATACATTACTTCAATATTATCCTCATCTGTAAAGAAAAAAACTTCATTATCCATATCATCATAACTTCACCATTATCATCACCTGTAAAGAAAAACTTCATTATTCATAATACCATATCCTTCATCATTATTCATCAGTATTCATTATCATCTGCAAAAAATCACTTCATTACTCATTACATAACTATTCCTTATCTCTAGCATATTTCATCACTAAAACTAAGATGTGTAGTTCAGTCTGACAGCCTGCATCAATCACCTTGTATTCTGAAAGAAAAAATTAGTTAAGACTGCTATTCTTCGATGAGTATAGTATATTCTTGTTAATGTTTGTTAATCCTGATCCATTTACTCTTCCTCATAAAGTTATTGCATCTCCTTTCGTTTATTCCGTAGGTGAAATTCCATTTATGTTAAATTTATTTCTTAGAATCATCATTCCTTTCTGAAATTGATGAACAAAGATTAATGTCCTGCATTTAAATCATATACCCACTAGATAATGACTGGTTTATGGTAACATAATTAACCCTACAGCATAACATGACAGAAAACGTAATATGTCAAAAACATTGACAGTGTTCAAAAACAAAGATATACACAGAATAATGCAGCAGCAAAAAAAAATGTGAAACAGTCACGATGTTGAGATGTCATAAGGCAAAAAAAAATGTCAAAGTCGACTGGTGTGTGTTATATCTTAACTATTTCATAGTCCATACAAACAAAACTGGAGCACAATCATATACACAAAAAAATGGAAAATGTGCACGGTCTGATGTGTAACGACAAGAAAAGCGACCTGCTAACCTTACCTTGCCGGGCACTTGCCAAGAAAAAATACGATAATCATCAATAATTAGTCACGTGAAATAATTGCATTAGTAAATGGCATCATAGTGTGTTGAATCATACAGTGGTTTCACTCAATAAACGGTTTAATGTTTGATATATGGTGATTGCCTTTCGATTTTCTGGTTCTCAAAGTTTCGACGTGTACAACATTGGGGTGAGGGATGCTGCGAATCCGATATGGACCTGCGTATAGAAGTTCAAATTTACTGCACTTACCTTTTAATTTGCTGGATAAATAGTGTGTACGCACTAATATTTTCTGTCCAACGTGAAAGTCTCGGCGTTTACAAACCTGTTTTTGCTGTCTTCTCCGGCGCTCTGCGGCACGTTTGAGGTTGTTCAGCGCAATGTCAATTATTTCGTGGTGTCGTAGGCGACGACTTTTGGGAAATTCTATTAATTCTTTAATTGTGTTCGGTGGTTCAACGTTTTTCAGTATAACAGTCGGAGATAGCATAGTGGACTCATTTGGAATGGAATTAATTACATCTTGGAATGAGAGTATGTGTGTATCCCAATCAATATGTCTTTTGTGGCAGTATATTCTACACAGTTTACCAATTTCCTTCATTAATCTTTCACAAGGGTTCGAAGAAGCGTGGTACTTGGATATATAGATCGGAGAAATGTTTCTGGCTCGTAACATGCGTGTCCATACGCTACTACGAAATTGAGATCCATTGTCAGAAATTACTTTCATTACATGCCCTACATGAGATAGAAAATGTTTTACAAATGCTTTCGAAACAGTTTTAGCAGTAGCTTTGCGTAACGGAGTGAAAGTAACAAATTTTGAAGTGAGCTCAACAGCGACAAAAATGTAGCAAAAACCTCTGTTAGTTCTCGGAATCGGACCAAAAATGTCTACTGCGGCCATGTGTCTTAATTTAACAGGTATAATGGGATATAATGGAGGAATATGTGAAGTGGTGTCTGATTTAGCTTTCTGGCAAATTTTACAAGACGCTAAAACTCGTCGTATACGTTTCTCCATGTTGGCAAAATAACAGTTCTGTCTCAGTATAAGAAAACATTTTCGTGCTCCGTAATGTGCGTAGCTTAAATGAGTGTACCAAATTAATTTGTTGACCAGTTCGTCAGGAATGCATAATAACCAATTGTTGCTGTCAGGATGAGAGCGGCGAAACAAAATGTTATTGCGTACAGTGTAGTGGTTTCTAATTGTAACATTATTCTTATCTTGCCAAAGCTGTTTAATTTCTTTCCACACATTGTCTTTGTTTTGTTCTTGTGCTATGTCCTGTAATGACGATGAAATAAAGTTTTCAAATGCAACTTGCTGAATGTACATGACACTGAAATTTGTTTTGCAGAAGTTGGTTGCTACGTCTTGCTGATTGTTGCCGAGAGAACGCGATAGTGCGTCTGCTATAACATTTTGTGTGCCGGGAATGTGAACTATTGTAAAATTAAATTCCTGTAAATACAGTTTCCATCTACTTAATCTATCGTGAGTGAATTTGGCTGAAAGTAAAAATTGTATCGCTCTGTGATCTGTGTAAACTGTGGTATGTCTGCCATAAAGAAAGTGCCTAAATCTCATAAAAGCCCATACAACACATAATGTTTCAAGTTCTGTAACAGAATAATTTCGCTCAGCAGGTGACAAAATGCGACTTGCAAATGCGATGTTTTTAATTACTGTAGAACCATCTTCTTCAATTTCCTGGAAAATGTGTACGCCTAAAGCGGTGTTGGAGCTGTCAGTGGCAATGGAAAAATTTCTGGTGAGATCTGGGTGCGATAAAAGTGGAGCATTCAACAGAGCATGTTTCAGGTTCATGAATTCAGAGTGTGCTTGCTTATCCCAAGACCAAATACTGTTTTTACCTGTTAATTGACATAATCTGGGTGTGTCTAAAGCAGAGTGATGAATAAATTTACGAAAAAAGTTAATTAAGCCCAAAAAACTGCGTAATTGCTTCTTCGTCGTAGGAACACTAATGTCACGTAGAGCCTGAAGTTTTTCTGGATCAGGCGCAATGCCTTCTGCTGAAATTACGTGTCCAAGAAATTTTATGGAAGTTTTGCCAAAATGCGATTTACTGAGGTTAACTGTAAGTCCTTGTGCATGAAAAGTTTGCAGCAGTTGTTCAAGAATCAGATTGTGTTCATACCAGTTAGCTTCTGCGATAAGAATGTCGTCTACATACGTCGTAATTCTGTCTTTAAGTTCTGTCGGAAGTATTGTGTTCAAACCGCGAATAAAAGCTGCAGAAGAAATAGTTAAGCCGAACGGTAATTTGCAAAATTGATAACAGTCACCGAAACAAAGAAATGCTGTGTATTTTCTGCAGTTCGGATGAAGTTGAATTTGCCAAAATCCCGATTTCAAATCTAGTGTAGAATAAATAGCTGTACCATGAAATTTCTGTAAAAGTTCCTCTAGTGTCTGTGGTCGATCTGTTTCATTAATAATAATGTCATTAATGTGACGTGAATCAAGTACAAGGCGAAGTGAGCCATCTTTTTTCTTAACAATATGCAGCGGGTTTATGTATGGACTAACTGCTGGTTCAATAATTCCTTGGTCGAGCATATCCTGCAATTCTTTTTTAACTTGTTCTCTGTGAATATATGGAATGGGATAATGCTTTGCTTTAAATGTGTCGTGCGGTTTGACTTGAAATTCATACATAAAGCCGGACATAGTACCAGGAATGTTGTCAAAAACTGGAGCTTGCTGTAAAAGAATTTTGTGTAATTGCGTTCGTTCGTCGTCTGTAGTTGCACTGCTCTCTTTAACCTTATCAGAAATTAACTGCATAACGTCGTAGTCAGTTTCGTCTGGAGTATTATAGTTGTGTACGTACGTATCCGTGAACAATGTAGGATTACAGTCTATGTCACGTGTTGCGGAAATGACCTCTGTGCGGTTAATTGTTTGCTCTTCCGCAGATAGTGAGTGCTGAAATTCTAAAGCTAGTTGTACGTTTTCATCCTTTAACATTAAATAAGAATTCTGAAAATCAATAACTGCGTCGTGTTGTACCAGAAAATTCGTACCTAAAATAACGTCTGTTGTCAATAAAGGCACAATCCAAAAATTAGAGTGAAAAGTATGACCTCCAATACGAAATGATAAATGCGTCTGTAATTTAACGTCTACACCTTTACTCGATACTGCTCCTTTCACTTTTGTTTTGCCTAAAGGTAACGTCGGATAAGTATTCTCTTTGTTGCACTCGTTGAAAGTCTCCTCATTAATTACTGATATAGGTGATCCGGAATCGATTACTGCTGAAAATTTCGATGAACCAATTTTAATTTCGATAACAGGATGTGAAATGGTTTTCTGAATAACTGGTCTTTCCTGTAAAAGAGTGTCTCTGATGTCGTCAAAAGTAATTACATTTTCGTGAACAACATTTTGCGTGTCTAAGGTAGTGCTCGTGTTATTAGAAGATGCGTCCTGTGCAGTATTTAGTCAGATTCTATCTGACGTGTTATTATTATTAGGAGGATTCTGTGGCATTTCGACTATTTGAACGGTCCTATTACTTCTTCCAGGCGTGTTACGCTCTGGATGGTACCTACTGTCGGGTTCATTCATGAGAATATGTTCTTGCGTATGATTTTGCTGTTGGTATGACCGATTGTTGTTAGATGTTCGCTGAAAATTGTCCTCATTACTTTTACGTCTGTCGTAATAGTCATTCCTATACGGTGCATTACGATAGGAATTGAAATACTGTCTTCTTTGTACGTAGTTGTTTCCTTGCTGACGTACGTTACTATTTGTTGGACCAGGGGCTATACGTCCACGCGGCGAAACATTAAAGCCTGGTTGACCTTGTGTATTCCATTGTTGGTTAGGTATGTTAACCGGCTGGTTTTGATGTTGTTGTTGTGAAACACCTCTATTGTTACTAAAGTGTTGTTCCTGTTGCTGAAAATTTTGACGGTATTGATAATTAGAATTTTGCCTGTTATTAAAGTTCTGGTAGTTATCGTTCCTAAAGCGTCTGTTATCTTTCCGATTGAAATTACGTCCCTGATCATAATTGCAGTACTGTTGTTGACCTTGGTTGTTACTCGAAAAGTTTTTGTTTACAAAAGAATAATCGGATTGCTGTACTTCCAAGAGCTGTAAAAGATCTCTGAATGCTGAAATGTTTTCTTTTTGCTGGCCCGTTAGAAGTGACACTCGTAATGACCGTGGTAATTTAGAGATGCATAGTTGTATAAGTGCGGATTCACTGTACGGTTCACTTAGGTACTGGTTTTGTTGTACCATGTGCTCAAAAAATTGCGTTACACTGGGAAAATTTGAGTTTTCATAGTTTGGCAAACTAATTAGTTGATCTTTAATTCCGCGCTGTGTCGTCTTCGACCAGTACGCTGACAGAAAAGCATTCTGAAATTCCTCTACCGAGTAACACTGTCTCGCGATCGGTCTCATACGAGTTGCCGGTTCGCCTTCCAAAAAACTGCAAATAAATTCAAGTTTATGTGTTACAGGCCAAGTCGGTGGAAGAGCAAAGCTAAACTGTTGAATCCAATCCAGTGGGTGAATCTGCGTTCTATCGTTTTTAAATATTTTGAACTTTCTTACTGACAGAAAATGTTTATAGTCGAAATTATCATCTCTGTGTAATGAAACAGGTTCAGGATCGTAAGAGAATCTATTGAACTGCGGTTGATCGGAATCTAAGTCCCGTACTCTCTGTAGATTACCCAAATTATACGCGCTGCGTGAGTCTGACACATGTTCATAAAGTGGCGTCTGTTGTGGTATGTTATTAACTGACATGTTTTTCATCTCTGTTACTTCTTGTTGTAAATTTGATAACTTCCGACGTAACGTGTTGTTAGATGAATCGATTTCATTAATTGTCTGCTGTAAATTTTGAAATTCAGGTGTTTGGATAAAAGAAACCGGTGCAGTATCGTCTGATTTATTGTCATTAGTATTTTCGATAACATCAATACGACTGGCCAATTCATCACATTTTTCAGTCAGTATCTTAACCTGATCATCGGTTTTAGAATCAGACGCATTAATCTGTTTTTGTAACTTACGCGTAGTTTCGCTCAGTTTTTTAACATCAGCTTTGATGACATCGCAATCCTGTGTTAGATCTAGTTGTTCGAATCTATCTGTCACTGTTTGAATATTTACTGTGTGTGTATCTGTTTTTGCTTTAAGATCAGAAATTTCATCCCGTAATTCTGCGTTCAATTGTTCTATGGTATTAATTTTGTCGGACACTGTAGTAATATTATTGTCTACATACGTCTTCGCTTTCGCGAATATTTTACGTTTGTCCTCTTGTCTCTGTACAGTGATTGTTTCCATGACTTGTCGTTTTACTTTGTTTTGATCTTGAATAAATCTGCGGAAACGCGTATTACTGTTCTGTATGTGCTGACTAAAGCGCTCGTTAATCTGAGTGTTCTGCTGTTCGAATTTCGCGTCTATCTTTGCGTCCATAGTGCGCGAAAGTTCTACCGTCATTGCTTTAAACTCGTCCCGTAATTGTGCAGCTTTTTCAGAGCATTGTTTAGCGACTCCGCTAATTTCGTCTCTGAGTGTTTCTGTTGCGACTGTTTGCATTTCTCTTAATTCTTGCGCAACAGATTTAATTTCTTCGCTATTTTTTTGTGAACACGCCTCAATTTCCGCGCGCAACTGTTCCTTAGTGTCATTGCACTGCGCGGCAACGTCTCTAATTTGTTCACTAAGCTGTCTGGAATTGTCGTCTAATTTTTTATTAAGTTGTTTGAGATTTTCTTCATTATTGTCAAGTTTCTCATTAATTTTATTAAATTTTTTATCCTGTTCACTAAATTGTTGTTTGAGATCTTTACTACTGTTGTCTATTTTCTCACTTTGCCTTTCATTCTGTTCTATCAATATTGTCATAAGTTGCTCCAAGGTGACATTACCTACTCTATTCTCAGTACTGTTTAATGGTGTACCTGCAGTTGTCGCGCTTTGTGTGACCATTTGGTCATTTTGCAACTTACAAAAAGGATTATCAGTCGGCCCTACACTGTCACTCACTATTTCAGAATTAAATAAACCCGTCGTACTTTGTGTATCCTGTTCATTTTCATTAGACAAATTTGTCTGTTCGTTACTTGAGTTTTCCAAATCGGGTGTGCTAATCCGGGCAGCGCTCATTACAATAGAGCGTTCCGCGTCATCAATTGTCGTCAAATTAACAGATGAGACAATTGAGTTCGTTTGTTCATTATCAAGGTAAAAGTCATCACTAGTGGTTGGAATGCACTGATTGTTAGTGAACGCAGGATTGTCATCATTACACTGCGTGTCACAATTACTATCGGTCACGCTGTTTAAGTCGGTAATTTCATTCAAAATACCTCGCGATACACTATTCACAGTCTTTCGCGGCATTTTAACAATAGTCACAATATTCACAAAACAATAAGCACAAATGCAAAAGCAACACACAAATACAATAGAGCAACGAATTGCCGTTGACCTGTAGAAAAAAAAGTTACAAGTTAATAAAAGCGTTGCGCCAAATCCTAATTATATCTAAGCAAACAAGAGCAGATATTTGACTGTTGTTCAAAAGACTCTCAACGAAATACGATCCTGGACTGGGTGTCGCCAAGTGTAACCTCCCCACCGAAATTTTAAAAGAAAATATAGCAATACTTAATAGAAATGGGAGCCAAGTGTAACCTCCCTACAAAAATTTAAATGAATGACAATACTAATTAGAAATGCTGATGGACATGGCTCTATGCGTAACCTGCCCACAATGAAATGTACTGACAATGGCAACAAAAATGTGAAATACGCAATCTGACTCAAATATAAATCCTTCAAAAAATTAAAGTCCATTCAGTGACAAGAAAATTCAACTAGACCGAAATATTGGTCTTTGGCCCTGTGTAAAACAATCAGAATTAAAGTCTTACCTCAGAATAAATGGATGTCACATATCTGCTCTTGTTGTTGCGCACCGCTTGGAGGAACTGCATTGCAAATAATAATATTCTCTTTTTTTGTGATTCTAGTGAAATTTTTTTTCAAAAGAAGTGGAATGAAATGGGAAGTGCAACGAGATCTTTAGTTCAATAAAAAATTAAATTTTTGAGAAAATGCTTTTGAAATAAAAAATTATTATTGGGGAACTTGTTGGAGAATAATTACAATAAATAAATTTTTACATTATCTAATGATTATATTAATTAATGGTATACCTTATTCCTCATCTTGACCAGTGTTGCCGACCGCCTACATCACACAACCGCACTGGGCTGCTACTACTGACCGACCGCTCTGCATGACGACTACAGACTCGCAACGACTAAACTGACAGACTCGCAACGACAGACTGACAGACTCGCAACGACAGACTGGTAACAGACTCGCAACGACTGACTACTGACTGAGAACCGCTCGCAACACTCGCGCGGTCAAGCGCATACTCTCTGGTCACAGATGCTACAATGCCTCGCCATCGCTGCTGCGTTACATACGTGTTTCAAGCTTCACTCAGAACTGCAGAAGTCTCATCTGTTACACCCCCTTTTCGCGTAATACTAGTGTCGATCGTCAATTAAAGCTCATGGTGTTCACATTTGCCACTTGAAGCAAAAATCTGAAACGCGATGATTTTTCTGTTATATAGTTATTGAGAAGCCACATCAGCCACTGTAATTTACGACAAGTTAGATAAGTAATTAAAGATAATTGAGGGTCACTGTAGACCATTTTGATAGTTTTCTCTTTTGTGAAACTTAATTTAAACCTAGATTATAGATGTGATATTGCATAGGTCATCCTTCGATCCATTGTAGAACTTGGAAACCCACTCACGGAATATTCGTTCACATTTTTGTTGAACGCAGTTGGTTTTTACCATCCTGTATTAAAAGATTTCCTTTTATCAATAGTGCAATTTATAAACAATGTTTTGTGAGTAGAATAAAATTTCCAATGGTAAACTTAACTGCTTTTTCGACGTTATTTTACCAGCTAATTATAATAGGAAAGCCTTGAACCCCTTCCACTAAATTTAGTTAGTATTAAGATTCTTTTACAGGGAGTGCAGTGGAGTTGACGCTGAAATCATTAAGTATTTGGTTATATCATCGCTAGTCTCACTGAACTCTTCCGAATTCTACATGTCACGTGTGTCCTGGCGTCTCCTTACCAGCAACAGGTCCCAGGTTGAAACTAGTCAATTCCCTAAAAAACACTCTCAGAGAGTCGTTGCGCGAAAGTGGTAGGGAGACAGGATATAGAACAAACAGACACCACGCAGAATGTTAGAAAATGGCGACCTTGCCAGGATGGTAAAATACCATGATTGAAGGTCGACCACATGCCTAACTAGGACAGAAAAATATCCTGTTAAAAAACTTTCGTAAAAAAAAATTTGAAAGGCATACATAGTCGAAAACGGTAGCTGCAGCGATAGATAGTAAGAAAGTATTCAAAAAAAGTGAGACATTCTAGCAGAGAAAATAGCATAATTAAGTTCTGAATTTTAAAAATTGTTAAAATTAAGTTTTCTCCTCAATGCAAGCGCACAGGTGGCGGATACATCGTTGACAAGTTGGTTCTGACCCAACAAGTAAGAGAATGGTTTGTCAAGTCGTGTGAACAAAAAGTTTGTGAAACGCGTGAGATCGTATGAGCGCATGTTGACTCGAAGTAGGGCGTGTGAATTGTTTTTAAAACAGAAAATAAGGGATTCGGAAAGATTAGCAATGACAGATCGAGACCTTGACCGAATTGAGGTAGAGACCCAGCATGAAAATGGACAGAGAATAGAGGACAGTACAACAGACGATGCAGTATCGCGAGAAATAGGACATATAACGCACCATAACGAAGATAATGTACGTCAAGGCATAGAAAACATAAGTCAGCATACGACAGAGGAGCAGGAAAGTATAGAGACAGTCGATGAGGATTCTAACTTGCGTCTTGAATACGTAGAACCCTTAGTACAAGTAATCAGAGCTCCCTCACCACAGAGTACAAGGAATGCGAACAGAAACGTGTCACAGCACAGTTCAATGCAATCGGTTGCGAACCAACACTTGGGCGAAAACACGTCGGAAGAAAACGCAATAGGACCCACTAATCTGGCAGAATTATTACAACAAATTACGGAAACCATAACCATGAAAAGGCAAAATAAAGACATAGCGAACCAAATTCAAATTCAGAATGCATAAATCACGAGACAAATGCGCGAGATTAAAGAACAAAACAAAAAAATTCAGTTACACCTAAGTCATATTGAAGACGAGGCAAAAGAATCTCGAGGAGTGATAGGAAACTTAATAACAGGTCACAATCAATTGAGAACAGACATTGACAAGGTACAAGCGGACGTACAAACATTGCGTAATGACATTCAGGACGAGATCAAAACATTGCGTAACAACACCTAGGGAGAAGTCAAGAAACTAGAGAAGCAGATAAACGAAATTACTAGACAAGCAGCAGGTACAGCGCATGACGTTGTTGAAAACAGTGTGTTACACAAACATACCACAAAAACAGCGCTGAAAAGATATGATAACCGCATAGTCAAAATAGAAGCGCAAACGAAGTGACAATTTCAGAAATTGCGAACAGAGTTGTTGCAAACCATTGAGGAGCGTAGTGAACAGGATCAAACAAGCACAGAGTCTGCAACCACATCCGTATCTGTAACAGCACCAGGAAAACAAGCAATTAACGAAGATATTACACATTTGCGATTCCAAACACAGGCGGAAAGTAACATACGTGAAATCAGACAGCCTGCACAGCAACATACACGTTTCGAAATTCTTGATGAACAAACGTCATCACAAACACATGGGGAACCACAAATGTATGTTTCAAGACTTTTTGGATGGTGCAATGAAGCAGCAAGGTTAGCCAGACAAGATACCGAACCAATACCTGACAATGGAAAGCCAGGTCGCGAAGAGTGCAGGCAGTGCATTCAGCTACACTTTCACAACCGATGGATGAAAATTATTGCGTACTACTCCAACGATACTACGCAAGGGTAGGTGAAAGTTACAGTGGACAATATCCAATGGATCTACCACAATCGGAAAGAACGACGGGAGAAATGATCAGAAACAAAAGTGGCGAAGAATCGCGAATTTCATATGGAACTATGACGAAGTACGACAACGATCATTTCCTCACAGTCAGAAAATTTCAATACTTTCGAGAAGGAAACTCATTACATCCATGATCTTTTATTGATCAATTCCGAGTAAGATAACCAGAACACTGGACGCTAGCAGCCGGCCGAAGTGGCCGTGCGGTTAAAGGCGCTGCAGTGTGGAACCGCGAGACCGCTACGGTCGCAGGTTCGAATCCTGCCTCGGGCATGGATGTTTGTGATGTCGTTAGGTTAGTTAGGTTTAACTAGTTCTAAGTTCTAGGGGACTAATGACCTCAGCAGTTGAGTCCCATAGTGCTCAGAGCCATTTTTTTTGGACGCTAGCACACAAATTAGACTTTATATGTGCACACACGTCAGGAACAGTCGCAGAAACCATGCAGAATGTTGCAGCGACATGCCGATCGTACGAAGATTTCAGAGAGAAGTTTCTTTCACGATATTGGTCCAGCGAAGCACAGAACAGAGTGAAGTACGAATTATTACAGAACTCATATTTTGGAAATTCAGTAGAGAAGAGTCCCGTGAAGTTTCTCGAATTAATGGCAAAGAAAAATCAATGCTTAGATGTACCATACAGTGACGGAGAGTTGATTAAATTATGCGCGATGAAGCTACCATTGAAATACCAGCTATCATTAGTAGGTCGCGGAGGCAATGACGTCGAAGCATTTAAAGGTATTCTAAGGGAGCTAGAGTTCATATTTTCGGAAGATGACGCAAGAAAAAGACGAAGCGCACGTGAAAACGAAAGCAAAAAGTAGTGGAATCCACAAGACACAGAACGAAGAAACAATAATTACGAACCATGTGATAACTTCGCACCAAGAAACGACAATAGATTTCAACAAAGAACCGGTTATGGATTTAGAAGAGAATATGGCAATAGCTATAATTCACCCAGGAACAGCAACAACTATTACAGAGGGAATAACGACAACCGGAACGGGTACTGGAGAACCAATAGACCGACAAATTATCAACAAAGAAACCACTATCAACAAGATGAACAAGAAAAGAGAATACAGATAGAAGAGGTGAAGGTAAGACCATCAAACCCCGATAAACGTTCGAATTGACAGCTAAGCGCCCATGCCAAAGAGAATGACGCACCGACCCAGGACAATTGCAGCACCTTGAACAGAGAAGTAAAAACCTTATCACGAGAAGAGAAGAAGGAAGAAACAAATCCGCAGGGACCAAATGAAAACGAAGACAAGAAAATAACAATACCGTGTTGGGACGAAATTAATTGGGAGAATACTGACGAGGAAGATGAATTACCAGAAGCATGCACAACGAATGTAGGAGGAAAGGACGAAGTAATGAGTATTTCAGAGCTATTTGAGATGGAAACCAGGGAAAGCGAATTCAATGAGGATAATGCGCAGTCGACAGAAGTTGAAAATAAGTTACGAGTGGGCACACAACCCAACGTATATAATGAAGGAAGTTATGAAGCGATAATTAGAGCATTTAGATGCGATTATGTTGAAGTAGCGACGAAGAAGGAGAAGGTAGATGAGGATGAGGAAAACGTAGAGGATGTTGAAGAAAGCGTAAATGAAGGAAGAAATAGAGAAGAGGAAATAAAAGAGAGAGAAGTAGCAGTCGAAGATTATCCTACAGAAAGTTCGAATTCACAAGGGAAATTCCTAAAAAGGTTCATGTATGATTCAGTGGGGGATTCGTTGATGCAAGAAGAAGAAGAAGAAGAGAACCCACCCTTTCAAATTCAACCAATTGTGAAGGCCATGGCAAAGCATATCCCAGTCAATATTGTAACTGATAGCGGAAGTGAACTGACTGCGATCTCAGAAAATTTATTCATGCAGTGTAATGCCAATGAGGAATTGCCAGTTCTGAAACCACGTAAGATTAAAGTAAGAGGTCCTATTAGAAACAATGCTGCGGAAGTTACGAGGCAACCCAGGTTAACTCTTTCGTGCCAAGGTCAAAAGATCGAAGCCAACTTCGTGATTATACCTAAACTAACTGTAGATTTGATTATACGTGCAGATTTTTTAAATGAGAGACGAGCGATAATAGATATGGGGAAAGGTAGCGTAACATTCGGGAATGTCACACTTCTCTTTGAGCAAAAGCTAAAATTAGAAGAAATACCAGTTATAAACAAACAATTAAGAATGACGCGAGATAAAGAGGATGAAGAATTAGAATGGTATACACAAAATGGGGAATCGCCTCAACTCATGTTAGAAGTCCATAAAGAAATCGACGAAAAATTGCAAGAAGTTCAAGGTATTTCGGAACACAGTAAAAGAGAATTAGAGGGTATTTTACGAGATAAAGCAGAGGTATTTTTACCTAAGACTGGCAGTATTAAGCACTTTCAGTACAAGTTTGAAGTAAAACAGCACGAACCATTTAGAGCGTCACCCTATACAATCCCATTAAGCTACAGGAATAAAGTATTCCAAGAGATATCTAAAATGTTAGATGACGATATTATTGAACCATCTACCTCCACATATAACAGCCCGCTCCATACTGTACAAAAACGAGATGGGAGCATCAGGTTAGTGCTTGATTCCAGACAGATCAACACAATCATAATCACTGTGACAGATTGCCCAGAAAAATTAGAGGAATTGATACAAAACTTCCACGGTGCTAAGGTATTTTCATCAATTGATTTACGGAGTAGTTTCTGGCAAATAGAATTGGCCCCAGAATGTAGAAAATTTACTGCATTTATGGTATTCGGTAGATGTTACCAGTTTAAACGATTGCCATTTGGTTTAAACATATCATCAGCAGCGTTTATTACGGGATTTAATACTATACTCAGTCCTGAAATTTTACAAAAAATTACTTGTTATGTTGATGATGTGATTATAGCAGAACCCTCTTGGGAACATCACAACGACACATTAAATCAGTTTTTACAGATCATGAAAGAGCATGGGGTGACAGTAAATATAACAAAATCCAAATATGGAAGGCGAGAGGTCAAATTTCTAGGACACATAATTTCTGAGAAAGGGGTAATGCCCGACCCAGAAAAACTAACGGCAATCAAAGAATTCTGTACTCCATATAATAAGAAAACTCTCAGAGGATTTCTACGTCTCACCGGATTCTATAAAAAATTTATTTGGATCGACTCTCTCGCAACACCACGCCTATGTGCATTGACTGGAAAAAACACGCCTTGGGTATGGGATCAACAAGCCAATGAAGAACTTTTAAAAGTGAAAAACGCACTAACAACAGCACCGATTTTAGCACATCCTGATCTAACACAAAATTTTTGTATTGCCACTGATAGCGCGAAAAGAGGTTTAGGAGTTGTTTTATTCCAAGAATACGAACAGGCAGGGCTAAGACCATATAGAACAATTGCATTTGCCAGTCGGGTACTCACAAAAAGCGAGAAAAACTATTCAGTCACGGAGCTGGAAGCATTGGCCATTGTATGGGGCTTCCAACGTTTTCGATACTTCCTATTCGGAAGAAAAACAAAAGTATCCACTGACAACAAAGCATTAGAATTTCCGTTATCCGCCAAACTAACTCATGGGAGGTTAGCCAGATGGATGTTAACACTACAATAATTTGATTTCACTGTGACACACATACCAGGACCAGCGAATGTATTAGCAGATGCTTTATCACGATGTCCACAGGGTGCATCCAATAACATAGGTTTGGAAGCAGCAGAAGACCAGTTTACAATGTAGTGTATGAAACAAGTACCTTTCGAAAACTACATTACGACAGCATTGAAAAACATAGGCAAAGAACAGGACGAGGATCCCGAAATACTAGGAACCAAACACAAGTGGAGAAGTAAGGATTTTCCAGACATTCGACAGCACTATCTCGTAAAAAACAATGTTTTATTTTTTAGACGAAATGTTGCAACGAATAAATGGTTAATTTATATCCCAGATGAACTAATTAATAAGTACATATGGTATACACATTTAATTAATGGCCACTTCGGACCAAAGAAATGCTTTTTAAAAATAAAACAAACAAGCCATTTTCCTAATATGGAAAGACGAATTAGAACAGTATTAGTCAAATGCAAAAAATGTATGAGGCTAAACACGTCACTTTCCAAACCAAACCACCTATGTTTCCAATAATCCCTAAAAGATTAAAACAAATAGCTGCAACAGATTTGATGGGGCCCCTCCCACGCACAAAAAATGGATATATTTTCATATTTGTCGTTTTGGAACTTACTTCTAAATATGTTACCTTGACACCATTAAAACGGGCAAAAGGTCTTACTATAAGTAAAGCATTTAGACAAGATTTTCTCAGACAAGTAGGTCGAGTGGAACGAATAATTTCGGATAATGGCCCACAATACAAATCAGTGCAATGGCAGAACACGTTAAAACAACACAAAATAAAACCCATCTACATATCTAAGTACAAACCTAGCGTAAATCCAGCAGAACGATCTATGAAGGACATAGGCACCTTATGCCGATTATATGCAGGCAAAAGACACAACACTTGGGATATATACCTTAAAGATTTCCAAGAAGTAATAAATGAAATGCCACATAGCACTACACTACTACCTCCAGTTAATGTACTTAAAAATATTGAACTCCCAAACATAACCAGAGAAAATGTTAGATTTCCTATTGTACCACGTAGACAGCACAAACAAGTCATAGCAACAGCACTCTCCGACATCAGAAAGGCAGCCATTAAAAGAAAAGAAAGAGGAGATAGAACAACAATTGAAAGAACATTCTCAGTAGCCGGCCGAAGTGGCCGTGCGGTTAAAGGCGCTTCAGTCGGGAACCGCAAGACCGCTACGGTCGCAGGTTCGAATCCTGCCTCAGGCATGGATGTTTGTGATGTCCTTAGGTTAGTTAGGTTTAACTAGTTCTAAGTTCTAGGGGACTAATGACCTCAGCAGTTGAGTCCCATAGTGTTCAGAGCCAGCCAAACATTCTCAGTAGGCCAGAAAGTATTTGTAAAAATACACCATCTCTCCAGCAAACAGAAACACAAAATACATAAGTTTTACACTGCATACAAAGGACCTGTCATAATTAGCCAAATTGCTCATCATAATGCTGTGGAACTAATGAACCCAAAAACAGGCAAAACCTTAGGACTTCACCATGTGAGCCATATCAAAAAGTTCGAAGATTAATTTTATTACTGGTAAATAATCAGCACAATATTTCAAGATTATGTTGCAGATAAGATCGTCAGGAGAAAGAAGAACGAAGAGAGAGGAAGGTGGGAAAAAGAAAGTAGTTTCAATAATAACACCAATAGTACCATAGATTAAGGTGAAGGGATAAAGTGTAGATAGTCTAACAGCATGAATTACTAAAATGCTATACACCACAACACAACACAAAAAATAAAAAATGAATTTGAGGATTCTTTTGGAAGTTAAGACTCAAAATATCTTAGAATTGTAACATTGAAAGGGCGCCGAAATTTGTAAAGCTTTTTAAGAAGGCGTAAGACAATGTAGGTACTAGATATATGTTAGATGATTATAAGTAAAACTTTTTGTAAGAACCATTGTAAAAACTCCAGCAAGGACAAGATGCAACGACCCACTAGTTGCAACGAGAGAAGTATCAAGAAAGAAAAGGACGTAATTAGCAAGACACAATTCCTACCAGGCAGAAGCGTCGAAAGAAAGGAAAGGACAGTGAGACCAACAGAAGGCCCTTGTATCGAAAGTGGGCAATAAATCTGCCCGCTAGGCGGAACCCTGCTGGGACGGAACATGGAGCCGCACAGTGGCGGAGCCCTGCGGAGACGCAATGGGACACCGAATGCCGGAAGGGTCTCCGAGAACCCCAACTCAGCGGAGCGAGCAAAAAATGGCCCGACAAGAAGACCGCTTGGGCAAGCCACCACTGGCAAAAAAATATGTGCAAAAGTCTCACTACTGCTATTAAACAGCACGCTGATGCATGAAACTGAAGAAAACATCCACAAAGTAAAAATGACACACCCAAACAATTTATCAAACTGTTACTAAGGGGAGAACTTCAAAGCGACTAGTTATCAATAAATATTTCCATGTCCTGCCCAGAGAAGAACCAAGAATCAAGTAAGAAGCAGAGAAAACGCAGGAAGAACAGAAGTTGAAGATTCGCAAGAGTGAGACCAAGAAAGAAGATGGGTGAAGAATAGCCAACATACCTTCCCAAATCCCTATCCTATTGTAAACTAGTCGTCTGCGAAGTATTACAATGAAAAACGACCGCTTTCAGCGACACATAACAATGACTTCCACCCATACAAAGCCAGTAAACCACGAGATTCTGCACTCACAGCTCCATTCCATTAAGGGACCTCCACAACAGCAACACACACTTGCAAAGTCAACAAGGAACGACGAACGAAGCTGAACATCAAATACTTGCCCACATCCATCTCGCTCAAGTCCATCACCTTCGTGCAAAAAACATTCGCCAACCTCATGCTTAAACATTCATAATATTGTGTGAATGTGTGAAATCAAATTATGTGATGTAGGAATTGTGCAAGAGAAACGTGTGAAAAACTAAATAAGTTAAGCACACCAGACAGCTAATAAACTACAAAATAACAGTCATTGACTATGGACTTAAGTAAAAAATAGACTATCGATAAAAATAAGTCATTAGTTCTGAAATGGACAGTATATAAAGAACAAAAGTAAGGCATAATAAACACTAAAACTATATGCCACTTATTTTCTCCTCATAAAAATATTTTACTTATTTTCTCCTTATAAAAGCAAAGAATAAAAAATTATCTTGTTGGATGTTTTCCCTTTTTTTAACATTTGTACCATTTGTTAGGATAATATCTCAATACTTGTGTATGTATATTTCTTTGTCAAAGCAATTCTTGGAAATAATTCTTCTTTGTTAGTGTAACAATGTTGAAATGAGTGTCTAGAAACAAAAACATTTTACTTGTACATGATATTTAGAAAATGTGTTAGGAATAGATTTTACTTAATTACTACATTTACAAAAACAATATTTCTAAGAAAATCGATGTGAAAGGCTCCTCACTTTCGATAAGAAACTTCTTAAAAAACAAACTTCACCCTTAAATAAAGAAAGAAAATAATTAAAAATTAATAATAGCATAAAATATTCTTCTCTTGTCATTTTTGAGAATAATGTGGAAGCATATAAAAATATGAATTAGTAATACAAACTAGCATAGAACCAGAATAACGTGGCTGAACAGTAGGCAACAAAATTTAGATAAAGGAATAATTTTTGACTGACTTAGACAACGTTTCAATCATTGCCTAAATTCAGTGCAAAAATTAAGTTCGAAGGGTGGTGATATGTAAGGTGTCAGGCAAATCCAACACCTTCCATGAAAACCCTGACATGATAAGCAAATCCAGTAGTATGTCACATAGCTCCGAATAAATCGTGACATTAAATTAACCAAAGAAATACGAGTAATGAGTGAGCAAATGGAATACCACAGACTAACACAAGAATGCCTAAATGCATGTCATACCTTCCCACTGTGAGAAAGACGCGGTTCCGAGGGGAGAAACGAGAACAGAAGCTGAGAGCAGAACCGTGTTAAGTTAGAAGGCCCTACGATAAGGGACGGACACCCACGTCGCCAGCTAACCGTTAGGACCACCCCCCAGCCCATGTTAAAAGCTACAGCCTTAGCGTGAGACTTTTTCGCGTCTCTGTTACGTCAGGACCACCTCCCAGCCCATGTTTAAAGCTAGAGCCCTCCAGAAGAACAGTATAGATCTTATGATAACACAAAAAGTGCCACCCCAACTGCAAGTTTTAGCGTGAAACTTTTTCGAGTCTCTGTTACGTCAGGACCACCCCCCAGCCCATGTTAAAAGATAGAGCCCGCCAGAAGAACAGTATAGATCTTACGATAGCACTAAAAGGACCACACCAGCTGCAAGTTTTAGCGTGAGACTTTTTCGCATCTCTGTTACATTGCAAACTTTAAAAACATTGCCCCACCACGAAAAGTATAACGTTTCTCATTGGATAGACAGAATTTTTGTAGGCAGAGCTTAAGGTTAACATTGAGACCCTGATTGGTCAGATGAAAACACAGCCAGTTTTTTAAACCAACTTCGGTAAATTGTAGTAAGGAGAAGTTAGGTAGAGTTGCTTCCGAGACGGCAAGGTGAGCGGAGCTGTGCTGCCCGCCACCCCCTGATGAACACCGACAAGTTAATGAACGCACGCGATGCCGCATAACAGCGCATAAAGCTTCACTCAGAACTGCAGAAGTCTCATCTGTTACACCCCCTTTTCGCGTAATACTAGTGTCGATCGTCAATTAAAGCTCATGGTGTTCACATTTGCCACTTGAAGCAAAAATCTGAAACGCGATGATTTTTCTGTTATATAGTTATTGAGAAGCCACATCAGCCACTGTAATTTACGACAAGTTAGATAAGTAATTAAAGATAATTGAGGGTCACTGTAGACCATTTTGATAGTTTTCTCTTTTGTGAAACTTAATTTAAACCGAGATTATAGATGTGATATTGCATAGGTCATCCTTCGATCCATTGTAGAACTTGGAAACCCACTCACGGAATATTCGTTCACATTTTTGTTGAACGCAGTTGGTTTTTACCATCCTGTATTAAAAGATTTCCTTTTATCAATAGTGCAATTTATAAACAATGTTTTGTGAGTAGAATAAAATTTCCAATGGTAAACTTAACTGCTTTTTCGACGTTATTTTACAAGCTAATTAAAAATAGGAAAGCCTTGAACCCCTTCCACTAAATTTAGTTAGTATTAAGATTCTTTAACAGGGAGTGCAGTGGAGCTGACGCTGAAATCATTAAGTATTTGGTTATATCATCGCTAGTCTCACTGAACTCTTCTGAATTCTACATGTCACGTGTGTCCTGGTGTCTCCTTACCAGCAACAGGTCCCAGGTTGAAACTAGTCAATTCCCTAAAAAACACGCTCAGAGCGTCGTTGCGCGAAAGTGGTAGTTAGACACGATATAGAACAAACAGACACCACGCAGAATGTTAGAATTTTAATAAGTTAATCAGCACAAGGTAAGAACTTCGCGGCTTAAAAGCATTTACTTTGTTGAACATGCAAGGGACTTAGCATAACTGAACGTGCCTGCATCTTTAGTGTGAGCTACACATCTTGGATCGATATACAACCGCGTCCTCGTAGAAAGATCCATACCCAAAGACAAATCACAGATCACACTAATACCAAAAAACTAAAATAGGAGTAATCTGCTGAATTACAGACCCATATCGCTAACGTCGATTTACAGCAGGATTTTGTAGTGTATGCTGTGTTCGAACATTATGAATTACCTCGAAGGAAACTATTTATTGACAAGCAGCCAACACGGATTCAGTAAACATTTTTATTGTGAAACACAGCTAGCTCCTAAAGAGTGCTATCGACGGGGACTGTCAAATGGATGCCATATTTTTACATTTCCAGAAGACTATTCGCACCGTTCTTTCACAAGCGATTTCTAATTAAACTACTTGCCTGCAGAGTATCGTCTCAGTTGTGCGACTGCACTCATGAATTCCTGTCACGAAGATCACAGTTCGTAATAACTGACTGGAGGTCATGTGGTAAAACAGAAGTAATATCTCGCACTACCCAAGGAAGTGTTATAGGCGCTCTGCTGTTTCTACTCTACATAAACGATTTAGGAAATAATCTGAGCAGCACTCCTAGACTGTTTGCAGATGATGCTGTCTTGTAAAATCATCAGATAATTAAAACGAACTACAAAATGATTTAGACAAATATCTATCTGGCGTGAAAAGTGACAATTGCCTCTAAATATTGAAAATTGTAAAGTCATCCACACGAGTACTAAAAGGATACCAACTTTCTCCCCAGAGTGTGGAAATATTTAGTTGGCGGCCACCTAATAAGACAGAAATTGTGGTCAGAATAAAACATATTTAATCGGAGGTCGCATGGAAACATTTAATTGTTCGTTTTTCCTGCGCGCTGTTAGAGAGTTGAACGATAAAGAAGCAGCTTGAAAGTGGTTTGACGAACCCTCTGCCAGGCACTTAACTGTTACTTGCGGAGTAATAATGTGGATGTAGATGTAGTGAGAGGCGTCGTATCAACGGAACCTCTAGTGATACCGTTTGTCTGTAAGCTGCAGCCACAGTCCCGAAAAAAAAATGGTTCAAATGGCTCTGAGCACTATGGGACTTAAATATCTGAGTTCATCAGTCCCCTAGTACTTAGAACTACTTAAACTTAACTAACCTAAGGACATCACACACATCCATGCCCGAGGCAGGATTCGAACCTGCGATCGCGCGGTTCCAGACTGAAGCGCCTAGAACCGCTCGGCCACAGAGGCCGGCCAGAATCCCGACATCAACGCGCCACGTTGCGGATTCGCCAACCTCGGCCACTTTGACAGAGTGATTGACATAAAGGTGCAGCGCAACTGAGTTCGGCTCTTACTTTTGTACATCCCATTATTTGGATGCTGGTGTAAGATTATCACATGGGCTTCACTTGCTTTATTACTTCAGATTTTACTTATGGAGTTGTGTATCTGTACTTCTAAACTACTAAGCCGATCCATGGTTCATGACTCATGCCGAACGATTCCAGTTACAGTCTGTCTATCTAACGGCTTCCAGTGGACCTAAAAATTTAATGTTCAACGTTTCATATAATAACTGACCGTATTTAGAAATGAAAATGCTGTCATAATCTGTTCAGTAAGGGATGTAGTCTTATGTTAAAGGTTTAATACCACCGCCTCCCCCTCTCCTCCCTGCCCCCTCCCACACACACACACAAAATGAGGAAAGGAAGAAAGTTTATCGCTTATTACATTTTCGCTTTTCGTGTTGTAAATTTTCAGCATCAGGTATGACTTTTAAGTTGTTACTTCTTTTTTGGTTACTTTATGCGCAACACGTTTTTAAGACTGTATCCACATATATCAGTAAAGATCATTGTACGATCATATTTCAGGAGATGCGACTTCATAAACATTGAGATCCGTGAAAAACTGTTTTTTCTTAAAACGGAGTAGAATTTACCCAGACTATATTTATCCATTGTTTCACAATGAGAGCGCTTATACTACTTCTAACAGACTTTAAACATAACTTCAAATATTTTCTCGGTTACATCAATAACGTGAAATACGAGGGGCCTGCAGTAAGTAATGCAACACCGTTTTTTTGTGGAAGTATGTTGGTTTTATTCAGAATTCCAGTAGCCCACATTATTCCCCACTTTTTTGGCTACAAAACCCTATTTTTCAAAACAATATCCGTTCAGTGCAATGGTCTTACGCTATCTTACTAGGAGAGCCTGCATGTCCGCATAGTACAACTCTGCTGGCCGACATCGGAGGCAATGTGTTGCTACATCAATAACCTCTCCATCATCCACATAATGCTTCCCGCGGAGCACACCCTTCATTGGCCCAGACAGCTGAAGTCAGAAGATGCGAGGTCCAGGCTTCAGAGCGGATGAAGAAGAACAGTCCAATGAAGTTTTTTGAGCTTCTCTCTGGTGGGCAGATTTGCGGCCTTGCGTTATTAGAGAGAAGGAGAAGTTGGTATGCATTTTTATGTGACGAACACGCTGAAGTCGTTTCTTCAGTTTCATAAAGATAGCGCAATACACGTCAGAGCTGATCATTGCACCATGAGGGAGGACGTCGAAAAAAAAATATTTCCTTCAGAGTCCCAGAAAACCTTCGCGACGACTTTACCAGCTGAGACTGCGACTATGAACTATTTCTTTGGAGGAGAGTTGATTTGGCGCCACTCCATAAATTGCCGTTTTGTTCACGGTTCGAAATGATGACGCCTTGTTTCATCGTCTCTGACGATGTTCGACTAAAAAGTGTCACAATCAGCCTCTTAGTGAATAAGCAGTTCCGCACAGATAATCCTTCTTTGCACTTTGTGGTCTGTGTGCACTTTTGAGTAGCCCAGCTGGTGGACGAGTGTGTCAGCACTACGAATAGAGACGTCCACTTGTGCATCGAAGAGACTGACTGTGATCCGTCAACCGACTCGAATGAGAGTTGCCGCACGTCCAACATCGCAGACGTCACAGCTGTGTGCGGCCGGCCGGTGCGCTGTGGGTCGGATAGACTTGCGCGACCTTTTTGTACTGATGACGGACACTTAGTTCACTGCTGGGTCTCCGTAGACATTATGCAAGCACCTGTGAATATCTGAGATGGTTTGTTTTTCTGCCAAAAGAATCTCAATGACAGCTCCCTGTTCGGGGCGAAACTCCGGTAGAGATGCTATTTTCAAGGTTACGTATAACGCCGCCACCTATCGCAATTTCATGGGACTATAAGGGCTGAACCGGGAATATTCCACGCCGTCCCACAATAAATTCGCCATTTTTATCAGTCGGAAATGGCCAAGAAGAAAAAATTGTTGCATTACTTAAAGAACGCCTCTCGTGTTTGACATTAACTGATTTTTAAAGCAGTCATAAATTTGAAATGTTTGATAAACGAGAGTTCGATTCTTTGTAGACATGGGGGCTTACTGGTATTAGATATCTGCCAATGTTTTCCCTCTTCTGCCGATGACACGGCACTTTATACAACCGCCCGCAATCCTGATCAAATCATTGCTCGCCTCCAAAGGCAAGTGGACGCAACAGTCACCTGGTGTCACTCCAATAAAATGGCTCTCAATGCCGCCCAAACCATGGCTGTTTATTTCACTAAACGGCGCCCTATACTCAGAAACAACATCACGTGGGCCCAAGCCACAAAGTATCTCAGGATCTGGTTGGATAAGAAAGTTTTCTTCCACCGCCACGCAGAATACGTCACCCATAAAGGGTTAAAGTTGACAAAGGCCTTGTACCCGCTCTTCTCCAGCCGAAAGCTGAATTTAGACACCAAGCTCCGGCTGTATCACTCCGTTGTCCTACCCTCGCTAACGCATGGTTCCTCTGCGTGGGCCACGATTAGTAAGTCCCAGATGCTGACGCTCCAGCGCCTACAGAATAAAGTTCTCAGTTGGAGTCTTCATGCACCTCCGCTCACCAGTATTGCCACTCTGCATGAGGAGACAAATACAGTCCTTCTCAAGACGACCATTCGCCGTAAGGCTCACCAACTATACAGTAAAGTGGACGCCCTCCATGACACGGTCGCAGGATTCCAAACCATGGGCACCACAGTTCCATGGCGCTAGCACCGACACCCCGTTCCTCTCACCATCCTGGAGGACTCGGATTCGGGCTATGACTGACGATAGGCCCAATACGACCACGTTTTTCTGTCCGTTTTTGTACAGTCACTAGCAGTGGCCTATTCTCGTCCAGCCACTTTTTTTTTTTTTTACCATAGAGTTGGCGCATTACTGCACCCCTCCTCTGTACTTCCACCATCGGAAGGTGGCACAGAACTTAAAGTTCCACTGACACACCTTCATCGTGCTATGCTCGCCTGTTATTCAGCTGTTGCTTTGAGTCCTGTCTCACTTGTCCACCGAGGTAGTTGGACTGGATCTGAACCGGTGAAGCTGTGTATTAGTAAACTGCCACAAGAACAACAACAAAAATCCCTCTTCTACTCCATTTATCCCTCCTATCAACTCTGATCCTCACCTCCCTATCCTTTCCTCTGTACTTTTCCTGGGCTTCCTCTCCCCCCTCCCCATCCCCAAATGGTTCAAATGTCTCTGAGCACTAAGGGACCTAACATCTGAGGTCATCAGTCCCCGAGAACTTAGAACTACTTAAACCTAAATAACCTAAGGACATCACACACATCCATACCTGAGGCAGGATTCAAACCTGCAACTGTAGCTGTCACGCGATTCCAGACTGAAGCGCCTAGAACCGATCGGCCACACCGGCCGGCCTCCCTTCCCCCCCCCCCCCCCCGCTTCCATCCTGTTTTTTCCCTGCTTACCCTCTCTCTACCTCCCTTCTCTCCCCCGAGTCCTTTTGCGTTTCCCTCCTCTGCCTTTCCCCATTCTCTCTCGCGTCTGCCCTGCCCCCCCCCCCCCTTATGAGTCCTCTCCCTCTCTCGGTTCCCACCCCCCTTTACTTCCCCCTCATCTGTCCATCTGTCCAGCCCCCCCCCCCCCAAATGCCCTTGGCTATGGTGTGTCATCTTGTCATCTTCATGCCGACTTTTTAGCGAGGTGTTTCCAGTGAGTGTTAAGTGTTGTGCGCCTTTTCCGAAGTGATGCGAACAGACACCACACTGTCGCTGGGTGTGATTTTTATATCACTTGCGAACAGAAATCAGACTGTCGCCGTGTTTTTTAATTGTCTGTTTACAATTTTACCTGTCTGCTTCCCGTGTATTTTATTAGCATCGCCAGTCCCTTTGTTTTATGCTTTAACTTTCCACAATTTTCCGCCGTTTTACAATTTAAGTCACCGTTTTATCGCCTGCTTCTATTGTTTCTTATCTTCTTATGTTTTAAAAATTCTGTAGGCTGCAGAGCAGCGTACTATGCTGCTGCCAGCCTGCCCCTTTGGGGGGGAATCGAAATTCAATAAAGAATAAAAAAGTCCTTCTTCTAACATCGACTTCGCAAGTTTTGGACAATCTCTTTTACTGCAGTAGGGACACGTCCCTGCATTTCTGTTTGTCTCGAGAAATCGTTTACCGACAGTGTTTCAATGTTAGCACTGCTTGTGGATTAGCGTCCGTCACCGTGGCATGGAATACAACTGGTAGTTTCTCCAAGTGCAGCAGCGTTATAAACGTGCGAATGATGTAGTGGTGTGGATATTTCCCGGATCTAAATGTGATACAGATTGTGTGGGTCGCTGTCAGGAGGCGTGTTGCGCAGAGAATGCATGTCAATCACGCTGAGAGAGCACTGGGACAATGCACTCACGTAACTTGCGAACAGCGTCATAGTGAGTGAACCATGGAGATGAATCCGGTCGCATGGGTAATGTAAGTTATGGCACAATACTGATCCGAGTGTCGTTTTCTGTTGATTAGTATGTCGTATTCGCCAATAGGAGGGAATTTTTACCACATTACGTCTCTTCTAACTCAGCTTCATTGTGAAACATGGAAACACAATCTTTCCGATGTTAGAAGAAGTTATTTTATTATAAAAGAAATAAACTCTTTTTTGTGCAAGATTTTGAAAGAGAAGCTTTGATTCGCTTTCCAAGGAATGAAGCAAGATTCAAGTTTAACGTCCCGTAGACAGTGCTGTCATTACCGACAGAGCACAAGCTCGGACTACGAGAGGGTAGAGAAGGACATAATCGGTGCCCTTTAAAAGGAAGCATCGCGCTATTTACCTTAAGTGATTTAGGGAAATCAAGGAAAACCTAAATCTGTATGATCGGACGGGGATCTGATCTGCTGAGTCCCTTGTACTGAGTCCGTTGCAGTACCCCACTTGATTCGCTTTTCAAGCCATTCAAATACTGCCAAGAAAATAATTCAAATATTGATGTTTGCCGTTTCAAAAAGGAAGCTTTTCTCAATAACTTTCGGAAATTCAAAAACAGCAAAGCGATGTTAGATTTTGTTAAAGAACCTCTTAATGCTACAGTAACAGAATTAAAGTTATCCCTCTTTAATATTATTGCAAACTGTGAAGTCAATGTCTGGTTAAAAAAAAGGAAAAAAAATGAATTGTGTAACTCCGAATTTGAACGTCCTTGTTCTGGCATAGAATTATTGAAGAAAAACAGACATGAACTTAGTTCACAACACAAGCAGTAAGCTTTGAAAGACCCTGAGAGGAAAGATATGTTGATTAATAACGCCGCTATTAGTATTCCTAATTCATATAATCAGCTGAGAAAAACTAGTGCTTGCTGTTCTTCTCACGTTAGGGTCTACATATTCATACGAACAATCATTTTCAATCATAAACCTTAAGAATAAATTGAAAAATAATGAGATTCTGTATCCGTGTGTAAAATTAAGTACAACAAGATACAAATTTGAACCACCCAAACTTTCCAAGGAGATGCAAGGCCATTATCCAGAATAATGTTTGTCAGTCTGTGTCATGATTTAATTTTGTGAGTACTGTACAATTTAAATTTTATCGATAAATAATATTGTTACTGTGAATCACATTTTATTCAACATACCTATAGTTTAAGACTCAAAAATTTACCTAAAGTTTCTTCATTTTACGTTGTGGAATTATGAGAAAGATACGTAGAGATGGTCTGGACATGGGATGGACGAAAGTAGATTGACGAAACAAGTATACACGACGTGTGTGGCTAGGAGATTTGGAAGGGACCGACCTCAGAGGATGTTCCTCTATCAGAAGGAGGACGTTTTTACCAAAGATAAGCTTAGGAGTACTCTAATTAAGTTAATAACAATGTATTTACGAATATAAAATAAACTGAAAAAAATTGGCTCTCCTAAGAAATTTCAGTCGTTGTACTGCTGATTTGGTTCTGTTGACTAATGAGTTTGCCGACCATTGTCCTATACCACGTACTTACGGTTTTGGTTGTACTCCTTGCCCTCGCGGACGAGCTGGGCGTTTGGATGAGGGTATAAATACGTAAACAGTGGTTACGTAGAAACCAAGTGTTAAGGGACTGAAAATCAGAGCATCCAGTACTTGAAAAGCATATTTATTGTCTGTAAGCTAAGAATTCCGACATACATTGTCGCAGCACAGGAAAAGAAAAAGTAAAATCACAGAAATTGGTTTCAACGTAACTCTACAACTGAATACCAGAGATACACCAATAACAATTATAACTTAAAAATATGTTGGTTGGTCTAAGCTCAGCACAAAACCAAATGACAGACGTGTTTTCAGCCAGATGAATAAGTGGCAAAAAAACATAACTTTACAAAAGCGGATTGTACAGTCTATATTGCTTCAATTAGACTCGCAAGATTTTAATAAAAGTGGCCTTAAGTGCTCGAAACATCAGAGCGTATGAGTTTCTGCCCATCTTGGCTTACGAAGTCTCGCATCATTTCCAAGTTGACGTATGTTTAACACCTCTTTGTTCGACTTCTCGAATTTAAGAATAAAATGCAACTGAATAGACATTAGTGGCTCGTATGACCAACTAGAAACAACGAAATGAACGAAGGAAACACGTTCTACGCAGTTTACTTGGGACTTCATACTACTCTGCCGCTCTACACGTCGGCCAGAGTGAACTCAGGCCCCAGAAGACGAATGACCCATTTAGCCGTGGCCGAAAAACTCTCGTGAGAGAGAATACTAGCACGGTTCACACAACTCAAAGAAGTTGGTACACCCGCACGAACAACCATTTAAATTTACAGTTTCTGCATTTATTTAGACATAATATGATGAAAAACATTTATCCTTTGCTTCAACTTTACACATACGTGTTCTGTTTTATGCCATCACAATAAATATTTATTTAAGTAGCAAATGTACGCTAGAAACATTTAGTACAAAAATATTTAAATAGTTTGCAATCCCTGAGCTGAAAAATTACTGGAATTGTGTAAGATCACCTGCACTGATAAAATTCAGTAATCATCAACTAAAAAAATTACTAAACTACCCAATAAAACTGAAGAATTTTTCAAGCTTTTATACTTGTTTGTAAAAGTTGTTAAGCACACACAAACTATTCAGTAATTTATAATGAATAAAAATAATATTCAATATTATAAACACTTTTCCATTATCAATGTTCTGACCTGGTATTCTGAAGAATTTTTAATCCAATTATAAATCAACTGCGCATTTCCGCTTCGCTTGTCACTTATGAGTAACATCCGAGGCGTCCCTAACAAGAGACCAGACAACAGACCTGCCAAAGTAGCAGGAGTTCGCTGTCCTGCATACCTCTTCCGCACGTCCAACTGGAATCATTCGCCATGTTCGTCGGATAATGGTTCTCAACTGTCACGAAAGAAATTGAAGTGAGCATGAAGAAAGTGTATTTACAGAGTCATGTTACAGCCAAGCTTTTCATAACATGACAACGGTTCACCCACAATCTCCTTATAGGATTGTGCTCTGTTATATCAAAAGAAATTGAATCAAATAGTTGTAAGATTTTTCTAGGCAACCTTCTCATCGCCATGTAGCACTTCATCAAATGGCTCTGAGCACTATGGGACTTAATATCTATGGTCATCAGTCCCCTAGAACTTAGAACTACTTAAACCTAACTAACCTAAGGACATCACACACATCCATGGCCAAGGCAGGATTCGAACCTGCGACCGTAGCAGTCGCGCGGTTCCGAACTGAGCACCCAGAACAGCTAGACCACCGCGGCCGGCGCACTTCATCAAATTCCTTGCTTTAGAATCTGTTGACCAACGAAGACAACCTCTTCGTCTTCCAACTTCCGATTCACACAGTTACTGGAATTTTTCCCTCAAGTTTTTATAGAGATCGCCATCGTGGTGCATTTTCTGTTAAAAATTATATGAAATCCATTTATGAAAAAAATAAGAACAAATTACGATATTACCATTCGAAATATTAACTCTACTAAGTTATTGAACTGGTGTGATATGAGCGTTAAGCAATGTTGTTATTAGACATTTTCCATTCTTGTCACACTTAATTGTTTTACGTGTGCCTGCAATAAATTTCTTCTATATTTTTTGTGGCGGGAAACCTTTGTAACACAAAAACCAGGCATAAGTTTCAGTTTTCTCTGCATTACTTGTTATCAGCACAATGGAACTGATAAGAATTAGCTTGTTTCATCCAATTCACATATTGACTGCTGCGTGGTGTTAGCAAGAAGGAGACTCTTCAAGCGCCAGTACACGCATAATGTAACTATGTGAGAGAAGATGAAAGAAGTGGAACTATGGATTAGACTCCTTGCAGCACTTTACCATTTTCCCCACTCAATAAATTTAATGCAAGAAATGTGACACTGGAAAGTTTTACTGCGACTTCATATCTGCAGGTTCCTGTAAGGAGTAAGCAGTTGTGACCTTTAAACAGTAGTAAACTCCACATCACAGGGGATTGTGTATTATTTTTCAAGGTAGCTACACGACCGCCGATGCGACAGGCAGTTATTTGCTATGAAACATAAGCAGTTTACAAACACGTCCCTCACATGTAGTACCCAATCCAGACATCGGACCGCTGAAAATATTCATTCCAGACTGTTGGTTTCTTATTTCAAATTACTATATAGTACATAGTAAGCCGTGACGCCATTGAATTTGTAGACTGTTCCGTCTGGTGCAACTGGCTCAGGTGTAGTGTCGACTACCCCTCTTGCGGCCCCATTGAAAATATCTACGACGAAGAGTTGGTATCTGTGGGTTGTGTCCTTAGAAGGTCTTTGCTTGTCAATATATATACGAGAGGGGCGAAGTTTGGGGATTGGCGATAGCGTCGCGACAAGAGGTGGTCACGGGGTCCGAGCGGCCGAAGCCACGAGCAGCGCAAGGAGGGCCTGCGCAGAGCGCGGATAACGGAGTACTTCACCGGGGTCAGCGCCGACTATAAGCAGCAGGCCCACATCCCGTCAGTTGGTTGGCAACACTCGTGTCGGACGACCGCTCGTGGCCTGGCTGCCCTCTTCTACCTGGCTTTCATCAGCACCACCCAGTAACCGCCGCGACGCACCGTGGATCCATGGAACTGCTTACTTATAAAGGGGAGTAGCATTCTGTAATCCTCGTGGTGATTTGTTTCATTGTCTACCTGCTCTCCTTGTCATTTTCTGGTTTCTGCACAACCCTCAGAGTTTTACTCGGTCGGCTCTTTGGTCGTAAATATAGGCAAAAGTATTGCACTATGACACTAGTTGTTGTTTGAAAATCTGTCCCACTATTATGTTACCTTTCCTATCTGGTTTGTACCCGATCATTAATGTTCTAACTAATCAGCTCTTGGTCGTAAATACAGGCGGAACAATTACACTAAAGCATTGGTTGCCTTTAAGAAAAGAGGGACCTTGTGGTTGGATTTAGCTGTTAACCGGCTCTATTCTTTGATTGTAATTGCTTTTCTCGGTTATTAGTTATAATCTGAACAACGTGTTGTACTAAGCTGTTCGTGTCTGTGTTTGAAAGACCGAGTCATTATTGGTGTAGTTTAGCTGGATCTTGTGGTTCCGCTGATTGAGTTCTCTTGTAATAAGTGTTCACAAGTAATGTTTTAAGACGTTCCTTCAGAGCGGTCTTAATAACTGACAATCAGTTTAACGTTGAAAATATTAACAGCCAACTGTCACCAGGGCTTTAGTCAAAGAAAAATTGTCAGAAGGGACGGGTTGGGATCCAGTCGCACCTTGCTTGCCGATTGAAGTTAAGAGGCTGGTTGCTTTGAAGTAAGCCTTATCATTGTCATATTGTTTGCTAATATGTTTAACCTTTAAGCACAGGTGCACATCGTAACCCCGAACCTTTCGACATACAGCTTTTAAATTAAAAGTTAAGTCACGTGTTTTGAGTAACTGAATCATTCTTATCATCCATTGTGCTTATATAGTTTTCATGTGTTGCAGAAGGGCGTTTAATCAGACGGACTGTGTCCAGCGTGGCAGTAAACACCGCTGTTTCACCATATAACGGACGGGCTGCAGGTCCGGCCGTATTGTAATCATTGTCATATTGTTTGCTGTTTTGCAATACAGCACTTCAGATTTCTTTTGCAAAGATGAAAAGCTTATTCAGCTTAAAGTTTAAGGTCAAAAGAATTTTGCAAAATTTGTTCATGTTGGTAAAAAAATTTACCGCTAAATTCTTAGATTTTCTGTAAAACATAGTTTATATCTTGTTAAGTAAACAGGTTGTGTGAAAAGAAAGTTATATTGGTGGCTCCTCCCTTCCACGTTTTCCTTAATTCCAGCGGTTACCACGTATCACTTAGCATAATTGTTTGAGACATACTGTACTAGTTTCATTTTCAGTAATACTCTATATACTCTACATACTGTAGGTGGGATTGTTGTACCCTGGCACGCTTCTCAGACTTTCGCCTCTAGCCAGCCAGTCCTGTAACAGACGTTTGATATATTTTCATATTATATTTTGAAATGATAGCATTCGCTTAATGTATGCTGTCGTATTTTCTGAAATTACAAAAAATTACTCCGGGAAACAGCGGTTTTTCCAAATGTGAAAAACTGTTCCAAGTGGCACAGCATGGTCATGTGTCTAGAAACAAGTATTCTATTCAAGGTGTTGTAATCTCTGAAAATTTTGTCAATATTATGGTTAATAATCTGTGTGTCTCATTACACTGAGCTGACGAAAGTCTTGGGACACCTCCTAATATCGTGCCGCGCGGGATTAGCCGAGCGGTCAGGCGCTGCAGTCGTGGACTGTGCGGCTGGTCCCGGCGAAGGTTCGAGTCCTCCCTCGGGCATGGGTGTGTGTGTTTGTCCTTAGGATAATTTAGGTTAAGTAGTGTGTAAGCTTAGGGACTGATGACCTTAGTAGTTAAGTCCCATAAGATTTCACACACATTCCTAATATCATGTCGCGCCTCCCATCCTCTGGCGTAGTGCAACAACAGTCGGCTGCTCGTGGACGAGCGGTTCTAGGAACTTCAGTCTGGAACCGCGCGAACGCTATGGTCGCAGGTTCGAATCCTGTCTCGGGCGTGGATGTGTGTGATGTCCTTAGGTTAGTTAGGTTTAAGTAGTTCTAAGTTCTAGGGGACCGATGACCTCAGATGTTAGGTGCTGTAGTGCTCAGAGCCATTTTTTTTCGACGTCACATGGAAGTCCCCACAAGAAGTACTGAGCCATACTGCGGCCACAATTGCGAAAGTGTAGCCGGTGCAGGATTTTGTGCACAAACTGACCTCCCGATAACGTTCCATACATATTCGATGGGTGACCAAATAATTCACTCGGACTGTCGATAATGTTCTTCAAGCCAATCGCGAACAATTGTGGCCCGGTGACAAGACGCATAGTCATTCATAAAAATTCCATCGGTGTTTGGGAACGTGAAATCCATGAACGGCTGGAAATGGTATCCAAGTAGCCGAACATAACCATTTCCACTCCATGATCGGTTCAATTGGACCAGAGGACCCAGTCCCATTTAAACATAATGCACACCATTATAGCGCTACCACCAGCTTGTACAGTTCCTTGTTAACAACTTGGGGTCATGGCATTGTGGGGTCTGCGCCACACTGGAATCCTACCATCAGCACTTCCCAATTGAAATCGGGACTCGTCTGACGAGGCCACGGTTTTTCCAGTCGTCTGGGTCCAACCGACAAGGTCACGAGCCCAGGAGAGGCGTTACAGGCGATATCCTGCTGTTAGCAAAGGCACTCGCGTCGGTCGTCTGCTGCCGTAGTCCATTAACGCCAGATTTCGCCTCCCTGCCCTAACGGATGCGTTCGTCGTACGTTGCACTTTGATTTCTGCTCTTATTTCACGCAGTGTTGCCTGTCTATTGGCACCGAGCACTCTACGCAAACGCCGCTGATCTCGGTCGTAAGTGAAAGCCGTCGGCCACTTTGTTGTCTGTGGTGAGAGGTAATGCCTAATATTTCGTATTGTCGACACAGACTTGACAGTGTGGATCTGGGAATACTGAATTACCCAACGATTTCCGAAACAGAATGTCCCATGCTGCTAGCTCCACTTACCATCAAAATCTGTTAATTCTCTTCCTGTGGCCACACAAATCAAGTCGGAAACTTTTTCAAATGCATCTCCTGAGTACAAATAACAGTTCCGCCAATGCACTGTCCTTTTATACCTTGCGTAGGCGATACTACCGCCATCTTTATATGTACGTCTCGCTAACTCATGACTTTTGTCACCTCAGTGTATTACTCTACTAAACTGTAATGACCAGTATGTGAAAACGAGTTAAGAAGAAGATTCACCAGAAATCATTTACAAGTTGAAAGCATTTTGAAATAGCAGCTACTGGCAGCCAACACAAATTTTCAATTTTCAAGGCAGGGAAACTGTTAAGACATCAAAGAAACTCAGTTAATTTGCAACTATGTCTTTTTGCACAGAAGGAGACCATCTACGTTTCAAGATACAAGACGGTGCACGACCGACAAAGTGTGGCTTAACCGCTCACACGTTATGTAATCAGTTTTAAAAATATACAGGATTTTGCTCACCATAAAATTCCTACAATTCTGTAACTGAAGAATTAACAATATCCTCCAAACAGCTTTTCATATATTATACACCACTTAAATATGTAGAAGTCGTAATGTTTACAAACTCTACACAAGGACAACCTCATGTCTCACAACAACAAAGGAGCTTGTGGAGGCTTCTAGTGACATTCCTTCATGTGCTTCTAAAATCAATCATTAGATTGAAACACCGACCAGGAAACATCGTGTTTTCCCAGGCACACAATCCTCACACTCTCCCCTGCTGTACACACAGCTGACTGATTCGGGGAAGCGGCCTCCCGGACATTTCCTCTGAAGCAGTCCACACAGGCGCTGCGCCTTGGCGCGTCTCGAAATGCGCTCCGCGTTACGCAAGTGGGTACTTATAAAGCATCTGGCTCGCTCCAGTGTGCTATTGTTTCGGACGCGAGCCAAGTGCGTGCCCTTTGAAGGCTCCCGCCGGAGGAGACAACCGTTGGAGGCAAAACTGTCGTTAACAGCATTGACAAACCCGGAACATGAGATATCACGAATTATTTAGCTTTTGATTCACTCTCTGTCGTACGTATTGAGATATATGTTCAGACGTACTGGCATGTAGCCATTCGAATGAAACGGTTAACTTGTATGTTGTTCTATCCAATTTTTTTTTGTTCCTTTTTTTTGGCGTAGGGAATCCTGTCAGTACTACTTCTATTGAATGGCAGCGCGGTTAAAAAAATTGGTCCTTCTCAAGTATTCGTAACTGAACAACAGTGGCCCTTTTGTCACTTGAAGTGCTCAGCACCAGTACAAAGAGCTGCGAAAGAAAAAAATGTTGGACAAAATAACAAAGTAGACCTGCATCAAAATAACAAAGTGATAGATAGTTGGCCAAGGAAGGGAAGGATGTTGTCGATCGCCGTTAGGTGCAAGTGCAATGTGGCTCCAGTCCTTATGCCATTCTCCAGTTTTCACAACTGAACAACAGTCAGAGTGCTTAGGATTCGCAGAGCACTCCACCTAATTAAAGGGCTTTTGGAACACTTGAGAATGGTCTAGGAAACAAAACTAGTTGTATAATTCTTTTGTGCGAATCCTTCGCAACCAGAAAAGAATTATTAACTGAATTTTCTGGCAGTGCTTGATAGAACGTGGAAATAATATTAAATAGGGAACAATTACTAATGCATTAAAATTATATTTATTTGGTCAAGAACAGCAAGCACAGCTAAAATGGCGTGCGAATTGTACAAGTGTTATTTACACAGAAAACACAAAAGATACAAAAACTATGACATGTAGAGCGTTTACACCAGAAAGCATTACATTTTTTGTGACACAGAAACTGTTGCAATAACTAAAAAAGGAAACATAAAATTTATTACGTAAAAATGCATTTAACAACTTATGAAAAATAATGCTGAATTTACAATGTGAATCTAGAAGTCGTAACTAAAACTTAATTTAACAGAGGGGAAGAAACGAAACTGAATTTGGTCATTTGAATACCAAGCTGGAAATCTGTGTAATATTTTTTTTTACTTCCAGTATCTTCAGTAAGGTCATATTTCTGCGTTTCTTAATAGAATGTAATACTTCACAGTCTACACCAGATGAGTGGTTTTCTGTTAAAAAGTTATCGGCAAAGGTTGAAGCTTTCTTTCTTAAACTCCAGATTCTCTAATTTTCAGATAACCTAATTGCCACAGCTCACTCTGATCAATACACACTTTTCCATAGTGCTTATATGTGATTTTATATTCATCACTCTGTGGCAAGGGTTGTAGTTCGTCTTAACTATTGGTATTACAAAATGCAAGTCTGTGGTTGGGATAATTTAACTTCATTCCGAGTTTGTCTGAAATTTTGCCAATATATGGGATGATGCATCAGTTTTTGTAACTATTGACTCTTTCCTTATGGCCACCATACAGAAGCGGTGTAATTTTACGAATTTCCTTGTTTCGTGGTATATTATTAATCAGGGCAGAGCAATAGCCATTACTTGAAGCGATGTGTGTGAGGAGCAGGGAGCGTCGAGTACCGCATGAGTTGACATAGCCTAGCTGCCAATGTGGTGCCATTCTGGAAGGTGACAGAGGTACTCTCGTGTGGAGGATGCGTACGTAGAACAAAGTAAGGTCCCTGCTAACGCTCTCTCCACGAGAAGTACAAAAGCCTTCTGTCCGGTCTTGTACATCCGCTTATTTTCCTATACCTACAGCACATTTCAGTCAACAATTACGTTCATTGAGACCATCCATCCATCATCCACTGTTGTGGCAGATGGTTTGAGGAACATGAGCATGAGAATACTTTCGCGACGTCTGGGGCACCTGAAGCTCAAATCTACGAGGGTAAGTCAATTATTATCCGCAAAGTAGTTATAAAATTTTATTGTATCAAATAGGAAACTTACAAGAACATCATTTTTCGACATAGTCCCCTTGCGTTTCAACGCTATTGGTCCATCGTTGTACAAGCTTCCTGATGCTCTCATAAAAGAAGGTTCTCGGTTGAGCTGCGAGCCAGGATGCACCGCTTCTTTCACTGCTTCGTCCGAGGCAAATCGACGGCCCCTTAATGCCTGTTTGAGTGGAGCAAACAAGTGATAGTCAGAAGGGGCAAGATTGGGTCTATATGGAGGATGATCCACTACTCCAAATTTGAGTTTCTGGAGCGTTTCAGCAGTGTGGGCAGCAGTATGCCGACGGGCATTGTCGTGCAACAACACAACACCTTTTGACAGCAATCCTTCGCGTTTGCTTCGAATTGCAGGCTTTAGCCTGGAGGTAAGCATCTCACTGTAACGTACACTGTTTATTGTTGTGCCCCTTTCTCCATAATGTTCCGGTACTGTACTTTGTACGTCCCAAAAAACCGTAAGGATCAGTTTTCCTGCGGACCGTTGGGTCTTTTAACTTTTTCTTGCACGGCGAAAGTGGATGTTTCCATTCCATACTCTGCCGTTTACTCTCCGGTTCGTAATGATGGGTCCATATTTCGTCACCAGTAATGATCCTGTCTAAGAAGTTGTCCCCTTCGTTACCATGGCGATCCAAATGTTTTTTGGACCAGCGCATTTTTTTATGCAACTGTGTGAGTTTTTTTGGGACCCATCTTGCACAAACTTTATGAAATCCAAGTCTGTTGTGGATGATTTCGTAGGCAGAACCATAACTAATTTGCAGACGATGTGCCACTTCGTCAATAGTTAATTGTCTATCTTAGAGAATCATTTCACGTGAACGCTCAATGGTTGCTTGATTTGTGGCGGTAAACGGTCGTCCGGCTCCTTCATCGTGCTTAACACTTTGTGCGACCATGTCGGAAGTTTTCAATCCATTCGTAGACACTCCGTTGTGGCAAAACACTGTTCCACTACTGTGCCGAAAGTCCTCGACGAATTACGGCCCCTGATACTCCTTCCGACGACAAAAAACGGATCACTGAATGCTGCTCTTCTTTGGTGTAAATAGACCACGGAGCAGCCATGATTAATAGCACGGCAACGATAACGAAACAAACCTAGCAGTTTGAAAACTGCAAGGATATAACAACAAATAAACAAAGCATGCGTCATCAACGTAAAACTACAGTGCTACCAAAATAAACAAAAATATAACTAAATTGCGGATAATAATTGACTTACCCTCGTACTTAGATTCTGGGATCCATCGAGCAGCACTGATTTCCGTAACTTGCAGACCGCGAGTGAGAGATTTCACAGGAAAAACTGCAATTTCACTGACTAATTTTCGGAGGTTCTTCAGGAATATTTTTTGAGTATTTTGGTATAGGGGATACTTGATTTCCAAAGGCTCACTTCAGAGTAATCACATTTCCTTTGATTTCTCGTCAGTATATACCTCTATATTACAATGAAAATTTCAGCACAACAGTGCAATGTCTAGGGTGTATGTGTGTGTGTGTGTGTGTGTGTGTGTGTGTGTGTGTGTGTGCGTGTGTGTGTGTGTATGTGTGTGTGTGTCTTTTTTGCAGACTTCTTCCATTTATTCACGGCAGTTGCGGTCGACAACAATAGTGACCATTTTATTCTTCGCCTTCGAGTTTGCATTCACTACTACTCGGTTCTGTATCGGGTTTGTTTTTCCAGCAGTGTCAGTTGTACGTCAACAGCGATACGCAGTAATATGGATAAGTTTACTGGTGAAAATTGGCCGATACGTATTTCGTGTGTACGTTCACTGATTGCTATGGAAGAATGGCTCTGAAATGTTGAATATTGTATCTACGTTGTAAATTGTATGTGCTTAACTGAATACCTCGCTAACCATCTGAAAATTGTGTGACTTGTAAATCCAGATTGCAGATCGTGGTCTGGAATCGGTATGGCTGCCCTATTTTTGGACATAAAATTCTTTACCCGAATTACTTTCTAGGAATGTTATATTAATTAACTGTAAATTAGATCGCATGAAAAGAATAATTCACAAGAATACTCAGAATGAGTAACTGTTACTTAATTTAAATGTTCCCTATCACAAACAGGCGTCTGTTGAAATTACAAGAAATTTAACTAATTGGAAACTGCCCCTGATATTCCGATAAGATGTTCATTTAAGCCCTAAAACAAATTCTTACTTTGCAACTGATAACTTGACTCTGCTATGGCTGCACAGGAATGATGACCTGAAATAAATCACAACATGGCAGGTTGCCTTCTTATTCTTATTTCTTCTAACTGCTGTTTCAGAAAATTAGTTTTTGATTCTTTTTTCAAAATTATTAATACCGTTCACGCGAAAGTGCAAGACGTGACAATGCAAATTTTACCAAATACATTTTTATTCGTGAAGACAAAAGAAGGTTTTTTCTAATTATATCCAATCATTTTCATGAAACAAAAGTAAACTCAAACTAAGATGAAAACTCAGCACTGTATTTCTCCGCACTGTCATATTCGATAATGTCTGCTTCTACAAAATATTTCTATAACAAAATTTATTTCCTTGTATTCCTGATGCAACACTATTCAACAAATCTCAATGAGGGAAAGCTAATTAGAATATTGAACAAATGGTTGTTAGTTCTCCCTGATTAGCAATATTTAGACATCATTAGACACAAAGAAATCTTTGCGCAGCAGTATACATGACACAAAAGAATACCAAAGCACCCAGCCTCAATAGTTTACCAAAGATACACAAAAATAACTGTCCAATCAGGCCTGTAATCAATTTCAAAAATGCACCATCTTACCTCTTAGCTAGCCACCTACCTACATTAGTATAGAAATTATACACTTTCATAAACAACAGAAACCCAAAAAATACCAGTGAACTGATAGAAAAGATAAAAGGTATAAACATACCATCAACTGCAATTCTGGTATCTTTTGACATCACATCCATGTACACATATGTCCCAGTAGGAGAAACAATAAGCATTGTTAAAAAACAGCTGCAGTAGCAAGGGGACATAACAAATGCATACATAGATGAAATAGAAGCCACCATAAAGATTATAACAGAATAGAACTACTTCATTTTCAAGAAGTAGCTCTATCTACAAAAAGATTGCCTACCATTGGGTTCATCTATCAGCAGTTTACTTGCAAATACTTTTCTAATCTACAATGAAAACAAAATATATGACGAAATCACACATCCAAAACAGTACAAGATTATATACTGGTACCAATATGTGGATGACGTCATTTGCTTGACTGATGAAACAGACACCCAAATAAAACAATTACACAGTGACATAAATACAGTTCATCCCAAAATAAAATTCACCACTGAGACAGAAGAGGAAATGAAACTTAATTTCTTAGACATCATCATGCCCAAAAACAACAACAACAAACATAATTTTGGAATTTTCAGGAAACCTACTGCCACAAGTACAACCATTCACATCAACTCCAACTATCCCCAAGCACACACACTCTCAAGTTTCAGACACATGCTACACAGGCTCAACAGAACTCCACTGGACAAACCCAACTACACACAGGAACTAAACACAACACAACAAATATTCAGAGAGAATGGGTACACCACACGAATGATAAACAAACTGAACAACAAAATTAAAAGAGAACAAAGCATGAACAAATCACCAGCCACGACAGAGAACCAAGAACACAATCTCCAGACAAACACAGGGCACCAGGAACACCCTACAAAGAGTACAGCTTGGCACACACTAACATACACTAACAAAAACGTACACAGGATGGGAAACATATCGAAGAAACAAGGGGTACAAATATCATTCCGCACAAATAACACAGAACAGAAAAATCTAAGCACTAAGTACTCCTCAGCAGACAAATTCTCCAAACCTGGAATATATCAGTTAACTTGTAGTTCATGCCAGTTGGTCTACATAGGCCAAACATGGAGAAATTTCAAAACGAGGTACTCTGAACACCTCAAAAAAATATTTCAAATGGCTCTGAGCACTATGGGACTTAACATCTGTGGTCATCAGTCCCCTAGAACTTAGAACTACTTAAACCTAACTAACCTAAGGACATCACACACATCCATGCCCGAGGCAGGATTCGAACCAGCGACCGTAGCAGTCGCGCGGTTCCGGACTGAGCGCCTAGAACCGCGAGACCACCGCGGCCGGCTCTGAACACCTCAGATCCCTAAGAAGTGATAGTACATACTCCACTTTTGCAGATAATCTGATACAAGAAAACCACCTCCCAATTAACTTGGAGACTGGCCTTAAGATCCTCAAAGGAACAGTCTCTATCATAAATTCACAATAGAGGAGACTTACCACATACAAAAAGCAATACTATAAGGAAAGAGAGTCCTGAATAAAAATACAACACTGTGCCGCAAAATACTGTTTGGGACACTCAATGAGCTATACGAAGTCACCTCCCCACATAAAACATAACACTCAAACAGTCTATTAAAAAAAATAAAGATTTCTATTTTCTGGGTTCCATCCCCACACCTCATTCGAGATCTCTCTCTCTCTCTCTCTCTCTTATTCCGCATGCACACACACACATACACACACACACACACACACACACATACATACACTTCACATACATTCAGCCCTTTCCGAGCAGCCACACACCAGCTCTTACGAAACATTCAAAACTAGCGCCACAACAAACACAAGACCGACGATGAACAAGTGAGCAGCGACAATAACATAACACCTCTAAGTGAGAACGGAGTCAGAAGTGTCTGCCCAGATTACATTTCGCCACATTTTGTGTAAGTGCATGTGAGATGAATTAGCAATCGAAAGTTGCGTGGAAAATTGTGTGGAAACAGTGCACTGAATAGCTGTTTATTGAGACACCAACCAGACACGCAACAGGAGGAAAAAAAGAAAATTGAACATTTTTTAATTCTTAGGCCTATAACAGTTAAATTATTATAAAATCTGATATTGCACTTTGCAGAAACAAAAATCTGACCCACAGAAGATGACACAGAGGTGTGGGTAAATACAAAAATAAACTAATTGTGTTTGGGAAAGGCTGATTTTCAAAACACCCCAGTTTTAAATCGCAAACGTGGAAGAACATCAAGAGGAGCTTCAAACCTTAGTAAAATGAGTAATTGGTGAACTCGATCTTGTAGGTAACAAACTCAAATTACCTTCCTCTGAAGTGCTTTTTTTATACAATCATTTTAAAATCATCCTTTATCTTCAGTTTACACGTCATGGAACACCTCAAACAGATCTCTGTGCAGCACATCCTCTATGCAAGTGGCTCATTCTGCCATGATAACACAGCCTCTCTCCACGACTCTCCAACTCCTACTGCCCAAGGCTGCGACTACACTCGCCAGTTACCTACTTACTTGCCCGCACAACCTCTGGAAACCAGATACTGTGTATCACTCTTGTGCTCGGCACGCAAAGATGTTTAAAGTGGTAACATTCCGAATAAACTAATAATTTTCATTGCATTTGCATATAAAGGTGCATCAAATGTTAACAAACCAAAAAAACTGTGATTTTTCTACAATTTCACTTAAGATATAAACCTTCCAACTTTATGTTGATCTCTTACCTCAGCGGCAGAAAACCACATCTGTTTGCATCTCTACACAGATGCTTACGAGATAAACGATCCTTCCGTGATTACATACTTCACTGTTGTGAAGGTATTTTCGCAGAAACACAGATAATTGGGGAAAATAATCGAATAGATCACAATTACATCATTACTCTCCAACGAGCCGTCGCAGGCCACAGGTCCCTTATGTCAAACTACTCAGAAAATGTCCCTGGACAGTCTCTGAAATTTTGTTGGTTGAGCGTGGGTTCGCCATATAGATCGGGATGGCTACCCCAAAGCTTTTGGTGTTACGTGGTTTCTATTCCACGACATGTCGCCACTACCGTTAGTCACACGCCAATTAGTTAATGTATCTAGGCCAGTTGAATATCAGTGAATATTTTGCACGCAAATGGCGGGTGTTTCGCGTTCCACCACCGTTGATCTTTCTATTAGGTGTAAACAGAGGCACTCATACCCAGCGGCCAGGGTTGGGGGTGGAGGTAGGGGCCAGCGGCTTCCCCATCACTCTCAGAGAAGGAAAAAAATAGTGCTGTTTCAAGAAAATTATTTAAAAGCGATATTTCGCAGGTTTTTAATAGGATCGGAATGGAACTCTTTATGGCTACTGACAAGTCGCCATTTGTCTTCCAAAATATTAAAAATATTCCATATTCCCACGACCACCCTCCCCCCCCACCCCCCCGCCCGTCCATGGCGTCATGTTGTTAACCCGCGACGTAATATTATGCTTCTTGCATTCCTGTTACGTCCACAGAGAGCCAATCCTTCGAGTTAATATTCTATGTTCTGCTGCTGTTTGTGAAGCCCACTGTCGTGAGTGCTGTCTTGCTGTCTATGAGAAAATCAGCTTTCCCATAGTTGCTCGTGAACGCCCGTATCCTGATCGTTTTTGAATACGTCTCATTGTCTGAGAGCAACGCAGTTGTGAATTTACACTTTGGGGTGCTCCAGTGGCGTTTACAACCTGGCGCTATGCCTGCCCAGCATTTATACTGTCTGCGACTTTCTAGGGACAGAGTACGGTAAATCACGTGGGGGAGACCCGTATAGTATCGAGGCGAACACTGCCACTCAATACCGACTAGTCCCTGGCCGAGTTTCCCTGAACCGTCTCTTGTTTAGTTGATGTGTCTAGACCCGAGGTCGGCAACCTGCGGCTCGCGAACCGCATGCAGCTCTTTGGATGTGAAGCTGCGGCTCTTCAGTTCTATACGCAGATATTATTTATTTTATAAGAAAAAAATTTTTAATCGTTCTGAATCGATTAACGAGGAGTGGGCACCATTTCTATCCCTCACAATCAGCCCATCGTTCTCGCTTTTCACTGCACCCCTCCCCCGTGACACTCGTCACTGTCGCACCGCGATAAGCACGTTCTGAGTTCATAAACAGTGTTTCGTGTCTGAATTATTCATTTTAATAATTCAATTATTGGAGAATTATTTATTATATTAAGGTAAGTATTTTTAATTGGGATATATCGATGAAAAATGTGTTTTGATAGATTATATTTTAAAGGCCAGCTTTTCGTATGCATTTACGTAGGTATACGTTGCCATAGTAAATAATTGTAAAACTTGTCATCTGCTGTTTTGGATCCCTGAATAATGATTTTAAAAACTCTTTATCACAGCTTCACCGCAAGCATGGCATCTACAAAAAAGAGAGAAAAACTGAAGAAGAACGTCGAGAATTCAATGGGGATTGGAAGGAGTCGTTCGCTTTCATATGTAACTCAGATGGCCTTCCGACTTGTCTCATTTGCCACGAAAAACTCGCACACAATAAGAAATCAAATTTAGAGAGACACTTCGCTACAAACCATACACAGTTTGCTAGTAAATATCCAGCCGACAAAGAACGAGAAAAAGCTGTCGACGAGCTCCAGAAACAAGTACAGTAATCAAGTTCCATGTTAAGTAACTGGACGCAATCTACAAGTAATGTTAATCTGGCAAGCTTCATTGTATCACTAAAAAATGCAAAAAAAAAAAGACAAACCATTCACAGATGGCGAGTAAGTCAAAGATTGCTTCATACGTGCATCTGAAGAACTATTTGGTGATTTCAAAAACAAACCAGAAATCTTGAAAAAATCTAAGATCTGCCACTATCCGCTAAAACAGTCAAGATAGAATAAGTAAATGTCTTCAAATGTAACACATTTGCAGGTGGAAGACATTCAACTGGCTTCTGCCTTATCGCTTGCTATCGATGAATCTTCCGATATAAAACACACGGCACAAGTTGCCCTTTTTGTGAGGTATATGTCTTCCCAAGATCCGAAAGAAGAACTTCTAGGATTGCTACCGCTCTTGGGACAAACTAGAGGGGCAGACATAGCGAGTGCCATGCAGAAATGCCTCGACGATAATAAGATCGATTCAAATAAAATCGTTTCAATAGCAACTCATGGAGCCAGAAGTATGACAGGAAAAAATAAAGGGACAACAACGATTCTTCAGAGCAAAATGAACCACGAAATTATTACGTTTCACTGCATAATACCAAGAAGCGCTGTGTGTGGAAACATTTCCGACCGAAATAGTTGAGGTCATGAATTTGGTAATCAAGATTGTTAACAGTATCTTGTCAAAAGCACACTACCATTGTCAGTTTAAAGAATTCTTAAACGAAATGGAGACTCAGTATTCCGACCTCCTCCTTCACAATAAAGTGCGATGGCTTTTCAAGAGTAAGGTGTTGAAACGTTTTGTTTTGTGCTTGAATGAAGTAAATACATTCCTCAATGAAATAGGCATTAACCACCCTGAGTTAGAGAACAGCGAATGGCTGCAAAAGTTTTACCTTATGGTGGATATGACGGCGAAATTAAATGAGCTGATTCTAAAAGTGCAAATGAAAGGGAAGCCCAGCCTAGGTTTTGGTAGAGGAATTGATTTGTTTCGAAGAAAAATTAATTACTTTTGCAGAAAATATTCAAAGCGATAAATTACTTCATTTTCAATTTCTAAAGCAATATCGCAATAAAACCAGTGCAGTTGTTGACTCGAGTTACTTCAGCACAGTTATTAAAAAAATTAAAGATGAATTTCCTGACAGATTTCAGCAATTCAAAGCCAACAAATACACTCTAGCATTCATAGTAAATCCTCTCAACACAAATAGTAACGAAATCCACATTGATCGATTTTGAGTTGATAGTGGATCTCTAGAAACGCAATTGATCGATTTAAAAAGTAAAGGTTTGTGGAGAGGAAAATTCACAGAGTTGAAAAGCAAATTGGAAGTCCAGAAATGTATGTACGTAACGCAACAAAAGTGGACAGCTTTAAAAGAAATGCCGCGAGTTGAGGCACTTATATTCGAGGCATGGAATAGTCTTCCAGCTCGCTACAGAAGCTGGCATTTGAAGTGCTGATTATCTTCGGATCGACATATTCGTACGAGCAAGCGTTCTCTTGCATGAATATAATTAAAAGTAAAGTAAGGAGCCAACTAACAAATGAAATTTTAGAGTCGTGTTTGAAACTTAAAACAACAAGTTATGAGCCAAACTTATCCAAACTTTCTAAAACCATGCAAAGCCAACGCTCCCATTGAATTTGTTCGCTCGATTGTATATTATCGTTTTTTTTCATTTTTAAGTACATGTTACATTGTTTGGTAAAGTTCAAATTTGTTTGCTCAATTGTTTGTTATTGTAGTACAAGTTAGTGTTGTAAGTGAATGTTTAATTGTTTTAATATTTTATTTGAATAATAAGTGATTATGTAATAATACCATATATGTATTATCTAATTTGTTGTGAAAAAACGCTACTTACAGAATATGAATAAACATATATTTTTCTTAAGAAAGGATTAGTTTTTTTCGTCAAAAAACTTTACTTATGCCAGTACTATTTATTGTTGGCAAGAAAAATTTTTGTGGCTCTTTAAAAACTTCGAAATTTTATAAATTGTAATTTCTGACTCTTCCGACTCAAAAGGTTGCCGACCTCTGGTCTCGACGATTGGTATGAACTTTTGTCCCCTGCTGAGATGTTGTATTGCAAGCTGTCGTAGACACTCCATTCTCCCCAACTTTCATCAAGGTATCTTCACTGACCCACTAATTGTTTTGACCAGCCTGAAGCATCAAACTGAGATAAGAGACCACGACACGGAAACTAGTCAGACAAAATTTATTATCCTAGAATAGATGGCGACAGTCAACGGAAGGTGTCTTGTGTCAAAGATAAAAAGAAATATTTCATTTGGACTTCCCTAAGTGTCAATGTGACGAAATACGAAATAAGTAATTTCTGGGAGTCTACGATCTAGTTTCTCATTATAAGTTTCGGCACCAGAAAGCGTCTTGAGGCAGGCAGTGCTCGGTCTGTGCTATGTGCTATAACTGATCAAGCTGCAGACAACAATCAGCACCTTTGGGACTGACTGTCTTAATACACTCCTGGAAATTGAAATAAGAACACCGTGAATTCATTGTCCCAGGAAGGGGAAACTTTATTGACACATTCCTGGGGTCAGATACATCACATGATCACACTGACAGAACCACAGGCACATAGACACAGGCAACAGAGCATGCACAATGTCGGCACTAGTACAGTGTATATCCACCTTTCGCAGCAATGCAGGCTGCTATTCTCCAATGGAGACGATCGTAGAGATGCTGGATGTAGTCCTGTGGAACGGCTTGCCATGCCATTTCCACCTGGCGCCTCAGTTGGACCAGCGTTCGTGCTGGACGTGCAGACCGCGTGAGACGACGCTTCATCCAGTCCCAAACATGCTCAATGGGGGACAGAGCCGGAGATCTTGCTGGCCAGGGTAGTTGACTTACACCTTCTAGAGCACGTTGGGTGGCACGGGATACATGCGGACGTGCATTGTCCTGTTGGAACAGCAAGTTCCCTTGCCGGTCTAGGAATGGTAGAACGATGGGTTCGATGACGGTTTGGATGTACCGTGCACTATTCAGTGTCCCCTCGACGATCACCAGTGGTGTACGGCCAGTGTAGGAGATCGCTCCCCACACCATGATGCCGGGTGTTGGCCCTGTGTGCCTCGGTCGTATGCAGTCCTGATTGTGGCGCTCACCTGCACGGCGCCAAACACGCATACGACCATCATTGGCACCAAGGCAGAAGCGACTCTCATCGCTGAAGACGACACGTCTCCATTCGTCCCTCCATTCACGCCTGTCGCGACACCACTGGAGGCTGGCTGCACGATGTTGGGGCGTGAGCGGAAGACGGCCTAACGGTGTGCGGGACCGTAGCCCAGCTTCATGGAGACGGTTGCGAATGGTCCTCGCCGATACCCCAGGAGCAACAGTGTCCCTAATTTGCTGGGAAGTGGCGGTGCGGTCCCCTACGGCACTGCGTAGGATCCTACGGTCTTGGCGCGCATCCGTGCGTCGCTGCGGTCCGGTCCCAGGTCGACGGGCACGTCCACCTTCCGCCGACCACTGGCGACAACATCGATGTACTGTGGAGACCTCACGCCCCACGTGTTGAGCAATTCGGCGGTACGTCCACCCGGCCTCCCGCATGCCCACTATACGCCCTCGCTCAAAGTCCGTCAACTGCACATACGGTTCACGTCCACGCTGTCGCGGCATGCTACCAGTGTTAAAGACTGCGATGGAGCTCCGTATGCCACGGCAAACTGGCTGACACTGACGGCGGCGGTGCACAAATGCTGCGCAGCTAGCGCCATTCGACGGCCAACACCGCGGTTCCTGGTGTGTCCGCTGTGCCGTGCGTGTGATCATTGCTTGTACAGCCCTCTCGCAGTGTCCGGAGCAAGTATGGTGGGTCTGACACACCGGTGTCAATGTGTTCTTTTTTCCATTTCCAGGAGTGTATGACAGTTCTTAGGATAAATGATCTGTCTCTTTCCTGTCCAGGGAATGACTGTATTAGCACAATACACCTGTGCCTTGATTTGTTACCTGCTATGGGTGCATCATATATGAGAGAACACACTGCAGGGGATCGTCGTGACATACTGAGAGACACGACCACCAACCGAAATGCTGAGACGATATGTTAACTTTCAATAACCGAAGACCTATGTCGTCTTACTCCATCCCTGCGACCCTTCGTCGCAGACTGCTGACACTCGTATCCTTGCCACATTCCCCATAACCCTAATCTCGCAGACGTAGTGTATCGTAGTCATTGGCAATTTGTCGTTCATCCTCCTCCTCCTCCACGATCTACACCGACCGAGGAGGCACAGTAGTCAAGCGCTGTTCCTCGCATTCGGGAGGACTGCAGCTCAAAGCCCGTCCGGTCATCCACATTTAGGTTTCTGTGGTTTGTTTAAATCCCTTAACGCAAATGCCAGGAACGTACCTTTGCAAAGGACTCGTTGAGTTTCTTTTCCATGCTTCCTCAACCAGAGCTCTTGTGTATCATCTTCACTAACCTCCTCATCAGCGGGACTTTGAAACCATATCCTTTCCTTTTTTGTCTCTCACGATCGACCAGCTGTATCATTAAGCACTACGCAGCAACAGCCAAGAAATATGAGTAGATGATCAGTGACTCTCACAACCATCACAATGGACGTAGCTGTACATACGATGACCATCAAACCATAGAGACCTAGCCTCCAACATGATGTATCCACACTAAGCACAATGAAAAAACTGCTCAGAAGTCAAACAGAAACAACCCTGACCTGAAGTCAACCTGAAAGACACAAAAGGAAGGAATATACAAGAACTCAAGTACGGAGAAACACTCGTAATTTGTGTAGCACAGACGACGAGCTAATACAACAAATTAATAATTGACCGAAAACAGATTACAAGGAAAAGGTCTTATATTCAAAAAAGTTGTTCAAGAGACTCACGTCTCCTATCATAGCGTAAAATTTGACAAGGAATTCAAGCATCTCTCTCTCTCTCTCTTTTTCTCTCTTCTTATACAAAGCCAAATTATCCCCACAGAGAACAAAGAGCTGTTGATAGCCGTATGTATAAAAAAATACACTCATGTTCAGAAAAAAACAGAAACGACTAAAGATAGGACGTTAATTTCACAGAACACGTACATTAGCATATTCTGCAGAAATGATCAGCATTTCAGTCACCTAGGTTCAGCACGTGTCCTTTTGCATAGTAGGCACAGGGTCCGACATGAGCCCTGATAACTTGTTCCATGCGTGATGGCATCGACATGTATAAGGAGCGAATGGCGTCCTCTGGTATAGCCATTCATGCTGCGTTCACCCGGTTCCAAAGTCATCTGTGGTCGTTGGACAGGGTCACAGCGCTGCACCCGCCATTTCACCATATCCCACACATTTTTGATTGGCGACAAACCTGGTGACCCGGCGGGCCAGGACAAAAGGTTTACGTCCTGTGACACCAGAAAGGCACATGTTCATGCAGCAACATGTGGTCGTGCATCGGCTTGCTGAAAAACGGCGTCTCGGGTGTTGTGCGGAAAGGATATGGTTACGGGTCGCAGGATGTCATTCACGTACGTCACACTAGTTACAGTGAAGCTGGACACGGACAAACTTATTTGTGGTTGTACCAAATAGCATTCCACGCCATAAAGCCTTGAGTTGTCGCTTGTGCGAATGTAGCCTCTGTGATTCCGCTCCCACTGTCTGCGGCGAACCAAACTGTGGCCATGATTTTAATACAACCAGTACCTGGATTCGTCCGCAAACACTATTTGATGTCATTCCCGTCCTCAGTGACGTCGTTCCATACACAATTGCCTTCTAGCATGTTTCTGCACATTCGTCAAAGGTAGGTGGAGAAGTGGATGACGCGCGCGTGACCCATCCCGTAAAAAACGGCTACTGACTGTCACCCCTGATAGTGTGCGGTGTGTCACGCCTTTCCAGTGTTGTGCCAGAGCCGAGGAGGACGCAAATCTGTCCTGCAATGCCGTTCAGATGAGGTGTCGATCTCCTCGGGGGTGGTCTGGGTGGTGCGGCCTGACGCATCTCGGGGTGTTCTGCAGCGTTCCGTGAACCATTCTGCACACCCCCTTTGCACTGCTGAAACATTTCGTCCTACACCAGCAGTAGTTTCGCAGATGGATGCATCACATTCCCTCATTCGACAGTGACCCAGATGTGCTTAATAAGACTGAAGTCAAGTGACCTAGAGGAGGGAGGATGCGCACACAAGTGTATTCATGGCTGTGGAGTGTTCCTCAAATCACACTGATTCATTTCTGGAACGATGACTTATGCATTATCGTGCTGAAGGTACATATCTCCTACAGGCAGCTGTATCCAAACAAACGGTTCCACATACTTTGATAGACGACTCAGACGCACTGTTTTATACAGTTGTAAGTATAGTATGTGTCACATATGAACACTATCACCATCGGGCTGAACGGAGCCCTGTTGGCAAATGGGGTGCATCACCTCATGTGGCTTTAGATGTATTCCTACCCTTGCTATTGACAGGATCCAACATGAACCGCAATTCATAAGTCCAGGTGACGTACCCCACAGCCAGTAGATGATTCTGGATGGTACAGCTGCTCATCAACAATTGTTGATGTCCAACACTGAAATGATGATTCACTGCACCAAGCTCGCCCCTCCCTACCCCCTATTACAGTTCTTGACAGTCGTCGGCCATCCCACGCATTAGAACCCTGTAATCCACGATGGATGAATATGGTGGTGGTTTTCCCCAAATCCAAATACTCAGAGCATCCTTGATGTACTGTAGGAATAACTTAAAAGTATATCTAGTACACAGTCTGACCTGCCAGGTTAGCCGAGAGCACTAAACGCGCTTCTTCCTGGACTCAGGCAGGCGCACCAGTCCTGGATCGAATCCGCCTGGCGGATTAACGACGACGGCCGGTGTGCTGGCCAGTCTGGATGTGGTTTTTAGGCGGTTTTCCACATCCCACTTGGTGAATACCGGGCTGGTCCCCATGTCCCGCCTCAGTTACACAGCTCATAGACACCTGACCACATTCGCACTTTTCCATGGGTTACACGGTTGGGGCACACTAATTCCATCTCGAGGGGGTACGGCGTGGCAGCAGGAAGGGCATCCAGCCATCCCTTAAACTAACCTTGCCAAATCCGATTAACCATGCTGACCCTGTGTAAACACGGGAAAAAGGTGATAGATAGATATCTAGTATATAGTCTCAATTCCACATTAAAATTTACCAACTATCGGTTTCGTGTGGGAAACACCCATTATCAAGTTCCAAATAGTGGTGACTTCATCACTATTTGAATTTTGATAACGGATTATCGAAACCAGCTGTAGGTACTTCGTAATATGAAAGTGAAACTGTTTACTGCATACTGTATTATAGCCACTCGTTGTTGCTCTGAGCCTGTATGGCAATAATTACCCCAAGTAAAACTAATCGGAATTGTCGTCCTGTTTGGTATGACGTTAAAAGTACAAATGAATACTTCAAGGAGTACAGAACTAAATGGAGAGATTATGTGGCAAGACTGAATGAAAATAGGGTGCCTAAAATAATAATGAATTATCGACCAATAGGGAAAAGATAAGTTGGGATACCAAGAAAGAGGTGGAGAGATCAAATGGAAATAACCACAGACAGTAGAGGCACTGAACAAGAAGAAGTAACACACAAAGACTGAACACTAGTAGAAAGAAGAAGAAGAAGAAAAAGTGTACGAATGCATGCTCTCATGGCAATATACATTAATTAAACATTCTCGGTTTTCAAGCAGCGACAAGTGGTTAACTAATCACGAGCTTTCGACAGAGATCTCCTCTACCTTTGTCAAGTGATTCACTGTCGCAAATATCACTGCCATGCTTTTATAGCCGAGCCGTCGCTAGTGACGTCGCTGGTGCTCAGTTCCGCACCGTGTATGGTAACGTTCTGGTGACGCTATCGCCGCGCCCGCTTCACCTCCCCAATCACAGGAGCGGAAAGGTAGTGGGCAGTTAATCACTTCACAATGCTTGAAATACGAGAATATCTTATATATAATTAGAAGAAGAAATGCCTTTGTGAGGAAGATAGAAGATACATTAAAAATTTCGTAAGTGAACGACTTGAAAATAATGTGACTAGGAAGAAAAGAGATACTTGAGTTGGGTAAACAAGAGATTCCTTCAGTTAAGATGGCAGATGACACAGTGTCCTACAAAAATGATGACAGTGAACAAGCACTTCAGGTTGTCATTAAATGTTTCAATAGTTCAAGACATGAACAAAAATCACAGATAGTTAATAATAAAAATAATGACATTCTGGAATTAGTGCCAAGTGAGTTGCATGACGTCATTCAGTGCATGAAGAAGGGAAAGGAGCGTGAAAATTATGGTGGTTTCATGTAAATTATTGAACATTTCCTTGACTTGCAAGGGATAGTCATTTCGTTTTAATTATCATCTCACAAAATGAAATTACCTAATTAATTTTTTATTTTTTATGTTTTTTTTCAGGTACAACATGTCTGCAATCGTAGTACACGCTGAAATCCCTGCGAAACAGTATCGCAGTACGCCTCTAGAGTACACAAAACAAAATAGTTCGCCCTGCTTAAAACGTGGTGTGTCGTTTGGTAAATCGTTTTCAGCATGTGAAGGGTAACAACGCTTCAACAACGCAAGCTCAGTTTAGGGCAGAGTTTGACAATAACGCACCATCATATGAGACAGTGGTTAGGATGAGCTGAAGTTTCCAGTGTGGTGAAACAAGTCTCAATGACAAAGAAAGAAGTGGCAACCATCTGTCGGAGACGAACCGGGAGTTTGAGGAGGAGAAGGTGGTGCTCGAAGATAGGCGTATCAAAATCAAGGCGATCCTGGAGAAGGGCTGCACGATATCTGGTACATGACGAAGGTCGCCATCCGCTCACAGCCATTCAGAAAGCCCACCGAATCAAGGCAACAGCAGAAACACTCCCGATGTGTTAGCCAGTTCAGATGACTTCTTTAGGTCTCTAATGACCACGGACGAGAGCTGAGCGTATCATGACAATCCCCAGACAAACAAGTAAAAGTGAGAACGTGTTGATTCATCACCGCCGAACTACACTCCTGGAAATTGAAATAAGAACACCGTGAATTCATTGTCCCAGGAAGGGGAAACTTTATTGACACATTCCTGGGGTCAGATACATCACATGATCACACTGACAGAACCACAGGCACATAGACACAGGCAACAGAGCATGCACAATGTCGGCACTAGTACAGTGTATATCCACCTTTCGCAGCAATGCAGGCTGCTATTCTCCAATGGAGACGATCGTAGAGATGCTGGATGTAGTCCTGTGGAACGGCTTGCCATGCCATTTCCACCTGGCGCCTCAGTTGGACCAGCGTTCGTGCTGGACGTGCAGACCGCGTGAGACGACGTTTCATCCAGTCCCAAACATGCTCAATGGGGGACAGATCCGGAGATCTTGCTGGCCAGGGTAGTTGACTTACACCTTCTAGAGCACGTTGGGTGGCACGGGATACATGCGGACGTGCATTGTCCTGTTGGAACAGCAAGTTCCCTTGCCGGTCTAGGAATGGTAGAACGATGGGTTCGATGACGGTTTGGATGTACCGTGCACTATTCAGTGTCCCCTCGACGATCACCAGTGGTGTACGGCCGGTGTAGGAGATCGCTCCCCACACCATGATGCCGGGTGTTGGCCCTGTGTGCCTCGGTCGTATGCAGTCCTGATTGTGGCGCTCACCTGCACGGCGCCAAACACGCATACGACCATCATTGGCACCAAGGCAGAAGCGACTCTCATCGCTGAAGACGACACGTCTCCATTCGTCCCTCCATTCACGCCTGTCGCGACACCACTGGAGGCGGGCTGCACGATGTTGGGGCGTGAGCGGAAGACGGCCTAACGGTGTGCGGGACCGTAGCCCAGCTTCATGGAGACGGTTGCGAATGGTCCTCGCCGATACCCCAGGAGCAACAGTGTCCCTAATTTGCTGGGAAGTGGCGGTGCGGTCCCCTACGGCACTGCGTAGGATCCTACGGTCTTGGCGTGCATCCGTGCGTCGCTGCGGTCCGGTCCCAGGTCGACGGGCACGTGCACCTTCCGCCGACCACTGGCGACAACATCGATGTACTGTGGAGACCTCACGCCCCACGTGTTGAGCAATTCGGCGGTACGTCCACCCGGCCTCCCGCATGCCCACTATACGCCCTCGCTCAAAGTCCGTCAACTGCACATACGGTTCACGTCCACGCTGTCGCGGCATGCTACCAGTGTTAAAGACTGCGATGGAGCTCCGTATGCCACGGCAAACTGGCTGACACTGACGGCGGCGGTGCACAAATGCTGCGCAGCTAGCGCCATTCGACGGCCAACACCGCGGTTCCTGGTGTGTCCGCTGTGCCGTGCGTGTGATCATTGATTGTACAGCCCTTTCGCAGTGTCCGGAGCAAGTATGGTGGGTCTGACACACCGGTGTCAATGTGTTCTTTTTTCCATTTGCAGGAGTGTATATGGTTCAAATGGATCTGAGCACTATGGGACTTAACATCTGTGGTCATCAGTCCCCTAGAACGTAGACCTACTTAAACGTAACTAACCTAAGGACATCACACACATCCATGCCCGTGGCAGGATTCGAACCTGCGACCGTAGCGGTCGCGCGGTTCCGGACTGAACGCCTAGAACCGCTAGACCACCGCGGCCGGCGCCGAAGTATACGAAGACCTAAGCATAATCTGGGAAGGTGAAGTCGAGAGTTTTACGGGGCTGCCATTGTGTGGTGCTTATATATTATGCTCTTAGAGGGCAAACAGTCGCAGGAACCTACTGCCAAAGTTTGCTGACGAGCTTACGGGAGACTGTTGAGGCGAAGTGTCGCGAGAAGCTGTGCAAGAGAGACGGATTTGTTCACAGCGCCCCAGCAGGACACAGTCATGTGTTGCTCCTTCGGGCTATCACATTTTGTCTCACCATTTACATTCCCCTGACGTGGTACCCAACGACTTATCCCTCTTCCCTCGGATAAAGTAATTATTGAAACTTCCTGGGAGATTAAAACTGTGTGCAGGACCAGGACTAGAACTCGGGACCTTTGCCTTTCAAGGCCAAGTGGTCTACTAACTGAGCTACCCAAACACGGCTCAGGACCCATCCTCACAGCTTTACTTCAAGCTCCCAAACTCCACATAAGCTCTCCTCCGAAACTTGGAGAAGTAGCACTCCTGGAAGAAGGGATTTGCGGAGATATGGCTTTGCCACAGCCTGGGAGATGTTCGCAAAATGAAATTTTCACTCTGTAGCAGAGTGAAACATATTGCAGCCTGGGAGTGGTCCCCTCTCTTCCACGAGTGCTAGTTCTGCAAGTTTCGCAGGAGAGCTTCTGTGAAGTTTGGCCGGCCGTTGTGGCCGAGCGGTTCTAGGCGCTTCAGTCCGGTAGCGCGCGACCGCTACGGTCGCAGGTTCGAATCCTGCCTCGGGCATGGATGTGTGTGATGTCCTTAGGTTAGTTAGGTTTAAGTAGTTCTAAGTTCTAGGGGACTGATGACCTCAGATGTTAGAAGTCCCATAGTGCTGAGAGCCATTTGAACCATTTTTCTGTGAAGTTTGGAAAGTAGGAGACAAGGTACTGGCGGAAGTAAAGCCATGAGGAGTGGTCGTGAGTCGTGCTGGGGTGCCTCAGTTTGGAGAACTCTTGCCCGCGAATGGCAAAGGTCCCGAGTTCGAGTCTCGGTCCGGCACACAGTTTTGATCTGCCTGGAACTTTCATATCGGCGTACATTCCGCTGCAGAATGAAAATTTATTTCTGGAAATTAATTATTGTGTGGCAGGCATTTCCAGAATAACTATAAGATGATACTCCTGGACAGTAAAAGGCAGAATTCTAAATCAAAGTCTCCGCCATGTCATCCGCCGCTGAGGAAAAATATGACGCAGTGAAAGCTATATATGTAGACGGGGCTATTTTGTGGAAAACTGCCATGGTGAGGTTATGGCTGAGTGAAAATACAGGTTATTTCTTATAATAAAGTAAAAACAGCAACCAGCCACTGTTAATAATGCTATTTATTAGGAACAAATAGCGCTGTTACCGATTTCGAACTGATAGGTTTATCATCAGACGGCTGTTCACATTTAATTACATGTAGCTTATGCTGTTCACTGATTTTCGAACGCACAGCCGGCCGCGGTGGCCGAGCGATTCTAGGCACTTCAGTCCGGAACCACGCGACTGCTACGGTCGCAGGTTCGAATCCTGCTTCGGGCATGGATGTGTGTGATGTCCTTAGGGTTAGTTAGGTTTAAGTAGTTCTAAGTTCTAGGGGACTGATGACCTCCGATGTTAAGTCCCATAGTGCTCAGAGCCATTTGAACCATTTTTTTCGAACGCACAGCATAAATTGTATTTACTTTCACACGTGAGCAGTCGGTTCAGAACCGGTAACGGTGCTATTCATTCTAAATAAAGAGCATTACTAACAGTGGCTGCTGGCAGCTGTTACCTTATTGTAAGAAGCAACTTATACGTTGAGACAGACTGTCACCAGCTCTGATGGCAGCAAACTGATCTTTTAGTTGATAGTTAACACTTTATGACTACTCATTGTAATATGTTGGCCGGCCGGAGTGGCCGAGCGGTTCTAGGCGGTACAGTCTGGAACCGCGAGACAGCTACGGTCGCAGGTTTGAATCCTGCCGCGGGCATGGATGTGTGTGATGTCCTTAGGTTAGTTAGGTTTAAGTAGTTCTAGGGACTGATGATCTTAGAAGTTAAGTCCCATAGTGCTCAGAGCCATTTTTGTAATGTTGCCGTTGCGGCCTTCAGTCCGAAGACTGGTTTCATGCAGCTTTTTGCATCAATGTGTTCTGTGGGTGGCTCGTCATCACCGGATAAGTACTGCAACCTACATTCATTTGAATTTGCTTAACATATTCACACTTTGTTTTCCTATACAATTTTTGTCCATGCACACTCCCCTCCATTACGAAACTGACAATTCCTTGATATCTCAGGATGTTTTCTAACGGTCGATCCCTTCTTTTAGCCGGGTTGTACCACTATTTGCTTTTCGCCGCAATTCGGTCCAGTACCTCCGCAATAGTCACGTCAGTTTACTCATCCAATCCTCAGAATTCTTCTGTAGCAGCACATTTGAAAGCTTCTATTACCTTCTTTTCTGAACTGTTTATTGTCCACGTTTCACATCCGCACAAGGCTGCTTCCAAAGGTTTTTATTCTTCTACTGAACTTAATATCCTTTTCCAAATTACTCCTTTACTGTTTGCTCAATGTATACATTAAATGTTATTGGGGATATGCTAAAATACTTTCTCACTCCCTTCTCCACTACCGCTTCCCTTTCACGTCTTTAGACTTTTATATCCGGAATCTGGTTTCTGTAGAAATTGTAAATCAACCTTTCTGTCCCCGTATTTTTTCGCTGGTACATTCTACATTTCAAAGCGCGTATTCAATTTAACATTGTTTAAAGCCTTCAATGCATCTACAATTGCTATAAAGGGAGGTTTGCCTTTCTTTAACTTATCTTCTGAGATAAGGCGTAGGATCAGTATTACCTCGCGTGTTTGAGGACTTTTCCAGAACCCAGACAGGGCTTCCTTGAGGTTTGCTTCTATTAGACTTTCCACTCTGCTGTAAACAATTCGTGTCAGTAGCATATTTTGTAACCACGACTGATTCAACTGATATCTATCTCGGTAATATTCACACCTGTCAGCACTTACTTCCTTTTGAATCGGTATTATTACAGTCTTTTTGAAATCTAAGGGTATTTCTCCTGTCTCATATAACTTACGTGCAAGGTAGAATAGTTTTGTCATGGCTATCTGTACCAAGGGTCACAGTAATTATGAGGGAATAATGTCTACTCCAGTCGCAGGTTCGGATCCTGCCTCGGGCATGGATGTGTGTGATGTCCTTAGGTTAGTTAGGTTTAATTAGTTCTAAGTTCTAGGCGACTGATGACCTCAGAAGTTAAATCGCATAGTGCTCAGAGCCATTTTTTTGTCTACTCCAGTTGTCTTGTTTCGACTTGGTCCTTCAGTAACCTGTCAAATTCTTTTCACAGTATCATTTCTCAAACCTCAGCTTCATTTAGTTCCTGTTACATTTGCATATTGCCTTCATTTCTCTTGTATAGCCCTCGCTTTGAGCTTCCCCTTCTTTGCTGAGTACGGGTTTGCCATCTGAGCTCTTGATGTTTATATAAATCTCTTTAATTTTCCTATAGGCAGCATCGAACGCTCCGCTTGTTATGCATGCTTTTGCAGCCTTGCATTTGTCCTTTCATTTGTCAAAGATCTGTATTCCGATTCGCCTGCTTCATCGTACCATAGCGTAACCATAATAAATTATGTAAAATAAGTCGATGTCCGTTTTTCACTGTAAAATATCTGTTACAAGGTGGCATCGGCCGATATCGACCAGCATTTCAAATCGATCAACCATTCCTTTTCCTGACTGAAGATACGTGGGTGGAGTAGTTGTAGTAACCTACACGGCCGAGCGAACAGCAGATCTGCTCGCGTTCGGCCGTTGATGTACTGCATGGCGTTGAGTGCGGTCCTCTTCAACCCATCGATTCACGTAGCGGTCGTGGGATTTCGAGCAACGTGTGCAGGAGTAACGCATATCGATAAACGGCAGTCTGGCTCTGAGCACTGTGGGACTTAACATCTGAGGTCATCAGTCCCCTAAAACTTAGAACTGCTTAAACCTAACTAACCTAAGGACATCACACACATGCATGCCCGAGGCAGGAGTCGAACCTGCGACCGTAGCGGCCTCGCGGTTCCAGACTGTAGTGCCTAGAACCGCTCGGCCACCCCGCCCGGAAAACTGCATGGATCACGATCTTGTCTCTGTCGAATTCCGAGATGGAGTGGTAGTCATTTCTCCTTCTCAGACCAAATAAAACGATTTTCTCACAAACAACCAACATTCAAATGCTATTTCTAAGTGTGAAAACCGCTGCTTGATCGTTACTTACGTACTGCTTATTACTCTCTAAAAGTGGAATGGTGGTACTGGCAACACTGAATGTTTGTCGCATGTTTCAGGTAGGTATGCTATTTGCAGAGATGGAGAGCTGGAACGGGCCGGCCTGTACATGCTGTGGCTGCGAAGGCTTTATACAAAAACGGTGACTGTGTTGCTGCTGCCAGATGGGAACACCGTCATTTCAACCTTCTACAGAATGATACCGACCATCGGCACATGCTGTCGGGTTATGGGCGAAAAACTCTGAAGCTACAGGAAGTGCACTTCAGCTGACATTGCCAGGAAGGCCCAGTAGTCGTCGCTCACAGAAGGGAATACAGGAGGTGCAAAATGTTGTAACCAACACTCAAAAGCGTTCTGTGAGACAAATTGCGGCAGTAGTGGGAATGTCCTGTTGTAGTGTGCACAGAATTTTACGGAATCATTCGAAGTTGCAACCGAACAATATACAGACTGTACAACAGTTACATAAAAGTGATTATCAAAAGCAAATGACTGTTTGTTGAACTTATAACAATACCTCCACTAACAGTTAATTAGTTCAAAAATTATCACGTCGCGCACTCAAAGTATGATCTTTTTAGTGCGCAACTAAAAGGTCTTTAATGTGGCAGGTATTGCTACATCAATTGATTACTGTCACTGAAGAAAATTAACAATAATATCACTTATCTCGTATTTGCAATCCAACGACGATCTCGCTCTGGCTTTGGCTCGTAATTAAAAATGTTGTCTTGGTAGCATGACTGTCGCTGTTGGTGCGAAAGGCACTCGGATGTTGATTACGCTGACTTGAAGAACTTACGAAGACAATCTTTGAGGATTGATTTGATGATTTATGTTCTTCATTGCAATGTGCTTCATACTTACTTAAACAATGGTCACTTGAAAATAATTTTTGACACTCACTTTTCACAAAAATTCACATTTATTAAACTTTTTATACTTTCGGATGTTCAAAATATTACTTCATCGTACAATTTCGCAGCCGGTATTGCTCTTAATAAAACTCACAACATTTTTCATTGTCCACAACTCAGACTCATCTTTTCATTTCCAACACAAAGTTAAGACTGTTCATATTGAACACAAAAACTTGACTACCCTGTACGCTTCCGCGCCAAAAGTCACAAACGAGCCTCGAAGATAACAATAAGTACAAACATATTCACGCTAGATATTATATCGATTTCAACATCTCAAAATATCGACGTACATACATATAAAAATGAAACCAAATTTGAATAGAGTGAAAAATATGAGACATTACGTAGAAAAATATTCATTAATCTACGGTATCGAAAAATAGGGTTGGCGGGTGGTAATGGTTTCGCAAATAAAGAACCATTACAAACTGTTGACTAAAATTAAGGACAATGAAGGCTTCTTAAATTCGTAATGTGTAAGTGGAGAGGCACATTTTCATCCCAATGGTTACGTCAACAAACAACACCACCGTTACTGGTACTAGGATAATCCTCACAAATTCCATTAACGCCGCTCACACAGCCAGGAAGACACATTGTGGTGCGCTGCCCCTTCAATGGGCATAACCAACCCTTTTTTTTAGGATGAATATGAACGAGCAACCACAGTTACATTTCAGCAGTAAGCTACCAATGTTGACACATTCGTCGCACCTGCAACTCCTGCAAATGAATATTCGCTTCAACAACCTAATGCTAGGTCTCTATTGTGCTCAAATCTCACTGGCAGCAGTGCGCAGAGTATTCGGTAACCACAGTTCCTCAAGGAATGCGGACATTTTGTGGTCTTCCGATTTCCCGACTTGTCAGACAGTGACTACTTCCTTTGCGGTTTCCTGAAACACAGGGTGTACGGTAGACTTCTACACACCATTGCGTATCTGAAGGACACCATTCGTGCAGAAATCAGAAACATTCCTGTACAGACACTTGAACTTGACATAAACGATTTAGGTAGGAGATTGCCTGAGTGTAAACGTAACAATGGTGGCCGGCTACATCATTTTCAGAACATGAACGGTGCGTGAAATGGCAGTATGCAAGGGCTTCTTTGTTGTGATTGAAAATTTTTTACATTATGATCCTTGGCGTGTATCGCTATATCCAAACCGGCTCGCTTTTGTGCCACTCCCTGTAAATGGTGTCACTCGTATACATACTATTAAACTGTAGCCCTCTGCTCTGTTGCTCTGTCCGTAGGTGAAAGCTATTGTCACTACCTGCTGTAGGGACTTTGATACAATTTTCACTAACAGATAGGAAGACTTGTGCATATAATTTATAAATATATAAATTTTTACGTATAGTCAACGGCCTTGCCGCAGTAGTAACTCCAGCTCCCGTCAGATCACCGAAGTTAAGTGCTATCGGGCTTGGTTAGCACTTGGATGGGTTACCTGATATATATGTATATATATATCAGCACTTGGCACCAATCCAAGTGCTAACCAAGTTTCTAGGTCCCTGGGTTAATACATACATAAATGTAGTGATGTGTTTGTATAGATTATGGTCAAATTTCGCTGCTCTCTGCAGTTCTCCGCCATGTACCACATCCTCTGTAGCTCATCAGCTCGTAGCGTCCATCGTTGCCATGAGTATATATATATGTATATATATATATATATATATATATATATATATATATATATATATATATACACATAATCATGGCAATTATGGGAGCTACGAGCTGATCAGCTACACAGGATGTAGTATATGATAGCGAAACTTGGCCATACAAACACATCACTTCATGTATGTATGTATTAAACTGAGGACCTAGAAACGACAGAGACGCATCGTCCCGCCGTGGCCCTCAGTGGTTCACAACCCCACAACAGGCCACAGCAGTCCACCCACCCCACCGCCGCCCCACACCGAACCCAGGGTTATTGTGCGGTTCAGCCCCCAATGGACCGCCCCCCCCCCCTCCCCCCGGGAACGTCACATACCAGACGAGTGTAACCGCAAGTGTGCAAATGTTTGCGTGGTAGAATAATTATGGTGTAAGTGTACGTGGAAACGGTGATTGCGCAGCAACTTCCAAACTTCCAACACAGTGTAACTGAGGCGGAATAAGGGGAACCAGCCTGCATTTGCCGAGGTAGACGGAAAATCGGCTTAAAAACCATCCACAGGCTGGCTGGAACACCGTACCTCGACACGAATCCGCCGGGCGGATTCGTGCCGGGAACAGGCATGCCTTCCCGCTCGGGAAGCTGCGCGTTAGACCGCGCAGCTAGCTGGACGATCACTACATGTCTACACATATTATAAATTAAAGTCTCACTCTCCATTTTTCCATTTGGTACTCTAGCTAATTACTTTTGATGAAATGGTGTATGATCGTACTGCCGTCGTAGTTGAAATAAGTTACATTGCATACATCAAGTCTATATGCCATTTGTACATGGACATGAACCCTTGCTATCAAGCGATTAATTTCAGACGTTGGGTGTACCATAATGAAAACACAGTATGACGTTTGATGTTATGAACAGTACACGATTTAAAATTATTTTCGTGTGCCAAATACTGGCTGTTCCACGTACCCCACTACACAACAATCTCGTCCGGCGTTACAACGGAAGTAATGCTGGGAGAGGCAGGCTCCTATCACAGGTCGGTCTGGTCCTTTCTACGGACTCCAGCAGTCCCATCAGGAACCCTCCTGTGAAAACAGGAAGGTGGTGTGCAGTTAGGAGGAAGAGGAGCAGGAGGAGATTAGTGTTTAACGTCCCGTCAACAACAACGTAATTAGAGACGGAGCACAGGCTCCGATTAGAGAAAGATGTGGAAGGAAATCGGCAGTGCCCTTTCAAAGGAGCCTTCCCGATATTTACCTGTAGTGATTTAGTTAAATCACGGAAAACCTAAATCAGGATGGCCGGAAGCGGATTTGAATCGTCGTCCGGAATGGGAGTCCATTGTGCTAACCACTGCGCCACCTCGCTCGGTATGTGCAGTTACTGAGGCACGGTTTACTGGACCGATCTTTATCCATCAAAGCATAATTACTGATAGGTATGTAAACAATGTACTGTAATCTTTCTTCAGAGAACCAACCACTAACGTACAGTTATTTCTTTCGGGACAATGCAAGAACAGAAACCACCAATGCCTACTATTGTATTGCGGTCGGCCGGAGTGGCCGAGCTGTTCTAGGCGCTTCTGTCTGGAACCGCGCGACCGCTACGTCGCAGGTTCGAATCCTGCCTCGGGCATGGATGTGTGTGAAGTACTTAGGTTAGTTAGGTTCAAGTAGTTCTAAGTTCTAGGGGACTGATGACCTCAGATGTTAAGTGCCATAGTGCTCAGAGCCATTTGAACCATTTATTATATTGCTAAGACAGTTCCTGTCGTCGAAAACACTGGTATGCATGAATTTGTGTAGCATGCTATACCACGTACAAGGTGTCAGAAGAGGAATGGTCAATATTCAGAGATTTAACATGAACGATCACTCGAAGCATAAAAGTCAAGTAAACTTGGGCTCTCAAATGCATACCTTAAGAGCTATGAGCACTTCTTCATCTTCGATACTGTGACACAAATCTATTCTACTGCAAACTCTTTGCTTCCATATTTTGGTAGGTCGTAATTTTTGTAAAGGTGGAGGCTGTGGAGGCCGAGTTGCCACTGGTACGGTAGGCCGAGTTTGAGTTCCTGAAACGGCTTCTGGTGCAGTACACGGTTAAGACAATTTCTCCCTTCCACCATTACACAGCTATGCCCTAGGATCAGGTAATAGTATAGGAGAACGAAGACTCTACAACACTCCAACAAATTAAAGTCACGTGAATGAGTTAAAATGTTTACTTATCTTTGTGACTAGTTGAATACTGAAGTCTGCAGCACTACTTGTAATATAACACAAACAAGGCCCTCAATGACTAAATGCATATAATCTTAGGTAGACTTCACAGCACATAGCAAATGCAATTACAACAACCATCTGTTCAATTCTAATACCTCACTAACCGACGTTCCCCGTCTAAGTCAGCCCTGAATGATGATCTGTAACCAAGTGGGCGAGAGATGCTCATCTTTCTTCCGAGTAGGCTTCTGTACGTTGTCGTCCGGTCATTGGTGGATTGTACTCGGTGGGCAATTGTCCGAAGCGAAGTCGATATCTTCATACTCAGAGTCGCCCGTGGCGTTGATGGAACTCGCGCAAGTGGCGAGCCTGTATGGGGTTGGCACCAGCTCGCATCTTTCCGGCTGTGGTGCTTTTGTCCTGGCTGTGTCTTGTGCGGACAACACAGCAGTAGTATGGACCAAAATAAAAAAAAGTCCGGTAAACAAGTGCTCTAAAGCGCGTACCTTGTCGACCTTCGCTTCTGTGAAATGCATCTCTTCTTTTGAACAAGTGCTGGTAGCTCGTTAGGTATGCATTTCAGAGCCCTTGTATAGTAGAGTTTTTTTTGTTTCGAGTGATCGTTGCTGAATACTAACTGTTCCTTCTGGAACACCCTGTATTAAGCTCTGTGGAATGATCGTCACAAATTTCTTACTGTGATATGGGTCTTAGGAATTTTAGAATCAGTTTCAAAAATGGGAACCTGATGCAATCCGACCGAACTGTTGCTTGAGGAATTGCAACCCGGTATAATTAATAATAGTTATTGAGGTTGTGCCGTCTGCGCTTACGAGTTGTGGAATATTATTTATAGAATAGAGCTCCTGAACTAATTACATTAATTTGCAGGCAACACGCATCTACTGATAAGAAGAGGGATAAATTTAAAGGTATGTGAACCAAACTTACGTCATCAGTGACGACCTATCGCTGTTTAGTTGTTGGTCACACATGACCGACCTGCACTCGGAGTGACCTTACATGGAGTTAATGTACGAATTGTGTGCTAGAATGCGAGAGGAAGGTAATCCACAAATTTCTGAAAAATGAATTATTGTCGTATCAGGATAGTATTGTCATACATTTATTATCCCACAGTGTATGAATAATTAGTATCTAGTTTTATTGGTCCACTGTACAAAAGAAAGATTTTGGAATATCTCTGAATCGCATTGAAATTCAAAATATCTCATACCATGTCTGTATGGGTTAGCTCCCTCTCGAATTCTAGTACTCAATTGTAAAGTGGGATTGATAATATTTTGTCGACTTACGTGAAAGCCGTGAACTTGGCGCAGGAAATTATGGTTCAAAATGACAATCTTCATTCTTAGCATGCACCAAATGAAACAGAGGCAGTCCAGTTTATGAGATTTTTGTATTTTTAATTGAACAGCTGCTGTAATGTCGAACTGGCTAGGTCCATTTACGTCGTGTACGACTATGCAGAACAGATGTAGCCCGTGTTTCAACTAGAGAAAATGCTTTCAAAACGTGTATTTTTCTAAAGAGACGTGGTTTGACGAAGGAAGGTTTCCGCTGATAAGCAAGGTACTGCGTTATCACAGTCATATCGATAACCATGTAATCCCGCAAAGCACGGGGCTATTCTGGTATCACAGATACGGTGGCAGGCCGGCCGCGGCTTCGTTCCGATAGCGGACTGCAGTAAATGAGCAGTTTTCTGAGATCGATCAACGCGTTACGATTAACGGAATGAGTCCTACGTCCAGTCCAAATGTAAATGTTACCACTCAGGCATACTCGTTCTTAAATATCTGTCCTACTTACTGTTTAGCTATGAGAACTGTTATCGACATTTTCGAAAATGCTAATATCTCTAAAATGACACTTCCCGTCTTCTCCTGGCGTGCTCTATTGGCTACATAACGGTTACACAGGGTGGTGCAGTTGAAAGTAGCCCGCCTCCCTTTTGAATGCGAATGTAATATTTCGACTTCTGAAATAAACAACTACAACAATGGATAGCTTTATGCAAAAAACGATTGTTAGCATAATTCTCTCAGCATTTCGTTCAAGTTGGACGTTTCTCTCTTCTGTCTGCAAAATGACTTTCCCGATAGCAGAATGCGTTGAAATTGTGGAAGCATACGTGAAAAGAGGTTCGATTAAGAAAACTCGCGAAATTTTCGGGATCAGGTATCCAAACAGAGGATTACCAGCAAAGCATGCAATACAGAGATTGTATGAAAATTTGCGCACCTACGGGTCTGTGCAAAATGTAAAACGACAAAGAATTCCTTCAGTTCTCATGTTGTTGTTGTGGTCTTCAGCCCAGAGACTGGTTTGATGCAGCTCTCCATGCTACTCTATCCTGTGCAAGCTTCTTCATCTCCCAGCGCCTACTGCAACCTACATCCTTCTGAATCTGCTTAGTGTATTCATCTCTTGGTCTCCCTCTACGATTTTTACCCTACACGCTGCCCTCCAGTACTAAATTGGTGATCCCTTGATGCCTCAGAACGTGTCCTACCAACCGATCCCTTCTTCTAGTCAAGTTGTGCCACAAACTCCTCTTCTCCCCAATTCTATTCAATACCTCCTCATTGGTTATGTGGTCTACCCATCTAATCTTCAGCATTCTTCTGTAGCACCACATTTCGAAAGCTTCTATTCTCTTCTTGTCTAAACTACTTATTGTCCACGTTTCACTTCCATACATGGCTACACTCCATACAAATACTTTCAGAAACTACTTCCTGACATTCAAATCTATACTCGACGTTAGCACATTTTTCTTCTTCAGAAACGCTTTCCTTGCCATCGCCAGTCTACATTTTATATCCTCTCTACTGCGACCATCATCAGTTAGTTTGCTCCCCAAATAGCAAAACTCCTTTACTACTTTAAGTGTCTCATTTCCTAATCTAATTCCCGCAGCATCATCCGATTTAATTCGACTACATTTCATTATCCTCGTTTTGCTTTTGTTGATGTTCATCTTATATCCTCCTTTCAAGACACTGTCCATTCCGTTCAGCTGCCCTTCCAGGTCCTTTGCTGCCTCTGACAGAATTACAATGTCATCGGCGAACCTCAATGTTTTTTTCTTCTCCATGGATTTTAATTCCTACTCCGAATTTTTCTTTTGTTTCCTTTACTGCTTGCTCAATATACAGATTGAATAACATCGGGGATAGGCTACAACCCTGTCTCACTCCCTTCTCAAACACTGCTTCCTTTCATGTCCCTCGACTCTTATAACTGACATCTGGTTTCTGTACAAATTGTAAATAGCCTTTCGCTCCCTGTATTTTACCCCTTCAGAATTTGAAAGAAGTTATTGCAGACATTAGCCGAAGAATTATTCAGAAACCAAATAAGTCTACACATAAACTGGCCCAACAGGTGCAGGTAAGTAGAAGGAGCTGCCAGCGGGTATTGAAAAGTCGTAACCTGAAGCCATATGGTGTGCAGTATTTACGATAGGATGACAGTCGGGAACCGTGTAGATTACTGCACGTGGCTTCTGAATAACATCAACGATGGTTTGTTAGACGTTTCCATTACATCGTGAGTGAAGAAGTATGATTTCATCCTTTCGGTCATGTCAATTCGCAGAACACGAAGTACTGGGCATCGGAGAACCCTCACACTGTCAGCAACCACTCCATGATGCAAAAAACCGGGTGTGTGGTGCGGTGTAACAGAACGCGTATCATTAGACCGATATTTTTTGACACTATCCCCAACAGGGTTGCATACATGGAAATTTTTGACACATTTTGTGCTCAGCTCACTGCATATGAAAGACAATTTTGCTTCTTCCAGCAAGAATGGGGCAACATCCCACATGTCTAAGCTATTGCTGGAACGATTCCGTGAAGTCTTTACTGAGGAACGAAGTGTCAGCAAACATTTATGGCCATCACGTACGCCTAATCTAACAACATGTGATTTTTTCCTGTGGGGAAGAGCAAGGTATATGAAACAAATCCACACACACTATAGGAACTGAAAGACATCAACCGTGAAGTTGCCGCCATCGACATTCGAACTTTACGCTGGGTGATCTGAATATACCACCATGCATCATTTCAGAGGAAGGTCTAACGTGCCTTTGAGTCAAATTTCATATTTCTACGACGCAATTGGAGACAATTATGGCGTTTCGAAAAAGTGATCCTTTAATTGCGTTGCGCAGTGTATAAGCTCCATGAAAACATATTCGATGTCAAACTGTAATTTATTGTCGAGCATATCGACGTGAAATGGGAGAAGGGACTATCACCCGCAACTATTTATCGCTGGCTTCGAGTCGTGAACGAAATTTGTAATCTGTTGACTCATTTATTTCCCCCCAAAAGGTATCTATATGAGTTCTTATGAGGAAGCTGACGGGGCCATAAAGATAGCGCCAGCTGCTGTCATTTCGCAGCTGTGCTGACACATCACTTTGGCCATACCTCTCGCGATCAGAAGGACACAAATGTCGATTCGGCACACTACTTCTTCATACGTCTATAGAACACCTTACCGAATCATTCAGTAGCTAGCCAGAGCAATTTTCTATTCCTTTCTCGTAGCTGCTCTATCTCCATATTGACGATTGTCATTGTCATGCCTAGCGCTTGAATTGTTAGCGATGTCGACTCCTGTCATGACTAACGTTATCCCCTTTCTTGACCAGCGAGAGAGGAAGGTTGTGATGGTCCGTCTGATGGACGACTAGTGTATAGAGCAGCGGTCGTCAAACTTTTTCGCCCAAGAGTCAATGCTGAAGTCGTGGTGCGGTACCTCGAGCAGAATATGTTCCGATCTTATTATTAATTGAAGAGAGGAAATGGAAAACGTTCTAAGTGCCAAACATCACATTTATCAGAAGAATCAAAAAACAATGTACGAGGGCGTTTGAAAAGTCCGTGCAAAATCCGAGGGATGGCACCACCAGCGCGCATCGAGGTCATGTTTAGTTAGTAGCATCTTTGGAAAGAACGCACACCAAGTTTCAGCCATATTGGTCTATTTCTTTGTGTTTGGCATTCATATGAATCAAGAAAATCGAGTGATTGTCAACAAATGGACGAAAAAGAATTTCGTGTGGTGATTTAACCATACTTTATGAAAGGCTAAACGCCTCAGGAGACTAAAGAAAAGCTTGATAAACATTACGGTGACTCTGCACCTTCGATTAGAACAGTTTATAGGCGGTTTCTTAATTTTCGGAACGGCCATGTGGGCACAAGTGATTCTGAACATTCTGGACGCCCTGTGAAGCTTACGTCTCCAGAAATCATTGATAAAATCCATGATATGGTGATGGATGACACCAGAGTTAAGGTGAGTCAGACTGCTAATGCTGTGGGCATATCGAATGAACGGGTACATAATATTTTGCATAAACATTTGGACATGAGAAAGCTATCCGCAAGATGGTTTCCGCGATTGCTCACGCTTGACCAAAAACCGAAGGATTGTTTGCAGCTGTTCAGGAAGAATCTGCAGGACTTTAAGCGTCGTTTCGTCACTGTGGATGAAACATGGATACATTACTATACTCCTGAGACCAAACAACAATCTAAACAATGGGTTACCAAGGGATAATCTGCACCAAAAAAGGCGAAGACCATTCCCTCGGCCGGAAAGGTTATGGCGACTGTCTTTTGGGATTCGCAAGGGACAATCCTCATCGACTATCTGGAAAAGGGTAAAACTATTACAGGTGCATATTATTCATCGTTATTGGACCGTTTGAAAACCGAGCTGCAAGAAAAAGTCGTCGATTGGACCGCAAAAAGTCCTTTTCTATCACGACAATGCACTAACACTCACATCAGCAGTTCTGGTCGCAAAATTAATGGAAATAGGATTCCAACTCGTTTCACATCCCCCCTATTCCCCAGACTTGGTTCCCTCGGACTACTATTTGTTCCACAATTTGAAGAAACTAATAGTTGTTTTGCAGACTTGGACAATTCCTATTATGCGGAACGAATCAACAAATTAGAACAGCGTTGGACGAAGTGTAAAAGTCTAAAAGGAGACTATGTCGAAAAATAAAAAAGTTTTGCCCCAAACACGTAAGTAGTTTTTATTTTTGTACGGACTTTTCAAACGCTCCTCGTATCTCTTTTTGTTCATAATTTAGTTGTATCCAAAAAATTGAGAAGGGGTCCCGATATCACACAATTACGCTGGCCATCTCATAACGACAAAAAATAATTATGCAAATTAGAAAATAAATAACTTATTAACAGTGTTACAAGTGCCGTACCAGGAAACTAACTACTTTTAGGTGCTAATAAGAAGGATTTCGTTCCCAGTGCCATTAATACAAACGTAATATGTTTTATTTGCGATAACACAAATATAGAAATACAGCAGTAATATTTGCACAGTAGAAAAGTAGTCAACAAAGACTACTTAAAATTTATTTTAAGTTTTTTTTACAAAAGAAGAACAGAATGAAATTTGAAAAACTCTGCCTACTGACTTCTGGTTCTTACACTTCATTTTTGCGATCAGATGTAGCAAAATTTACTGTGTTGTTGAAGAAGAAACGGCAACATCGTCAACAGGTTTTTGTAATGCAACTGATAAACATGGCTAGTCTTTCAGATGATTTATGGCCTGGCATACATCAGGCACGGTCTTTCTTCTTTTCAATACACCTACATTTTTCCATTCTTCGGTGTCAGAGTAAAAATTTTTATATAGCTATTTAAGATACGGGACACTTCGATCATACTTACATTTGGAGATCTTAAACTCGAGCATTGCAACAATGTTTCAGTATCATCTTTAAAATCGGATAAGCCAGTTTTATGCATTGGAATTATATGGAATGGATTCATAGGCTTAATTGAATCAACAGTCTTGTGTAAATCTAGCGTAACAAAGGCCTTACTTACCCTACTTCGTTTCTCTATAACTGCAAAATCTCTGCCGCCACTCATAAAGCTGTCCCCAACGGCCAAAATTCTATGTTTCATTTCTTCAACCCATGCTAGGCTACATGCAGGAGATGTAGACACATGGTACTTGGAAGTCTATTGGGAAGCACTGCTTGACACTAAGAGCATGCGCCATCTAGTAATAGATTATGTCAGAATCGTTTTCTCTATGATCTGGCACTTGGAGCAAGGCTAGGGCATGCAGCACAGTGCCGAGAACACAATAGCATTGAAAATGCGTTTTTTAAAAAAAGGGCACTCATAACGTTTTCCATCTCCTCTCTTCATTGTGAGTAACCTAAGATTTTTGAAAACATATTTAGCGATTTTAAAAGTAGTTAAAATTAAAATTTAAAACAGTCTTGATCGCAATCTTGTTAAAATATTTTTTTATTGGAGTGAGTGACCGGTTTCGACTGTATGAACGAGTCATCTTTAGACTCTGTGAAGATATATTGCCACGGCAACTATCGATGCACTTTAGTAGCATCGTTCCGCTGTTATTACAGAAATGTTGGTAGGATTCCGCCATAGAATAGTTATTTTCCATGGCGCTGACATTAGAACACAGCAAAATTAACCATATTACTATGGCATCACATAATCGTAATATACGACGTATCTCCCTCTATTACAATCTTTGACAGCACCACTAACGTCTACAGCGGAGCAGGACGCCATTTCCATGGTAGCCCTCGATTATCCACGTAAACGCTGGGGCAACGACAATCCTTGGTTCAGATTTACTAGTTCTTAGTTTAGAGGGCAGCACACTCTAAGCCTTATTATTTCATACCAATGAACCATTTTAATAGTATAATTTATATTCATTGACGAATAATGATCAATAATTGACATTACGATGTATTCCAACTGTAACTGTTCCTTCGTAGTTATATATTAAGTTATCTAATCATGAACGTGTTTTCTGATTGGCTACTTATGATGTCATACTCACAACGGTGATTGTGACCAGCCCTATTAATACCCGTTCCCTCCATGCACAGTCAGCAGTTACACGAGCGTCGAGGGTCGACGCAACTCATCTGGCAGTGTCCATCCACCGCTCCGGGTATAATTTACTACTATTTATCCTATTTTTATACATTTTTTCATATACTTATTAATAACGTCTATACTATTTTGGCAATATATCTTTATAGTGTATGAAGATTTTCGTAGAGTCGAAACCGGTCACTCACTCCAATTAAAATTTTTTTTAACAAGATTGCGATCAAGACTGTTTTAAATTTTAATTTTATGGGTAGCCTACATAAATTTAGTATGTTTTGACCCACCAATAAACTAGCTACAGTAAGAATGCTGTAAGTTGGCCGCCCTGGTAGTTAGAAGTCGGCACCGTTCCGAACACTTCTTGTCAACTGTCCTCTGCTTTAGGTTGCTGCCACCCTCAGTAACCTCGGAGTTGTCACACTGTAACTGGATGACGAAATGTTGCTGCGGTGTCTGTGTGAGCGATGGTCTGTTGAGTAACAACAGTAATTTTACTAAGACATAAATGCTTTATGAAATATGAGACATGATAGTAAATATTTACAAAATGTTTTGTACGTCTTTTGTCTTCTACTCATTGTCTTGTACTGCCATGGCCTCGATTTAATTTCATATTCTTGCAACAAATAAGTAGCGCAATTGAAGGTAACCGTCTTTGTAACGTGCGTTCACTAGTCCATGTTTCTTCAGTGTCAAAATTTATATCTTAGCAGCTGATCGGTACCAGTCGCGCACGTCCATGGGTTGCCAGTATTGGAGGATACACATAAGACAATCACCCTTTAACTCCACAGTAGCCGCACAATTTCCCCCCTCTCCCCCAGAAGGGAGCAGCCAGCTTTACTCAGCTCATGGCCGAATTCATCAACGTGATTTAACATTAAGCACATTTTAAACTACCACTGTGCCTCTAAGTTTTTTTTTCTTACTGAGTAGTAAATCTACACCGTTAACAAGCTCTTAATATCAGTTGACTTTTTGGATTCGGCTGTTAGTTGTTCCCTTTCGAGGGCCCGCATCTCGTGGTCGTGCGGTAGCGTTCTCGCTTCCCACGCCCGGGTTCCCGGGTTCGATTCCCGGCGGGGTCAGGGATTTTCTCTGCCTCGTGATGGCTGGGTGTTGTGTGCTGTCCTTAGGTTAGTTAGGTTTAAGTAGTTCTAAGTTCTAGGGGACTTATGACCACAGCAGTTGAGTCCCATAGTGCTCAGAGCCATTTGAACCATTTGAACCCTTTCGAGGGAACCATCCTGGTCATTCAGCTGTTCGATGCATTTTGTTATAAAATATGTCTGAGGACCCGGGCCGCATGAACACTTTATTCGGGTCGCATGCTCCCTCGGGTTGCAGTTTGACGTCCACAAACAAAGAGCATAAGCGCAGACACGCTTACGACAGCCGGTCGAATTTCGTGATTGAAGGAAATTGTCTTGCTACCGGTCATCCGATGGAACGTAACAACACAGTGACTCTGCTGTGCACTTTCAATTACTGGGACAGTGTTGTTAAAGAAACTGGTGAGATTAAAATAGTGAGGGACCTTGTAAACAGAGATGTAGGTGTTTGCTTAAATTCTGCCTGGAACGCTGGTCTGTCCTAGTTCAACAACAAAGGAAAACAGTTGGCACTACTTGTCCACCCGCTTTTAGTTAATATTTCACTATTGACGGCATCTGCCGCAGTGTGTCTTAGGTTGGGTGGTGGAGTTAGACATTTATGATGTGTATTGCTCTTCCTGCATACACTGTCGTTTAGTTCCTGGTTTATGTAACGCCTGCCCATCGAGTGTTTAAGGTGTTAGGAACAGCTCTGTCTCGTTTCATCTGATCCTTGAAAATGATGGTGCGTTCACCTGTCGAAATTGAGCGATTGTCGAGAATGATGTCTGGCTGCCGTCCTGTGTGTCATTTACATTTGATACAAAAAATTCGAAACTGAGCCCAAAAATAAAAAACTATGAGATTAAAACAATGTAAAACTAACATGCTTTGATTGCTTGCGCCTTGCCCTGCAGTTTTGGCAGGGTCCTCATGGTTACAATCGGTTTTGACATGGTTAAGTTGAAAGGGTGGCTGGATGCCCTTCCTGCCGCCAACCTATACCCTCCCAGGATGGAATCAGTGTACCCCAGGTATCTGCGTCTACTGTATATTATGAAATAGTGTGAACGTGTTTCAAATGTCTGCGAATCGTGTAACTGAGGCGGAACATGGGACCCAGCCCAGTATTCACCTAGTGGGATGTGGAAAACCGCCTAAAAACCACATTAAGCCTGGCCAGCACACTGGCCCTTGTTGTTAATCCGCCGGTAGATCCGATTCGGGGCCGGTGCGCCTACCAGAGTCCAGGAAGTAGCGCATTAGCGCTCTCGCGTAACCTGGCAGGTGAAGTACAACTAACATATTGATAAGAAGAGTACAAGTTAGCAGCGAGGTCCTAGAACCAGTTGAGGAATTTTTGTGTCCAGAGCAATTGATGACAAAGATTGTATGGAAAGCAAACTAAACAGACAAGATTAGAAAAGGCGAGGAGTGCTTTTGGTAAACTAGACAGACTTTCCTAAACTCAGCTTCCTGTTTATCTGAAAGGAAAGTTTAAAATTGATGCGTATTGCCAGTTTTGACATATGGCAGAAAAATGTGAACTTTCAGTACGAAAAATATTACACTACTGGCCATTAAAATTGCTACACCAAGAAGAAATGCAGATGATAAACGGGTATTCATTGGACAAATATATTATACTAGAACTGACATGTGATTGCATTTTCACGCAATTTGGGTGCATAGACCCTGAGAAATCAGTACCCAGACCAACCACCTCTGGCCGAAATAACGGCCTTGATGCGCCTGGGCATTGAGTCAAACAGAGCTCGGATGGCGTGTACAGGTACAGCTACCCATGCAGCTTCAACACGGTACCACAGTTCATCAAGAGTAGTGACTGGCGTATTGTGACGAGCCGGTTGCTCGGTCACCATTGACCAGACGTTTTCAATTAGTGAGAGATCTGGAGAATGTGCTGGCCAGGGCAGCAGTCGAACATTTTCTGTATCCAGAAAGTCCCGTACAGGACGGGCAACATGCGGTAGTCCATTATCCTGCTGAAATGTAGGGTTGCGCAGGGATCGAATGAAGGGTGGAGCCACGGGTCGTAACATCTGAAATGTAACGTCCACTGTTCAAAGTACCGTCAATGCGAACAAGGTGACCGAGACGTGCAACCAATGGCACCCCATACCATCACGCCAGGTGATACGCCAGTACGGCGATGATGAATACACGCTTCCAATGTGCGTTCACCGCGATGTCACCAAACACGGATGCGACCATCATGATGCTGTAAACAGAACCTGGATTCATCCGAAAAAATGACGTTTTGCCATCCGTGCACCCAGGTTCGTCGTTGAGTACACCATCACAGGCGATCCTGTCTGTGATGCAGCGTCAAGGGTAACCGCAGCCATGGTCTCCGAGCTGATAGTCCATGGTGCTGCAAACGTCGTCGAAGTGATAAGATGCCTGTCATCTCGACTGCTAGTGATACGAGGCCGTTGGGATCTAGCACGGCGTTTCGTATTACCCTCCTGAACCCACCGATTCCACATTATGCTAACAATCATTGGATCTCGACCAACGCGAGCACCAATGTCGCGATACGATAAACAGCAATCGCGTAGGGCTACAATCCGACCTTTATCAAAGTCGGAAACGTGATGGTACGCATTTCTCTTCCTTACACGAAGCATCAGAACAACGTTTCACCATGCAACGCCGGTCAACTGCTATTTGTGAATGAGAAATCGATTGGAAACTTTCCTCATGTCAGCACGTTGTAGGTGTCGTCACCGGCGCTAACCTTGTGTGAATGCTCTGAAAAGCTAATCATTTGCATATCACAGCATCTTCTTCCTGTCGGTTAAATTTCGCGCCTGTAGCACGTCATCTTCGTGGTGTAGCACTTTAATGGCCAGTAGTAGTGTACAAAACTGAGGACTTCACAGCAATTAAGAGAGATACACTAATAATGAGACAAACCGTTTTGACCGGTTCCCACACTGAGACTGAATGCTGCCTTGTGGCTACGCAGCCACCTGACGCAGTAAGTAATGTACAGGCCTATGAGCAAGGTGAAGACGAATGGGAATAATTCTTGCGACGCACGGGGCAGAAATGGCGAAATCCACTGACGTAAGTGACTTTCACAAGGGGCAGATTGTCATGGCCTGGCGCCTAGGAAGGAGAATCTCGGAAACAGCAAAGCTGTTCCGCTGTTCGCATCCTACTGCCGTGAGCATCTGATGGAAAGTGGTTGGAGGATGCAGCAACAATGATTAGGTGACATTTTGTTCGGCTCCACGCCTCATCTCAGAACACTGAGGTCGGAGGTTCGCTCGCTATGTAAAGCGGGATAGGGGGCGATCTACGACAGATCTGACGACAGTGTACAACGGCGGTGCAGCCAGAAGTGCTTCGAAGCACATCGTCCAGCGTACCTTGTTGAAGGTGGAGTTCCGTAGTTGAATCGAGATTGGACTGTGGACCAATGGTCGCATGAATCATGCTTCATGTTACCGAACATCGATGGTCGTCTTCGGATACACCGTTATTGAGGCGACTGGTTGCTCGAAACATGCACCACAGGTCGGTGGAATCAGTATTATACCTTGGATGTTATTCACCTGCGTTAACGCGGGATCTGTCGTAGTCATCGAATGCATCATTACAACTGTGGACTACGTGAACGTTATTGCGAACTACCTTCATCCTTTCATTCTTAGTGTCTTCCCCGACGCAGGTGGCATCTTACAGCATGTTATAGGTCGAGCAGGATACAGCGGCCGATGTGGATTGACGAGTTTTCGTCCGTAGCTCTGGTCGAGTTCGTTCGTTTGTTCGGAAGGGGAGGCCAACAAGCCTTTGCCAATCTTCGGCCGGTCGGCAATGACAGAATCGACGCGCAGCCCTGCAATCTTTCTCAAACGATTTTATAGAAATTATTCGGTAAAAATTTCATTTTTGCTTTACTTGCAGCTTTACGTGTCACGCTCACTATGATGTGCCCATCATTTCGTTAATGGTCAAAATATTGTGACATTTACGTGGAAGTAAGACAGGGCACAAAATTCGAAAAAGTTTACAATGAAAAATAGGGGTCCCTATGGTTTTGCGTTTGGTGCATATTACATAATATGTTGCTGCGTATGAAATTTAGCTAACATACTGAATTTTTCTTTAGGTCTCTATCTGCCCCGCACTCTCGGGAAAATTGACCTGACGTAGCGCACTCATTTGTGATAGCAACGAGCCAGCGGTAAAGCCAGAATGAAATATCCACGACATTCCTCATATTTCATAAACGGTTTGAGATATCGAAATGAGATTTTAGCACATGATAACACGCAAAGAGGAGCGTTCAAATGGCTCTGAGCACTATGGGACTTAACATCTCAGGTCATCAGTCCCTTACAACTTAGAACTACTTAAACCTAATTAGCCTAAGGACATCACACACATCCATGGCCGAGGCAGGATTCGAACCTGCGACCGTAGCACTTGCGCGGTTCCGGACTGAAGCGCCTAGAACCGCTCGGCCACCGCAGCCAGCGAAAGTGTTTTGCTGTATGGTCATTATGCAAAATTCATTACCTACCGTGCTATTCCACTTACTACAGACTCTTCCGATGAAAAAATGTAATTTTTAAGGGCCATCGATAGCTGATGAAACGAGAAATGCCATGGGTTTTGGAACAACATAAGTGAAGTCATTTCACGTTTATTTTGTACTGAAGATGTGCTTTTTCATAAGATATTGACCTTGCTTTCCCTCAATTGCTCACTTAATAGAATTAACAAACCACTGTTTCAGAATTATCTCGCATTTGCGTCTGCACAACACGTTAGTGAGGTGAGACAGTGTAAACTCCGCTGTGTTTTGGCAAAAGAAGCAAATTTTAACATGGTAACAAGAGAAATGTGCAGGTTTTAAAAATCCCCATTCGTGACACTTCTCTGAAAGTTACGAATGTTCTACAAAGGTGGCGAAAGTAAGTCGCTGCGTTTTCGACGGAATTCTCTTTAGATACTAACCAAAGAAGAGGTGACAGATATTTTTGAGTGATCACCATACAAGTGGGAGCGTGAGGGGACCCCGCTTAATATTTACAAAAAATGTGAGTGTAGGCTTGAGTTTAGAGCGGCACTTCCCCTCCAGCAGTCGGCATTTCCGCTACAGCGCCCTCCCTCAGCCCACACCACTGCCGCTCTCCCCAAACGTGCCCTGCCATCTACCGGCCACGGTATTCCGCGTGCACTTTCTTCTTATAACTACACGTCTCACAAGGCCATAACCGTGCTATAGTTCTTTGATGGGCATCATAGTGAACTCATGTTGACGTCTTGTCCACCAAATCGGCCTGGTGTAAATCCAACTGGAACATATCTGGGACGCCATCGGGTGCGACCTCCGCGCCCACAAACTACCGGCCCGGTACTTACGAGAGATGCGTGACCTGTGCGAAGATGGCCGGTGCCGCATACCTCCCGGGACCTACACAATGGCCATCGATTCCGTACTACACAGAATCGCTGTTGTGTTGCGTTGGATTACCACGCGATGAGGCAGGTGATTGTCATGTTTTGGCGCGTCTATATTTTGTTTGCAATTAGTAAGAGAGATAGGAAAACAGAAGTACCTCACATAAGGGAAGACCGAGACGGTGACTTAAACCAAAGGTTCTCTAAATTTCCTCAGCAGCGATCCACGAAAAGAACGCCTCCTTTCCTCTAGAGACTCCCACCCGAGTTCCTGAAGCATTTCCGTAACATTCGCGTAGATGATCAAACCTACCAGTAACAAATCTAGCAGCCCGCCTCTGAATTGCTTCTATGTCCTCCCTCAATCCGACCTCATAGGGATCCCAAACGCTCGAGCAGTACTTAAGAATAGGTCGTACTAGTGTTTTATAAGCGGTCTCCTTAACAGATGAACCACATCTTCCCAAAATTCTACCAATGAACCGAAGACGACTATCCACCTTCCCCACAACTGCCGTTACATGCTTGTCCCACTTCATATCGCTCGGCAATGTTACGCCCAAATATTTAATCGACGTGACTATGTCAAGCGCTACACTACTAATGGAGTACTCAAACATTACGGGATTCGTTTTCCTATTCATCTGCATTAATTTAAATTTATCTATATTTAGAGTTAGCTGTCGTTCTTTACACCAATCAGAAATCCTGTCCAAGTCATCTTGTATCCTCCTACAGTCACTCAACGACACATTCCCGTACACCACAGCATCATCAGCAAACAGCCGCACATTGCTATCCACCCTAACCAAAAGATCATTAATGTAGATAGAAAACAACAGCGGACCTACCACACTTCCCTGGGCCACTCCAGATGATACCCTCTCTATGAACACTCACCATCGAGGACAACGTACTGGGTTCTATTACTCAAGAAGTCCTCGAGCCACTCAGATATCTGGGAACCAATCTCATATGCTCGAACCTTAGTTAGGAGTCCGCAGTGGGGCACCGAGTCAAACGCTTTCCGGAAGTCAAGAAATATGGCATCCGTCTGATACCATTCATCGGTGAAGTCTACGAGAGTGGGTGTCAAATGAGTGACGATGGTAATGCTGATGTAACTTCGGTGCAATCGTTGAGTTCGCTAATGATGCTCTCTGTCTTCAATCGGTAATGAATGACATTCTTCTTGCTAAGCCACCGTTTCCATGCCATGGTTGCAAGGAAGACTGCGCCGGCAACAGTCTTCCCGAAAGCTCTCTACATGCGCTTTATGACATTTAGACAGAACTAACAAATCCTTGCGCTTAACTACTGGAAATGGAAAAAAGAACACATTGACACCGGTGTGTCAGACCCACCATACTTGCTCCGGACACTGCGAGAGGGCTGTACAAGCAATGATCACACACACGGCACAGCGGACACACCAGGAACCGCGGTGTTGGCCGTCGAATGGCGCTAGCTGCGCAGCATTTGTGCACCGCCGCCGTCAGTGTCAGCCAGTTTGCCGTGGCATACGGAGCTCCATCGCAGTCTTTAACACTGGTAGCATGCCGCGACAGCGTGGACGTGAACCGTATGTGCAGTTGACGGACTTTGAGCGAGGGCGTATAGTGGGCATGCGGGAGGCCGGGTGGACGTACCGCCGAATTGCTCAACACGTGGGGCGTGAGGTCTCCACAGTACATCGATGTTGTCGCCAGTGGTCGGCGGAAGGTGCACGTGCCCGTCGACCTGGGACCGGACCGCAGCGACGCACGGATGCACGCCAAGACCTTAGGATCCTACGCAGTGCCGTAGGGGACCGCACCGCCACTTCCCAGCAAATTAGGGACACTGTTGCTCCTGGGGTATCGGCGAGGACCATTCGCAACCGTCTCCATGAAGCTGGGCTACGGTCCCGCACACCGTTAGGCCGTCTTCCGCTCACGCCCCAACATCGTGCAGCCCGCCTCCAGTGGTGTCGCGACAGGCGTGAATGGAGGGACGAATGGAGACGTGTCGTCTTCAGCGATGAGAGTCGCTTCTGCCTTGGTGCCAATGATGGTCGTATGCGTGTTTGGCGCCGTGCAGGTGAGCGCCACAATCAGGACTGCATACGACCGAGGCACACAGGGCCAACACCCGGCATCATGGTGTGGGGAGCGATCTCCTACACCGGCCGTACACCACTGGTGATCGTCGAGGGGACACTGAATAGTGCACGGTACATCCAAACCGTCATCGAACCCATCGTTCTACCATTCCTAGACCGGCAAGGGAACTTGCTGTTCCAACAGGACAATGCACGTCCGCATGTATCCCGTGCCACCCAACGTGCTCTAGAAGGTGTAAGTCAACTACGCTGGCCAGCAAGATCTCCGGATCTGTCCCCCATTGAGCATGTTTGGGACTGGATGAAGCGTCGTCTCACGCGGTCTGCACGTCCAGCACGAACGCTGGTCCAACTGAGGCGCCAGGTGGAAATGGCATGGCAAGCCGTTCCACAGGACTACATCCAGCATCTCTACGATCGTCTCCATGGGAGAATAGCAGCCTGCATTGCTGCGAAAGGTGGATATACACTGTACTAGTGCCGACATTGTGCATGCTCTGTTGCCTGTGTCTATGTGCCTGTGGTTCTGTCAGTGTGATCATGTGATGTATCTGACCCCAGGAATGTGTCAATAAAGTTTCCCCTTCCTGGGACAATGAATTCACGGTGTTCTTATTTCAATTTCCAGGAGTGTATTTATTGCTGAATGTGTTCCAGTATAAGAGACTTACGCGGTTGGGTATTGTCGTCTTTGAAGTCAGTATCGCCATCTATTGCACCCACTCCAGGACCTACATAAAAAGCTCGACAGATCGATGGAATCGAAGCGCAACGTGGAGTACACTGATTTGCATCAGATCCTCACGAAGACATTTATTAGTCCGATGGAATCTCGGTCAAAAGTGTCTGACTGATGACAAAACGTTCCGGTTTCTCACACAGATAATATCAGTTTGAAACGTTCTTTTCATTCGCACTTCGGAGCATCCGTAGTTTCCAGGGAATTGGCCGCAGCCAGGACCCACCCACTCTGAGTGCATAATGGCGCGCGTGACGAACTGTGTGACGTACCGCTCCGCGGACTTAATAGGTAACGTTTATTGCCGGGTCCAGATCAATTCTCTGCAGTGTTACAAAATCAGCTTAAGTTTCGTCAGCCTCATTTTGAACAGAGAGAATAAAAAATCTCATTAGTCCAACATTAATCATTAAAGCCCTGTAACAATCCAACTACCCTCGGGAAGTTTCAGATATCCCACCAAATGTATACAGCTAACAGTTCATACTACGCCCCAAACTGGCTCCCAGCAATTTCAGCCGATAACCTCCTGAATTTTATTTGCTTTCAGCCTGCCAAGGCCTCTGTCGCATTTTGTCCGTAGAACTATGCTTCAGTGCCAAAATTCCAGGTATCTTTTCTCGCAGCACCAACTGTCCTAATCTCGAGCACGTAGTTTCCTAGCGGAGAGGACTATCCCTGTTTTTCAAGTGGCAGCTTCGATAAAAACAATAATGCTGCGACTGCGTCCGGAAACCCAAGTCCTCCTGGCCGGCCGAGCTGTCTTATTCTCCCACTTGGCGTCATTTGCGAGCGATATGGAAGGGCATGGGGTCAGGACACCGCTCTCCCGGCCGTTACAACTTTTCAGATCTTAGGTTCGCCACAATCCATCTAAGTGCGTCCTCAATTGGCCTCACGAAGGTGAGTCAACCCCGCTCCAATCCTCTCATCTACGAAAATTTCCAGGCAGAGCCCTCGGAAGCAGTCAGACACGATCACTCAGCTGTGGAGACGGGCAGTGGTAGCTTGTGCGGCCGGCCGTGGTGGCCGAGCGGTTCTAGGCGCTTCAGTCCGGAACCGCGTGACCGCTACGGTCGCAGGTTCGAATCCTGCCTCGGGCATGGATGTGTGTGATGTCCTTAGGTTAGTTAGGTTTAAGTAGCTCTAAGTTCTAGGGGACTGATGACCTCAGATTTTAAGTTCCATAGTGCTCAGAGCCATTTGATTTAGCCTGTGCGTCACTATTTTACTAGCAGCATACACTGGTCTGCAAAATTTAAGGAAGAAAGTAAATGTCGCATGATGTCTCACTGCCAAGCAATAAAGATAGAAAGAATAGTTAGTACAGAAAGTAAGTGAAAGAAATAAACAACAAGACGTACAGAAATAGACCTTTTTTCAATGACAATAATAACGTTGAGATCACAGCGACTCACGATTGTCTTTTGGACATTACAAAAGGCGGAACATAGGGAGTGTGATCAGCGCGGATGACAGTGCATGCACTAAAACGTGGTCCCATGCCGATCGCAAGGTTGATGAGGAGTTCTCGAGGTACGACGTTACATATCTTTCTTTCTTTTCATCTTTGGTTCAAATGGCTCTGAGCACTATGGGACTCAACTGCTGAGGTCATTAGTCCCCTAGAACTTAGAACTAGTTAAACCTAACTAACCTAAGGACATCACAAACATCCATGCCCGAGGCAGGATTCGAACCTACGACCACAGCGGTCTTGCGGTTCCAGACTGCAGCGCCTTTAACCGCACGGCCACTTCGGCCGGCTTTTCATCTTTGTTGGACTGTGGGGCAATGGCTGGCATGTATTTCTTGAGGCAATAATTTATCAACAGCTGTATGTATTGTAGAAATTTATTTTATGAACTTCTTATATGGTACGAGTTTCGGCATTACATTGATACCATCTTCAAGCCCCACACGTCATAGTCGTAAAATCGCTATACAGTCTGTGTCGTCTGGCCACCAAGAGCTGTTTCACAGCAGTTTGATTTACGGATCCAGTTATACGGCTCCTTCCGTGTATAGCGATTTTACGACTATGACGTGTGGGGCCTGAAGATGGCATCAATGTAACGCCCAAACTGGTAGCATATAAGAAGTTCATAAAATAAATTTCTACAGTACATATGGCTGTTGGTAAATTATTGGATCAAGAAAGACGTTACATATCTCCGACAGCGCAGTCGACAACTCCAGGACGGTTGTTGGTGTATGTAGAGAAGTGCTGGAGTACGTCTCCCCAACGCATTCCACGGGTGATCGACGGGCTTTAAGTCGAGGGAACGACCAGGTCAGTCCATCCGTCGAATATCTTCTCGTTCGAAAAACTCTTCCACCTGCGCTGTTCGATGTGATTACGCGTTGTCAATCTTAAAGATGAAGTGAGACCGAATACATGCGTGAAATGTGGAAACACAGTGTCACAGTAATGTTGACCGGTAAGTGTACCGTGGTCAAAGATTTGGAGGTCAGTACCCCGATGCAACATTATGAGTTCCCATACCATTGCACCTGGAACACCAATGCGATGAATTCGACGATGTTTCTGGGTGCATTACGAACTGTCATATGGTGAAAGGTGTTCAAATGGTTCAAATGGCTCTGAGCACTATGGGACTTAACATCTGTGGTCATCAGTCCCCTAGAACTTAGAACTACTTAAACCTAACTAACCTAAGGACATCACACACATCCATGCCCGAGGCAGGATTCGAACCTGCGACCGTAGCCGTCGTGCGGTTCCAGACTGTAGCGCCTTTAACCGCTCGGCCACTCCGGCCGGCTGATGGGTTATGCATGGGGATCGAATCAACCTGTACCGCATCAAAACAGCCTGAAGATGACGCAATGAAGCGTCAAAACTGGTAGCGACAGAATAAAATAAAATCGTAAGGACGGCTGTGGGTGTTTTTATTTTTTGTCACGATAGTAAACGGCCGTCGTCCCGGAGACGTCCTGCTAAAAGGATGGACATACAGAAGATTTCTTCTTTAAGAGCCGACTCCAGAGAAGGTAGTGCTGTTCCACGCTGGGATCTGGACCGAAGTCGACGTCCTAACTCAGACGTGAGCCGTTAGGTTCAGATCCGGACTCTGGGCAGGCCAACCTTCTTCAGGAATGTTATTATCCACTAGCCATTCCCTCACATATGCTGCTTAAACAGAGGGTGCATTGTCATGCTTATACAAACAGTCTCAGAACTTTTCCTCTGCTGTACGCTGAACACAATGCTGTAAAATAATTTCGCATCTTTCCCCGTTTGGCGCTTTCTAAAGTGCGATAAGAGGACCACAACCTAGCCACGAAAATCACCCCTATATCCTAACATCAACTCCTCCGTACTTCACTCTTGGCATTACACATGATGGCAAGTAACGTTCTCTACGCATTCGCCAAAACCTCCCATCGGATTGCTATATAATAGGAGATGATTCATCACCTCAAATCACTCGTTTCGAGTCTTCCACTGTCCAGAGCCGTCGCTCTAAACACTTCCTGTAGCGTTGCTTAGTACCAACTAGTGAAATATGCATCTCAGCTATTGACCCTCAATCTTTTTAACTCCCTATGCACAGTCATTCTGAGAGTTGGACTGCTGATAGCACTTTGGAACTCGCAATTGATTCCTGCCATGTTCTACAGTTTCTTTTCGTTAGTAGACGAGTCTGCCTAGTCTGTGGCTGTTGCTTGGCATTTCCACTTCACTGCCGCGTTGCCAGCAGTCTAACTGGGCACGTTTAGTAGGACTGAAATATCCCTGACGGGTGCGTTACTCACAGGACATCCAATGATTAGTCGAAGCTCTTCGGACAGACCTACTCTGCCGTCATTGCTTCTCTGCAAGCAAGGCAATACTCTCTCCCCGTCTCCTTTTATATTGGCGGGTCCGCCTCTCGTGACATCTAGTGGTGAATTCCACATTACGAGATAGGGGCATCAGGACACATCTGATGAGATAGTGCAAGCGTGTCGCTCGCCGCTTGGTGCAAGGCTACAGTGCCAAAACGCAGCGCCGCTGCTTAAGTCTGCTTATCCAGTCCGACGGCGTGGAACGCATTAAACGCAGAGTGTCATATGATGTCACCGCCTGGCGCGGCAACAGGTTGCGCCACAACGTGAAACACATTTTCACGCTGGTTTCTCATTGCCATAGAATGCGCGGGCGAAGAGTCTTCCCAAGTCGTCAACACTACCGACAGCCGACAATTTGCAATTTCGTCATTTTTGTTGTACGTTAGTTTGTATTGCACGAAACACGAGTGCAGCGTTAAAGGTCCATGTTTACAATATAAACTAGACAAAGATGCCCACTTTTTCCAATGGATGGGGCCCCTCCACTCCCACACCAACGTGGTGACCAAACCAAAAGTTCTACTGTCACCTCCTTATAACATTGCAGTTTTCGAATCGTGAATCACAGGATGCGGGCTGTGATGTTATCCATGCGTATGGGTAGGATTAGTCATTGACATGGTCCATCAGAAGACAGAAAGTGGACTAAAGCTATCGAAGGGCAGCGGTTTGTAAGGACAGAGGGAAAAAAGTGCCAAGGCAAGCGCCAAGGGAGAAAACCTCTGCGATGGACGGGTAGTAAGGGCAGTGTCGGCTTGCTAGCTGCGACAGTGCATGCAAGGTGTGGTTATGTTAGTGCGAGGTATCGTGCATCGTTACCTTTGTCGTTACGGAAGCTCGTTGTAGGACTTGCTGCTGCTAGTGCGTCCCTGTAACAATTCAAGGTCGTCATACACTAGTGGGCGACCGGTCATAGATCAGCTCACAGTATAGGGGGTGTGTGTGGCTGGTTTCCCTGCGATTGTCTGTTTTTCGGTGGGTCGAGCATCTGGGGTTGCCAGTAGTAGCTGTGTTGCAGGGGCTCGCCAGTACTGTCGTGTTAGCGTGCTATGGACCGTAGATGTTTAGTTTCTTGCTAATAGTGTCTTTGGTCTATTATGTTGCCATCTATGATTGTGGTCGTAGTTACCCAGAGAAAGGATAAACGGGTTACGCGAGTGTCTCGTGTTTCTGTATAGTCGTGTGGAGAGTTTCTGGAATACCTGCAGGTCGGTATCTAGCCGATATTCCCGGTGAATGTCCGCGGTGCGTGTGTAGGCGGAGCGTTGCTTATGATTCTGAGTACTTTGTTCTGTATGAGCTGCAGACGCCGCAGGCGTGTGGGCGCAGCATACCCCCAGACAGGGACTGCGTACGTCGTCAGGGGTTGACTAAGTGTCATGTACATAGACCTGGACACCCTCCTATTCAGTGTGCTACGCCTGTTAAGCATAGGGTAGAGCTGTTTGAGCCTCGTGTTTGCTTTGTTGGTCACGTGTTGAATGTGGTCCCCCCAGAGTAGTTTCCGGTCCAGCCGGACACCGAGGTATTTGACCTTCTCGCGGAAACGTATTGGGCGTGCATGTAGTGTTATTGGGTTGCAGTGCCGATGTTTGCGCAGTAGTTTCAGTCTTCTAGTGAACAGAACGGCTTCGCACTTGTCGAAGTTTACTCTAACACGCCATTTCACCAGCCAAGGCTCTGTCGCGCAGAGTGCAGTCTGTAGTCGTGAGTTAATGTTAGTCGGCTTCCAATCTTGCGCAAGTATGGCAGTGTCAACCGATAAAGATGCCCGCGTTTCAAAGGTCCAATTACGGGAAAGTAAGTGAGCGATGTCATGCATACTCCGATTCATCTGTGTTATTATGGAATTTACGTCTCCCACTGCTGAGAACAGTAACAGTGATCGATGCCTCAAATTGGACAATGTCGTTCTCTTGTGTCAAGCTTTGGTTAGCTAAAAAAAATATCGTTCACGAGCCAAGAGAAACGAATGATGTTACTTTTTTATGGAAAATACAGAAGTAACGAGAAGAGAACAGTCGAGTTGTAGGCACATAGGTATGCCGACAGACTGCGTCCAACAAGAATGACAATTCAGCGAATGTACAAAATAAATTGTTACTGGATAGGCACTGGATTACTTCATAGAGGGTAAGGAGCAAGGCTACGAACGAACGGAGCGAGCGAAATAGATGCTCTGGAAGCTGTTGCTCATAATTCACATGTTAGTTCCAGAGATATTGTAAGTGTCTCTGGAATAAATAAGACAGCCTGTGTCATTAGCATTTTGCATGCAAACAGCTTTTATCCATATAATTTCTCATTTCACCAGCAGATTCACCTGCAGCAATGCAGAAGAAGCACAGAATTCTGTTGCACAGCTCTGATGTGACATCAGCACAATTGGTTCTTTCTTGAAAGAAATCTCTTCACCCATGAAGCTGCATTTGCAAATCATGTAAAGCTGCATGTAAGAAATACGCATTATTGGGGGCGCTGAGAATCCGCACTGGCTCAGGCAGACTGAACATCAGAACCGGTGGAGGGTGAACGTTTGATGCGGGATTATTGGAGACTGCGTACTTGGTCCTTACTTCTTTGGAGAAAACTTCATGTCACGGATTGCGCGGCCTCTCCCTCGGGCATGGGGGTGTATGTGTTGTTCTTAACATAACTTAGTTAGTTTAAGTAGTGTGTAATTCACACACATTTGAACATTTTTTTGGAGAAAACTCAATGTGTAAAGGATAAGCACAATTTCTTACTGAATAGCTTCTGGCTGTCCTAGGGGAAGTGCCACTTGAAATACGTAGATTTATGTGGTACCAGCACGGTGGGTGCCCGACTCACTAGTCGCTTGTTTCTAGGAAAACACTCACCCATGTTTTCCCTTGTCGTTGGACAGGACATGAAGACGATATTAGTTAGCTTGGGCGTTTAGCGGATTTGACACCACTGGACTTCTATCAGTGGGGTAATCTCAGAGATGAAACCTATGCACAAGTTCCGACTACCCAAGTGGATTTAAAACATCACATTGTTGCAGCATGTGCAGTGCGAACCAAAGACCGTATTTTATTGATACCGTACCTAGAAGGTGCAACATAGCGCTACCTAGAGAGCGTGCCCTTTCTGTACGATACTAGGCAAGGGGCTGGAGGGCTCACACGCTGATGCGTGGGTCCCTGCATTCTATATCTTTTATTTTAAATGAATTCCTTTAACTTGACACCTATGTGATTTTTAGGATATGTTAAAGATTGATGAAAATTGATTACCTATTTATTTTAAACACTATCACTCGACTTTACAGCGATTGCAGCAATTGTTCCAGTTTACAGATATTACAATTTTACAACTTATAGCTCGAGTATATTATATACAAATCTGCACGCACATTTCTACGGGATTGCGTCGACCAAATGTATACCACCAAAGTCTCCCAATATTGTACATGCGACATCCACTATGTGAGGAGGATAACGGGCAAACTGGGAACCAGATACATTAACACAGGGGGTCAAATTTCCGAAATTAAACGAGAACATTCATTTCCCTACAAAATCCGAAGCTGTAAATAAAAGAATTAGTGCAAATATTCAAATACCTCTCTTCCACGCGTGAACATCGAGACAGACGCACTGAGGGCATGTCTGCTCACTTACCCGTCTTCTGTAACACTCCCAGAATATCGCGGGCACCCAGAGGTCTTTCTGGGCCCCGGTGGAGGGGATGGTCGAACCACTTGGCCGTGACCAACCTCTCCATCCCAGATCTTGTGACGCTGGAACGTCTCTGACTTTGACTTGCCTGTGCTGTCTCTTTGATCCCCCACCCAGGAGTAAGCTGGCACTACTATACTACAGAACTACTTCCCAACTAAGATTTGGCCACGCTTTATGGAAAGGTGTGAGGAGGATTAGGAAAGTTCATGTGCAGATTCACATTCACGTACAAGAAATGCATAATACACGTCACATATAAACATGTATTATGAAGCCTGACACATTTTTTCCACCCGTCCACATGGGTTCTGTTGCACCCGCGGCTGGCCGCGTCGTGCAATAATATTGGCGGCGGAGCCACCTCCGTTTGTATTTCCCGGTGCGAGCGAGCGGCGAGACCTGCTGCTTATGGAGCGGAAACTACTGTACCGTTTCACAGTCACCGAATTTCTCCTCTGAATGTTGTCAGTTTGTTGATTCCCATCTACAACGGGAGAAACGATCATCGCAATAAAACAAGAGAAATCAGAACTGACACGGAAAGATTTAGATATTCGATTTTCTCCAGTCCTATTTCAGATTGGAACAGTTGAGAAATAGGCTCAAAATGGTTCTGTGAACGCTCTGGAAATACGTAAGTGTGAATCGCAGAGTAATCATGTTGATGTAGATGCCGCAGGTCCCGCTAATCCGTCCCGGAGGGTGTCCGCATTCCAGTCGCCTCCACGGCTCCAGCCGCTGCCAACCGTGCCAGACTAATGTCTTTGTGAGCAAGGACAAGGCGCTCGTGACTCACAGCTGGGCGTTCACACGTGAGTCAGGCGCGGCCGACAGGAATCGGCGATGTGGACGGGGCCATCAAAGTGGCCGGGCGCCTTCAGCTGGACCAAGCGGCACCGTGGCGTGCCAAGTGTCCTTGCGGCCGCAAGTTCGTATGACTGCCAGAGGCAGCGTGTGCTAATGGCCTCGGGTCCTGGAGTGCGTACCAAGCACAAGCGCCTCGCAACATAGCGGCGCCTGGCTTCACAGACGGTTATGGCCAGAAAGTAATTTCCCTCCGTGTCTGAACTGTCGGCACCAGTAATTGTTTGGACTCTTGCACTAGTAAGAAGAAGGGAGGTTAGGGTTCACATTATGAATCAAGAACACGCGAGAAAGGAAGAAAAGAAGACCAGGATTTAACGTCCCGGCGACATCGAGGTCGTTAGAGACAGGAAACAAAGGGTGTCAGTGCAAGCGACTAGTGAATTAAGTCATCAGTCATCATCAGAATGGGAAGAAATTACATGTGGTGTCCCACAAGGATCCATCTTAGGGTCATTGCTTTTTCTTGTGTACATTAACGATATCTCATAAGAAACTTCCTGGCAGATTAAAACTGTGTGCCCGACCGAGACTCGAACTCGGGACCTTTGCCTTTCGCGGGCAAGTGCTCTACCATCTGAGCTACCGAAGCACGACTCACGCCCGGTACTCACAGCTTTACTTCTGCCAGTATCTTGTCTCCTACCTTCCAAACTTTACAGAAGCTCTTCTGCGAACCTCATTCTGGATATCTCATAAGTTACACTGCCAGAAGCAGAGTTCGTTTTGTTTGCAGCTGACACAAGTATTGCAATAAATAGTATGTCGAGTGTAGTTCTAGAAATATCTGCTAACGATATTTTCATGGATATTAATAAATGGTTTAAAGCCAACTCACTGACATTAAACTTCGAAGAGACTCACTTTATGCAATTCAGAACCTGTAAGAGGTTTCCACCCAGCATATGCATAAAGTATGAAGAAGAGCAGATAGAAGAGGCTGACAGTCTTAAATTCCTGGGATTACAACTTGATAATAAATTCAGTTGGGAGGAGCACACCACAGAACTGCAGAAACGCCTTAACAAATCTGTTTTTGCAATTCGAGTGTTAGCAGACATAGGCGACATAAAAATGAAAAAGCTTGCATACTTTGCCTACTTTGATTCCATAATGGTATAATATTTTGGGGTAACTCTTCAAGTCAAACAAAAGTTTTTAGAGTCCAAAAGCGTGCAATACGTATTATTTGTGGAGTAAATTCACGGACGTCCTGCAGAAAACTCTTAAAATAACTGGGTAAACTAACTACTGCCTCTCAGTATATTTACTCCTTAATGAAATTTGTCCTAAATAATATATCTCTTTTTCCAACAAACAGCTCAGTTCATACATACAATACCAGGAACAAAAATGATCTGCACAAGGACTTAAAAGCACTTACTTTACTTCAAAAAGGGGTCCACAACTCAGGAACACTCATCTTCAATAATTTGCCAGCAAACATAAAAAAATTTAGTTACAAATAAAGATCAGTTTAAAAGGAGACTGAAAGACTTACTAGTGACCAACTCCTTCTACTCCATTGACGAATTTTTTAATAGGAACAAATGATGTATTGTATATACTCATACTATTAGTACTGTTATTTCAGCTTTACAAAAAAAAACGAAAAACTAAGCTAATCTAATCTAAGCACTAGCTCGCAATGCAAAATTAGCTGTGCACTTTTCAAAGGAACCATCGCGACATTTGCCTGCAGCGATTTAGGGAAATCTGGAAGCCCGGATGTAAATTTGAACCGTTATCCTCTCGAATCCGCGTTCAACGTGCTGGCCACTGCACCACCTCGCTCGATGAACAATATACGATACTAGCGTAGTATTATGCAGTGTTTATGATTTAACTAACCGCTTTTCGGCTCTTAAACCATCATCAGGTACAGAGATAAATAGGGGGCTGTGAATTTTATGAGAACATAGATTTTAAAGTAGGTGCATCTGGGGCCTATCAATAAGCTGTCAAAGATGACAATTAGTAGCGTTCAACGTTAGTTTAAAATGTGAAGAATTATTTGGATAAAAATGTGAAGTATATTTAGCTTGTATAAAATGTATAACATATTATAGACCCATTCTCCTCAGTCTGCCTACAAAATAAGTAATTTTTACGAATTTTTGGAGAAACTGATGAAACAATGAACGTAAATCTTTCGCACATTATTCTTGGACAACATTTTCCGATTATCTTTAAGAAATTCAGTCATCATTAAGCCTCCTATCCGAGGAGCTAAAATTGTTCTGTTCAAAATCAAGTTTGTCCATGACGGAAGTCCTGCAGTCTGCAAATCTTATCTGAAACCAAAAAGCAAACAATTTTCTTAACCTATAGGATACTGCGCATGGAGTAAAAGCACAGATAATTTTTCTTAAATCTGAAACAAAGATGTAGTTTTGTCGTGTATTTTTGGTCACATTTTTAAAAATAACCATTGATTAAATTAAAATAAAAAATTGCCCTTTACTCCTTGTGGACTTGCCTTAGGAGTGTTCGGCCAAATCTGTTTTATTGTGCCCGCAATCCATTCCGTTAGCTTGAGATACAGTGTACCATAAAAATAGCTTATTTTTTACGCTGACTGAGGAGAATGGACCCTTAACGAACTACATGACAAACTGCTGCAATGCTTCAGAGAAGAAAATTAAATTGAGAAAAAAAAGTACATTTTGGTGACATGCCTCAGGAACACGCTTGAACAACATAATACTGTCTTAAACAAGAACAATAAAACTAATCAGGTAGTTCAAACGACTGTAGTTGTACAGAGTAAGATTACAGGGCAAGTGAAACCATAGTAACCGAAATAAAGTATAGTGTGATGCATGCAAGTAGGAGAGGTTACTTGGATAAACTTCAAAGCGGATAGTTGCACGCGGAATTAAAACCGACTACTCCAAAACGTGAGTCCAGTGTCTCAACAACTATTCCACCTCATTAGGTTATTGTGGTCGAGCTACTGCGAGTAGAAAACCGCATGTCATTCCCTGTCAGCGGACAGACCTTTGTTATGATATGACTTAAGAATTCCCTGCTGTCTCACGTTTGATCCGAGATCTACGTAATATAGGAAGATTTCTGCCAATCTTCCTCGCCTTCTTTTACCTCAAACTTTTATAAAGAAGGGCTACATTATTTACAAAGTAGTCTAGTGCTCATATTTGCAGTATCTGCGGTTAGAAGTGGAAAGTAAGGGAACTACTCCTCATGATTCAGTTCCAGGTCTAGGAAAATAGCTATATGTTTATTCATTTCCGTTATCTCATGACGGATCATCTTCCTTCCTTTGTGGATGTTGCGTATGACTTCATGTTGCATCTTGTAACTATGGCCTTCATTAATAAGATGATCTGCAAAAGTAGAGTCTCCTTTCTAAATCTTCAACTTGTGTTCCTTCAAGCGGGTTGGCATTGCCCTGCTAGGTTGTCCTATATGGAATTTGCCTCAATTACAAATGATTCTGTATATTTCACTCTTTCTACAAAGCTGCTGTCCTGTCCTCACAATTAAGCAAAATGTGACGAATAGTGTTGAACACATAAAATTATGTTTTAAAGTTCTTCATTCAGAAAGAATTTTCCCAAGTATGTGACTCTGCACTATTCACTGAGGTCTTGAGGTGGTGGTTTGGGTAGAGACTAAAGACTTTTTTTTTTGCGGTATGGACTCAGTCAAAACAGGAGTGTAACCAGGGCTTGATCTTATTTTTTAATTCTGTTTAATTCGTCGTTTATGGAGACAGACACTAGGTGATGTATCGTTGATTGGAAGGCAGCATGTTTTGGGTCGCTGGCTGCTGATAATTCACTGGCATTACCGTGTCACTGGTAGTGAGCTTCCTGTAAATTTTGAAAGGTTGAATTCATTCACTGATATCCATGGGCAGGTCCAAATAATTTATGGAGTTTCCCCCAGAAAGTCTACCTAACAGCTGTTGTGGATTGTCATGCAATTCATTAGCTCATATTTTTATCGAAATAATGCTCCTCACTTCAGTCTTTTCATCTTTGACAGGCAGTTGACAGCCTGTTTGGATGCATCTAGTTTAAAATCTTTGTTCTCACAAATTTTAATGTCGCACATGTACTGAGGAGACAAAAGTCATGGGATACCTCCTAATATCGTATTGGACCTCAGTTTGCCAGGTGTGATCCAACAACTCGTCGTGTCACGTACTTAACAAGTAGTTGGAAGTCCCCTGTAGAAATATTGAGCTATGCCACTTCTGTAGCCGTCCATAATTTCATAAGTGTTGCCGGTGCAGGATTTTGAACGCGATTTGACCTCGCAATTATGTCCCATTAATGTTTGATGGGTTTCACGTCGAGCTATTTGGGTGACCAAATAACCCACTCGAATTATTCACATTGTTCATCAAACCAGTTGCCAACAATTGCGGCCCCGTGACATGTTTGGAAACAAGAAGTCCGCGAATGGCTGCAAATAGTCTCCTCCAGGTAGCCGAACATAACCATTTCCAGTCAAGGATTGGTTCAGTTGCACCAGAGCACCCAGTCCATTACATGTAAACACAGCCCACACCATTATGGAGCCACCACCAGCTTGCACATCGCCTTATTGGTAATTGTTTCCACGACTTCCATCTTTTACCAGCTGAAATCGGGATTCATCTGATCAGGTCGTGGTTTTCCGGTCATCTAGGGTCCAACCGATATGATCACGGGACCAGGAGAAGCGCTGCAGGCGACGTCGTACTCTTAGCAAAGGCACTCGTGGCGGTCGTCTGCTGCTGCAGCCCATTACTGCAAAATTTCACCGCACTGTGCTAACGGAAACGTTCGTCGTACGTCTCACATTGATTACTGCGGTTATTTCAGGCAATGTTGCTTGTCACTTTGCACTGACAACATATACACAAACGCTGCTGCACTCGGTCGTTAAGTGAAAGCGGCCGGTCTCTGCATTGTCCGTGGTGAGAGGTAATGCCTGAAACTTGGTACTCTCGATCCACTCTTTTATTATTTTTATTTATTTATTTATTGTTCCGTGGGACCAAATTAAGGAGAAGTCTCCATGGTCATGGAAAGAGTCAATACTTGAAATTATAACACGATATTAGAAACAGATAAAATGAAATATAAAAAAAAAACATATTCAGGTGACAATCGTAAGTTTAAATGAAGAAAATCAACAATGTAACATTGGAATTTGCTTAATTTTTTAGCTCTTCCAGGAGCTCCTCGACAGGATAGAAGGAGTGAGTCATGAGGAAGCTCTTCAGTTTAGACTTAAAAGAGTTTGGGCTACTGCTAAGATTTTTGAGTTCTTGTGGTACCTTATTGAAAATGGATGCAGCAGAATACTGCACTCCTTTCTGCACAAGAGTCAAGGAAGTGCATTCTACATGCAGATTTGATTTCTGCCTAGTATTAACTGAGTGAAAGCTGCCAACTCTTGGGAATAGGCTAATATTGCTAACAACAAACGACATTAAAGAAAATATATACTGTGAGGGCAATGTCAGAATTCCCAGATTTTTGAATAGCAGTCGACAAGAGGTTCTCAAACTTACACCACATATAGCTCGAACAGCCCGTTTTTGAGCCAAAAACACCCTTTTTGAATCAGAAGAATTACCCCAAAAAATTATACCATACGACATAAGCGTATGAAAATATGCGAAGTAGACTACTTTCCGTGTTGAAGTGTCACTTACTTCAGATACTGTTCTAATGGTAAATAAAGCAGCATTTAGTTTCTGAACAAGATCCTGGACATGGGCTTTCCACAACAGCTTACTATCTATCCGAACGCCTAGGAACTTGAACTGTTCCGTCTCGCTTATAATATGCCCATTCTGTCTGATCAAAATATCGGTTCTTGTTGAATTGTGAGTTAGGAACTGTAAAAACTGAGTCTTACTGTGATTTAGCATCAAATTATTTTCCACAAGCCACGAACTTATTTCATGAACAACATTATTTGTTACTGTTTCAATATTACACACAAGATCCTTCACTATCAAGCTGGTGTCATAAGCAAACAGAAATATTTTTGAATCACCTGTAATACTAGAAGGCATATCATTTATATAAATAAGAAACAGCAGTGGCCCCAGCACCGACCCTTGGGGAACGCCCCACTTAACAGTGCCCCATTGGGACTGAACATCGCACTGTGGATCTCGTAATACTAAATTCGCTGAAGATTTCCGAAATGGTATGTCCTATGCGTCCATTACAACTACCACTGCGCTCTCCAAGTCTGTTAATTCCCATCGTGAGGCCATAATCACATCGGAAACTTTTTCACATGGGTCACCTGAGTACAAACGACCTCTCCGCCCATGCACTGCCATTCTACACCTTATATACGCGATACTACCGCCATCTGTACATGTGCATATCGCTATCCCATGACTTTTGTCAGCTCAGTGTATTTACCTTTGCAGGTGATGACGGCCTAACAGCCTAAAATCGGTTTCTGAAATAATAAATATTGTAGAATATTACTCAAGTGCACAAAAGGAACAGTCAACTAACGTAATTTGGATATTATAAATGAAGATATTCCTCCAGCTGTATTTAAGGTGTCGATTTTATTTTGGCAACTACTTTCAACATTGTAACAACGTCATCTTCAGGCCATATAAAATATACCATACATATAACAACCAATGTGATATCAGTAATCTATGAGTTATTATGTAAACAAATATATTAAAAACATGAATAAAACGTTCTCGGTTTTCCAGCCGCGTCAATTCATGTACGCAGTCGCGAAAGACTCCGACGACATATTATAAACATATTACATAATGGTCGAATTCAATAAAATTAATTACATTTTGGCTGTTTTCATTAAATGCAATCATTCTGGAAATTAATAATTTGTGTTGTACCAATAAGTACAAATGAAATTATGTATACATGATCATTTTTATTACAGATCAATGTCAAGCATCAAATGAAACAGGAGTATATATTTAAAAAAATACTTAGGTGACAAGCCGTTACGCTTACGGATAATAAACAGTGCTCAAGAGAACATGCATTGCTAATCATGTATATATAATTTCATTTATATTTATTGATACCACATAAATTTTTCATTTACAGAATGATTGCATTTAATGAAAACGTCCAAAATGTAATTAATTTTATTGAATTCGTCCATTATGTAATATGTTTATAATATATTTGTTTACATAATAACTCATAGATTACTGATGTCACATTGGTTGTAGTATGTATGGCATATTTTATAGGGCCTGACGATGACGTTGTTACAACGTTGAAACTAGTTGCCAAAATAAAATCGACACCTTAAATACAGCTGGAGGAATTTCTTCATATTTAATATAAATTTATACCTGCTGACGTCCCACTGTCCTCCATTTCAACTATGGATGTACGAAGATTAAACGTAATTTGGGGTTTACCTCCACCTAATGGCGAAGCCGATGGAGGCGGAGGACATGCTAGTATAGAAGAAAGATGGCAAAGGATGTCCATTTGTAAGGAATCTTCCCAGCGCTGTCTTAATCTACTGTGTTTAAGGAAACCACAAAAAACTTAAAATGTTTGCCTGGGGAATTAAACCTCAGTAATCCGAACTGTTATACCACCTCACTATATTACTGTGGTCGAGGTATTGCAACTAGAAATTCACGTGGCATTACCTGTCCGTGAACAGAGTTAGCTATGATTAGATTTTACTATTTCCTGCCGATGTTTACGGAATAAGGAAGGTTTCTGCCAGTCTCTCTCGCCTACCTTTTAGCTACAGTTTTTTAAATTTTTAATTTTTTTTTTAAAGGAAGGGCTAAAGGCAAGTCTGGATGCAGATGCCAATAACCTTGAATTAAATGAGCTGACATTCAGGGAATTATATTAGGAAATGAGACACTAAAAGCACTGAAGATTGTTGCTATTTGCTCAGCGAAATAATTAAATGTGGCAGAATTAAAAAGTATATAAAATGCAGTGTGGCAATAACAAAGGAAACTCTTTTTAAAACGGAGAAGTATATTAACATTTAATATAAATTAAAGTATTAGGACGTACTTTCTCAAAATATTTGTATAGAGCGAAGCCTTATATGAAAGTGAAATGAGAACGACACACAGTGCAGACTAGACGAGAGACACCCTGAGGCATGACGCACCAGCAAATAGTTATTTTGGAAACGGAGGGAAGTGAGGGGGTGGGCGTGGTAAAATTGTAGAAGGAGGCCAGAGGTTGATTGCAGTAAACAGATTCATATGGATGCAGGTTGCAACATCTATGCTGAAATTAAGAGACTATCATACGACACACTAACGTGGTAAATGCAGCATACCAGTCTTTGGTCTGAAGACAACAGCGACAACAACAACAACATGGGCCAGAGCCCACGGAAGCCAATAGCTGATGTTACGAAGAATTGGAAAAATGAGACGACTGTATAAAAAATAAAAAACACATATTTAGCTCTCCAGCTGGTGTGCTACTGGGAGACTGTTGGTTTCTGGAGACGTAATAGTTCGTTCTTGTTGTTGATCAACATAAGATTCGTCTGCTGTCTTTCTCCGTTCTTGTTATTTGGCGGCTATCCTGCTCATTCCTGTGAAACAGCTGAATCATACATTTTTTATTTAGGTACTTGTATGTAGAGTGCCTCTACGATTCATTCCTTCCATCACCCCTTCAAACTAGAGTTTTCGCCGACGACTCATGCAGTAGTAGTACTTCAGCATTACAGCTCTTCTGTCTATTGTGTTGTTTATTAAGATTTTGTCTCGTTCTCTCAATTGCAACATGTCTTCATTCTTCACTCGACGAGTCCATCTGATCCTCAACCGACGACACCACATTTCAAAGGCTTCTAATTGATTCATTAATGTTTTTCTCAAAGTCCACCTTGGTGATGGAAGGAATGAATCGTAGAGGCACTCTACATCCAAGTACATAGCTTTGCACCAAGCATAGCTTTTCACAAATAGTTCTTGCTGCAATACATAATCATTTAAGTAACTTGGAGTCTAACGTATGATAGTGAACATTCTGTGATTCAGGCGTCCCTACCGCTTTATGGAACCCACAACACCCTCAAAAAACACGTGCTTGCTTTTAATATTCTATCGCACACTATGCACAAGCTATTAGCCCTACAGAAAAAAATGAACGGGACACTTTTGAGGAAGCTTAACGTAGTTAAATTTTGCACTGGGATATGTTTTCGCTGGAGGCCAAGGTTTTCAAATTCTTGAAGAAAAATGCATTTGAGGGTCACTTTTGTAACTTTTTCTTGAATAAATAATTCGAAAACTAGGGCCTCTAGCAAAAACGTATCTCAGTATAACGCCACATTAAGGTTCCTACAAAAAGCTCCTGTTCATTTTCTCTGTAAGACTAATAACTTGCGAACAGTGAGGTTCGCCGATGATATTGTAATTCTGTCAGAGACAGCAAAGGACTTGGAAGAGCAGTTGAACAGAATGGACAGTGTCTTGATAGGTGGGTATAAGATGAACATCAACAAAAGCAAAACGAGGATAATGGAATGTAGTCTAATTAAGTCGGGTGATGCTGAGGGAATTAGATCAGGAAATGAGACACTTATAGTAGTAAAGGAGTTTTGCTATTTGGGGAGCAAAATAACTGATGATGGTCGAAGTAGAGAGGATATAAAATGTAGACTGGCAATGGCAAGGAAAGCGTTTCTGAAGAAGAGAAATTTGTTAATATCGAGTATAGATTTAAATGTCAGGAAGTCGTTTCTGAAAGTATTTGTATGGAGTGTAGCCATGTATGGAAGTGAAACGTGGACGATAAACAGCTTAGACAAGAAGAGAATAGAAGCTTTCGAAATGTGGTGCTACAGAAGAATGCTGAAGATTAGATGGGTTGATCACATAACTAATGAGGAGGTATTCAATAGAATTGGGGAGAAGAGGAGCTTGTGGCACAACTTGACTAGAAGAAGGGATCGGTTGGTAGGACATGTTCTGAGACATCGAGGGATCACCAATTTAGTATTGGAGGGCAGCGTGGAGGGTAAAAATCGTAGAGGGAGGCCAAGAGATGAATACACTAAGCAGATTCAGAAGGATGTAGGCTGCAGTAGGTAATGGGAGATGAAGCAGCTTGCACAGGATAGAGTAGCATGGAGAGCTGCATCAAACCAGTCTCAGGACTGAAGACCACAACATCACAACAACAGTGAGTGACAGAATATGAAACTAATGCACACGATATTTGAAGGCGTTGCAGGTTGCCTAAAAACTATGGCCACGTTCAGCTGAATCATCCTGTGCATGCAGCTATATGAAATAATAACGTTACCTAATATGTCTAAACTTTACAGCAAAGTGATAGATGATGTGATGGAATACATACTGTTGAATATCAGCAAGTGGTCGTGAACTTCTGTATGAGACGTTAAGTAATAATAATAAAAGCTGCAAATGATCTGAAGTTCTGTGGGGGTATTGTTTCAGTGCCAAATAAACAAATAAGGAGATATGTACAGTATAGAACAACCACATTTTTTTGCTGTTTCTTTGCTGTTCCACCATATGACCACATGGCAATGAAAGTAAATCGCAGGACACAGTCATGGTACACGGGCCACTGTAATCTCTATGTGTGATATTTTCCTTGGTTCTTCCGTTCCTGTTAATTCTGTAGTGCTCATGACTGTGGCTTTTCCCTTGCCGTAACTCTTCCTTGTTGTCTGCACTTTTAGCCAGTTTTGCTTATTCTGTTTGTATAAACCCTCCTTCAGTATACAGACGACCAGTACAAAAGATGGAAGCCGTTTCTGTTGCACCAAGTCACTTAGACAGAAGAGAATAAAGTATGTTGTTGCCCAGAATTCTTTGGAACTTGGTAAGTTTTCGAAAACAATAAAAGAATCTTCATCGTCTTAAAAAAAAAGGTGTGCTTGCTTTAGTGTGTGTAAAAGTTGCTTACTTTGAAATATTCCCTTAGAAAAATTTATGAATGGCAGTGCTGGAAAACCTCTACGTTATTTGATTTTCAAACAGCTGAGCAGAACTGAACGTACTCAGACATTTCTCTCTTTACTTGTTCTGATCATCAATAAACTGACACACAATATTTTCAGCGCAACGCAATCTGACTTTCAATAATCCCTACAAAAGAATGGCCCTGACTAACAATAACCTATACCTTTCATGAATCACTTACCTCACAAAAATCTTCGTTACTCGAACTACTGCAGTACAGCGAGCGCCAATACTGTCAGCTAAATAAAAGATACTAACTACTGAAGGCACGAACTACTGATAGGCATAGTTAGCAAATGAAAGATTTTGATAGAGAACAAACAGTGTATTTACCTTAATAATATTCAAAAGTCATCATATATATCTGTTCATGATATACAGTCTTACAAATTTACTCTTTCTGATGGGCACACGTCCAGATCGTCCGCTCTCAAAATTCTGCCATCTCTCTCCCCGCATCCAGCACTGCTGGCGGCTCACCTCAAACTGCGTAACGCTACGCGCTGTTCACATCCAACTGCCCAGCACTACAATAGCAAATATTCCAACAATGCAAACCAGCCACAGACTGCACACAGCACAGCCAGTGATTTTCATACAGAGCGCTACGTGACGTTAACAACATAAAAACCTAAACAGCCGCTAAACAGCCTGCTTACAACTTGGTTTCATAAGGATAACAGAACCTTCTTACAGACCTGCCGGCGGTAGAAAAATACAAACTGTTAACTGGGTATCAATCTTAGGACCACTGTGAGAGTAGCTGTCGACACTGACCAGTAGTTCACTATTTTTCTTCAAAGCGCCTTCACTCGCCCCCTATAACATCACCTAGCTCTCTTCAGGATCTCTTTTGTCGGCCTGAAAAATTAATTCCGAAAAAGATATTCCTGAACAGCGAATCTTTTAAGTTGTCATTCTATTGACTGCTTTGATCCTGATCTCCGTAACGTAGTGAAGTGAATGAGGAAGCTTCCACATGTAGGTAAATAGCTTGGATTCTCTTCTAGCTCAGTAAAAATAAGTCATCTGTGCCCGCCTCTGAATTACTGAAGCCGAAATGTGTGAAAGAAATAAGTACCCACAAACATAAAAAATATCGTAGCGGACGGGACGAAACAATGACCAATCCCTGATAGAACACGTCTGACACCAACATACTGACATCATTCTGATGAAGGTCAATTTCTTCCTGACCCAGCTTCCGATGTGATTCCTACCCGTTCACAAAAAGTGTTGAGGAATGGCCCTGGCTAATTCGTGGCATTAGTTACAAAGAGCGTTTTGCGCCAATTTTTTTAACTTCCTGCCCACAGTCATTGTACTAGCTGGACTGCTGGTAACACTTTGAAACTGAGGATTGATTCCTTCCTCTGATTTCATGCGATTTCTTGCAAACACATTCCCCAGTGCTCGATATTACCTGTTCGTCAGTATATGACGTCTGTCTGGTCTCAGTTTAACTGTGGTTGGTGCTTCGCGTTTCCCTTTCACAGTCAGATCACGAGCAGGTGACTTAGGCAGCTTTATAAGAGTTGAAATTTCGACGATTGATTTGAATGTCTAGTCCACTTCGAAATCACTGAGCTCTGCTGGTGGACGTATTCTGCTGCTAGCGCCGCTTCGCTGACAACAGAAACTCCGCACCTCCTTTTATACTAAAGAGTCTGCCTCTTCTGGTCAGTTCCGCATTACGTAGGGATGTCCGGATACTTTTGATCAGATAGTGAATGATGTAAACGCTCCCTCGTTGTTAGAGCACTCATGCAACAGTGTCTGGCGTGGACCTTCCATGAACCATGGATTGGTAAAGAGGTTGGAGGATCCTGTCCTACTACAGCATAGCCCTCAAATTACCCTCAACAGTGATACGCAATGAGCTTCATCCATACTTGATACTGGCCCAAGATGTGAGTGACCCAGCTCTCAGGTGAATCCTAGGGACAGCCTGCCTAAGCCATGCACTGGTAGCTACTACATCCATACTTTTCTCTACCAGCGAGTGTCAGATAAATCCAGCGTTCTCGGTGAAGAGAACCTAAAGCGACTGATCCAGTTCCGAAGATTACCTGTCCAGCTTCTTTGTGTTAAGCGGTTCTAGTGGGTTTGTACACATATTCCCAACAGACGCTCAGAGCTCAAATTGCATGGAGACGGTTGAGTAACGTCTGAGTCAACACAGTCCCTTTGGCAGGCAGAGCTTAGCTCTGCTGTCTTGTCCTCGAGGAACCTGCGAGCCATACTTTGTAGGCAGCGGTCATCAGCTTGTGTTACTAACCGCTGCCGATCACTGTAAAGGAAGAAAGGGAGATTAGGATTTAAAGTCCGGTCGACATTGAGGTTGTCACAAGCTTGGATTGTTTCAAGGATGGGGAAAAAAATCGGCCGTCCTCTTTCAAAGGAACGATCCCGGAATTCGCCTGGAGCGATTTAGAAAATGATGGAAAACCTAAATCAGAATAGTCGGACTAGGATTTGAATCATTGTTCTCCCGATTGCGAGTCCAGTCTGGATCACTGCGAGATATATCTTCAGTGTTTTGAGTCTCTCGATAGCGGATGGATTGTCGAAAGACGTCGCATTGGTGTATGCTGATGCACCAACAAACCTTGTTGCACAGTGACAGTGCTTGCACAGTTTAAGCCTGAAGTGAGCCTTCGAGGCATGTTGACAGACTGAACAATGGGCACCAGCCACATTGCCCCGATCACGATTCTATGCACAGCGCTTTCTACTAAACTGTACCGAGAAAGTGGCTTTACTTTTACCTCTATTACACACAGCAATCATTTCGGTGCTGAAAAAGGAATTCAGGGAGAGGTTTCCGATCATACAAAAAGAAACTAAGCATTTCTTGAGGGTGGCGAAAGACTTATTTTGAGCAGTTTATAAGAATTAGTCAAGTACTTCTAGAACTATAGTGTTTGTTAGAAACAGGTAATCTCTATAAATAAGATTTTCACCTGCCTCGAGATGACTGGATGTTTGTATTGTCCTCATCATTTTATCATCATCATCATCATCATTCATGAAAGTGGTGAGATTGGACTGAGCAAAGGTTGGGAATTTGTATGGGCGCTGATAACCGCGCAGTTGAGCGCCCCACCAACCAATCATCATCATCTGTAAATAAAAGGCAATGTACTGACCGACTGTCTCACTCAGTGACTCACCATCGCCCAGCCCAAACCACAAAGGGCAGAAACTTGAAATTTGCAGCACGTGTTGATGTTATATTGCAGGCGTCCTTTAAGAAGGAATTTTTTGAAATTCCACCCTAACGGGGTAAAGTAGGGGATGAAAGGTTGTTTTGAAAACATGTCGCTATTAAGACAATTTTGAAGCTAGACCTACGAAAACTGGTATTTGATTTCTCGGTCAGGATTAAAGAATTATGCATTTCAGCATTTTTTGAAATTTAACCCTATGGGGTGAAAGAGAGGATGCAAGTTTTCTGAAAATAAAACATTGTTGAAGAAATACTAAAGTAACTTTCACGTAACATCTGTGAAAATTGGTAGTTGACTTCTCGGTTAGAAATTAAAAACAAAAAAAAAAAACAAAAAAAACACGTGTTTCAGTGTTTTTGGCAATTCAACCCTTAAGGGGGTGAAAGAAGGGATGAAATGTTTTATGAAAAGATTTCATTATGAAAGCATTTTTAAAACTAAACCATTAAAATTTTAATTTGGCTATCGATTAGAAATAAAAAAATAAGTATTTCGCTATTTTTGTAAATGCAACCCCTATGAGGCTAAAATAGTTTTTATGGAAATATTTCAACAAGCAAGCATTTTTGAAGCTAAATCTATGGAAATTTGTATTCGGCTTCTCTGTTATAAATAAAGGAAATATACGTTTCACTGTTTTTGGAAATTCAATCCCTAATGGGGTGGAATAGAGCCAATTGATTCGCTGACTCGTCGTTGCATAGCCCAAAACCGCTAAGCATAGAAGCTTGGAGAGGGTGTTGATCTTATTCTGTAGGCATCGTTTCAGGAGGAGTCGTTCGAAAGTCTTTTTGAAAAATGTTTCTATTAAGACAATTTTGAAGCTAGGACTAGGAAAATTGGTATTTGGTTTCTCAGCCAGAAATAAAAAATTAGTGTTTCAGTATTTTTGGAAGTACAGCCACAAAGGGGGTAAATAGTGGGTGAAATATATTTTGAATACTGTATAAATCATTATGAAAGAACTACTAAAGAATTTTTAAAGCTACATCAATGAAAATTAGTATTGGACTTCTAGGTTGGAAACTAATGATTGCTTTTTCAGTTTGAGATTCTTTTTATTATTTATTTTAAAGAAGTCTTCAGGAAGGCGTTAAATGAAGTGATTCTTGTTTTCTCTTGTAGAATTTGTTTAATGCATCTTTAATTAGAGATGTAATAGAGGTAATTTCTAGATTCTGGTGTCACGTTGCTCGGAAGGAAACAGATCACATCCGTTATAATGATCAACGTCTTGTTTTCCATCACTTAAATCCACTCATCTTCAGACGAAGGGTCGGGTTCATGTCCAGTTAGCTCCCTTGTAGCAGCTGGAACGCAGACTCCTCTGTCGGGGCTTAAGTGGTGGGCCACCACCGGTAGAGACATCGCGGTCAGTGGTGGAAGGGCCCCCGACGGTGGTCGGGGAGGGGGTAGGGCGCGGAACGGGGGAGGGGAGGGGGAGGTCCGGGCATTGATTCCTGCCAACCTATTCCGCCCGCTGCTTTCCGCCGCTGTCGGGTTTCTTCCGGAGGCACGCGACAGGCCTACCCGCTGTGCCCTCGGCAGAGGAGTCTGCAGTCCGGCGGGTATAATGAAACGAACTGGTCACGAACCCATCTCGCCTGAAGATAGCGAGTAGGAAACTCGCCGAAACGTTGTGACAACAGGACCTCATGACTCGGTAACAAGACAATTTATCACACTTATCACTTTTCACACTTGTCACAATTTAAACACGTTCTCAAATATATGTAACCAGTTGATTCTAATCCTCACAATAGTCACAGCTGAAATAATCTTACTCGTATAACTTCAGAGAGTATGCTTAATTCACTAATTATCAGTTATTTTCATAAAAATGTCACTGGATTTATTTTCACCAGAGTTATACAACAGCATACGATGTAATAAAACATCTTACAGATTTGTTAAAAACTGAAGTTGATAATCGCTTGAGCAAGAAGAGACTAAATTCAATTTTAAAGTCATTCCTTACATCCATTATTCAGTCAGTTATTTCATCATAAGATCATAAGCGAAGCAGGAATGTGATACAGCTTCAGGCCTTTTGTTCCAGCAGACGTCCGTCGAACAGATAGGTACTGAATCAGGTGGCGTGCTAAACTTGTGACACACGAAGTATATCTTTCAGCACTCACCATGTCTGCGCAGTATACATCTAACAAGAAAAAAAACATTTTGTGCTTTCTTTAAATACAAGAATTATTATAATAAAATCATTAAATTGAGTATGTAGAGTCCCATACATCGAGCAGTCGGCGAAGTTCTCAGTGATACTTTGCAATTTCTCTATACTACGTAGTCCACAAAATTCACTATGAAATACAAACATTTAACCGGAACTGACTCTGTGTCTTGTCAAAATTATTGACACTTTTCTTTAATTTAAGAGCCAGTAATGTTCAGTAACTTCAACAGTTCTTATTACTGTACAGATGTCTCTTCTTATTTTTATTGTTCATGATAATTAATAGCAAATTCATCATTTACCATCTTATTTTACCGTTCTGTGCTCAAATTATATCATTTATGTTTAGGTAATTATTACTAGCTCAGCGAATGCCGGGTTGTGTAAAAATTGTACGTTGCATGACATGACAACAAACGCCTGGAAGCAGTACGCTGCTGACGTTTTACTAACTACGTACACAGTTCCATATCACCTTCGGATTTCCTTTGGTCTAAATAAGTTAGCAGTGCGCAGTGGTTGCGCAGTTTGAGGCGCTATGTCACGCACTGCGCGGCCCCTCCCGCCGGAGGTTCGAGTCCTCCCTCGGGCATAGGTGTGTGTGTGTGTGTGTGTGTGTGTGTGTGTGTGTGTGTGTGTGTTGTTCTTAGCATAAGTTAGTTTAAATAAGTGTAGGGACTGATGAACCCAGCAGTTTGGTCCCTTAGGAATTCACACACATTTGAAATAAGTTACCATTTACTCTTTACTAGCTGTAGTTTTTTTTTTTTCTTGCACAGACCACAAACGTGTTACTTCTTTCAATATTTAACGAATGACGCGAAATCAGACTTGGGGTAACCCACACCTTTAGGAGGCGGTTTGTTTCATGCAGTTAATTACTTTTTCGTAAGTGTTGCACGAATTACTTCTCTAATTTCAGGCAAATTACTCTTATTTAACGTCGTCAGAACTTAACTATTTTATAACATAAGATTACTATCTACTACTCTCGATAGCCATTCATTTTCTTTCCTTTATTTGCTTTCGAAGATTTCTAGAATTACTTAATACAGAATCAGTTTACCGTTCCACTTAATATCACTTTCTTCTAGTTACCATTACCGGGTTTATAGCTTTAAGGTTTCCTTTCTATTGTTATTTCAGGAAATTAGCATTACCTAATAGTCTATGTAGTCTCATAGTAAACTTTTGCTTCAAAACACTTCTCTGGTTGTTGAGTGTTATGAGCCTAACCAGGAGATTTCGTTGCCTTTTCTGCCAGCTGTCCCTACACTATGTGCTATCCGCACTCTCGGCCTATCTCCCATCTTACGATCCTTTTACCTCACGATATCCTCGCTACTCTCGTACCCATTACTAAATGCTACAGTGAGATCCCTTTTTTCTATCTACACTCCTGGAAATGGAAAAAAGAACACATTGAGACCGGTGTGTCAGACCCACCATACTTGCTCCGGACACTGCGAGAGGGCTGTACAAGCAATGATCACACGCACGGCACAGCGGACACACCAGGAACCGCGGTGTTGGCCGTCGAATGGCGCTAGCTGCGCAGCATTTGTGCACCGCCGCCGTCAGTGTCAGCCAGTTTGCCGTGGCATACGGAGCTCCATCGCAGTCTTTAACACTGGTAGCATGCCGCGACAGCGTGGACGTGAACCGTATGTGCAGTTGACGGACTTTGAGCGAGGGCGTATAGTGGGCATGCGGGAGGCCGGGTGGACGTACCGCCGAATTGCTCAACACGTGGGGCGTGAGGTCTCCACAGTACATCGATGTTGTCGCCAGTGGTCGGCGAAAGGTGCACGTGCCCGTCGACCTGGGACCGGACCGCAGCGACGCACGGATGCACGCCAAGACCGTAGGATCCTACGCAGTGCCGTAGGGGACCGCACCGCCACTTCCCAGCAAATTAGGGACACTGTTGCTCCTGGGGTATCGGCGAGGACCATTCGCAACCGTCTCTATGAAGCTGGGCTACGGTCCCGCACACCGTTAGGCCGTCTTCCGCTCACGCCCCAACATCGTGCAGCCCGCCTCCAGTGGTGTCGCGACAGGCGTGAATGGAGGGACGAATGGAGACGTGTCGTCTTCAGCGATGAGAGTCGCTTCTGCCTTGGTGCCAATGATGGTCGTATGCGTGTTTGGCGCCGTGCAGGTGAGCGCCACAATCAGGACTGCATACGACCGAGGCACACAGGGCCAACACCCGGCATCATGGTGTGGGGAGCGATCTCCTACACTGGCCGTACACCACTGGTGATCGTCGAGGGGACACTGAATAGTGCACGGTACATCCAAACCGTCATCGAACCCATCGTTCTACCATTCCTAGACCGGCAAGGGAACTTGCTGTTCCAACAGGACAATGCACGTCCGCATGTATCCCGTGCCACCCAACGTGCTCTAGAAGGTGTAAGTCAACTACCCTGGCCAGCAAGATCTCCGGATCTGTCCCCCATTGAGCATGTTTGGGACTGGATGAAGCGTCGTCTCACGCGGTCTGCACGTCCAGCACGAACGCTGGTCCAACTGAGGCGCCAGGTGGAAATGGCATGGCAAGCCGTTCCACAGGACTACATCCAGCATCTCTACGATCGTCTCCATGGGAGAATAGCAGCCTGCATTGCTGCGAAAGGTGGATATACACTGTACTAGTGCCGACATTGTGCATGCTCTGTTGCCTGTGTCTATGTGCCTGTGGTTCTGTCAGTGTGATCATGTGATGTATCTGACCCCAGGAATGTGTCAATAAAGTTTCCCCTTCCTGGGACAATGAATTCACGGTGTTCTTATTTCAATTTCCACGAGTGTAGTGCAAGACTATACAGCATGGTCCATTGATCGTGACCGGGCCAAATATCTCACGAAATAAGCGTCAAACGAAAGAACTACAAAGAACGAAACTTGTCTAGCTTGAAGGGGGAAAACAGATGGCGCTATGGCTGGCCCGCTAGATGGCGCTGCCATAGGTCAAACGGATATCAACAGCGTTTTTTTAAATAGGAACCCCCATTTTTTTATTACATATTGGTGTAATACGTAAAGAAGTATGAATGATTTAGTTGGACCACTTTTTTCGCTTTGTAATAGATGGCGCTGTAATAGTCACAAACATACGGCTCACAGTTTTAGACGAACAGTTGGTAACAGGTAGGTTTTTTAAATTAAAATACTGAACGTAGGTACGTTTGGACATTTTATTTCGGCTGTTCCAATGTGATTCATGTACCTTTGTGAACTTATCATTTCTGAGAACGCATGCTGTTACAGCATGATTACCTGTAAATACCACATTAATGCAATAAATGCTCAAAATGGTGTCCGTCAATCTCAATCTTCCGTAATGTTCGCACATTCATTGACAATGCGCTGACGCATGTTGTCGGGCGTTGTCGGTGGGTCACAATAGTAAACATCCTTCAACTTTCTCCACAGAAAGAAATCCGGGGACGTCAGATCCAGTGAACGTGCGGGCCATGCTATGGTGCTTCGACGACCAATCTACCTGTCATGAAATATGCTATTCAGTATCGCTTCAACCGCACGCGAGTTATGTGCCGGACATCCATGATGTTGGAAATACATCGCCATTCAGTCATGCAGTGAAACATCTTGTAGTAACATCGGTAGAACATTACGTAGGGAATCAGCATACATTGCACCATTTAGATTGCCATCGATAAAATGGGGGCCAATTATCCCTCCTTCCATAATGCCGCACCATACATTAACCCGCCAAGGTCGCTGATGTTCCACTTGTCGCTGCCATCGTGGATTTTCTGTTGCCCAATAGTGCATATTATGCCGGTTTACGTTACCGCTGTTGGTGAATGACGCTTCGTCGCTAAATAGAACGCGTGCAAAAAAATCTGTCATCGTCCCGTAATTTCTCTTGTTCCCAGTGGCAGAACTATACACGACGTTCAAAGTCGTCGCCATGTAATTCCTGGAGCATAGAAATATATCGCGCAATTTGTCTGCTACTGATGTGCGGATTAGCCGCGACAATAGCTAAAACACCTACTTGGGCATCATCATTTATTGCAGGTCGTGGTTGACGTTTCACATGTGGCTGAATACTTCCTGATTCCTTAAATAACGTGAGTATCCGGCGAACGGTCCAGACACTTGCATGATGTCGTCCAGGATACCGAGCAGCATACATAGCAGACACCCGTTGGGCATTTTGATCACAATAACCATACATCAACACGATATCGACCTTTCCCGCAATTGGTAAGCGGTCCATTTTAACACGGGTAATGTATCACGAAACAAATACCGTCCACACTGGCGGAATGTTACGTGATACCACGTACTTATACGTTTGTGACTATTACAGCGCTATCCATCATAAAGTGAAAAAAGTGGTCCAACTAAAACATTCATATTTCTTTATGTACTACACGAATATGTAATAAAAATGGGGGTTCCTATTTTTAAAAACGCAGTTTATATTCGTTTGACCTATGGCAGCGCCATCTAGCAGGCCAACCATAGCGCCATCTGGTTTCCCCCTTCAAGCTAGACGAGTTTCGTTCTTTGTAGTCTTTTCGTTTGATGCTTATTTCGTGAGATATTTGGCCCGGTCACTATCAATGGACCACCCTGCACACTGAGGGTGACTTCCGGACTTTGCACATAGTCTTGCCCGGCTTAACTCTATAGGTCTCATAGGCTAATGTCATTTAACATTAACTGAATTTTCCATTATGAACTGTTTTCCTTTGTAATTTTAATGTCGTCTAATTTCAATAATTTGTTTCACTTCTATCAAAACTACAAATCATTAGTATCCGAATATAACATAGAATATATTCGTTTCGATTTTCTGGAAATGTTTGTCTCATGATAAGACATCGTTATCAGTTCACTTCATCCTAACCTCATGCTAGGCCCCATATCATTAACTAAAATCTTTGTCGATTTCTAATGCCTTTCTCTATTCTCTGTGTCTCACCACTGACAACGTCAATGACGTTTCGCACCTGGAAGAAAAATTTCCTATCAGAGAGTATTCCATTACTAATTCCCATGAGCTGGCAGTCACAGATTGTTCTAAATCCCAAATAAAAAAAAACGAGCTCTTCGGCAGGCCCTGAAGGCCCCACGAATATCTACCAGCAGTTGTGTCATCCGCTGCGATGCGACATCTTGTGATTGCAGTATACAGGGGTAAGTGGCCAGCGCACCGCTCTCTCGGCGGTTTTGCAAACTTTCCAGACCGGGCAGCAGCTACTATTCGGTCAAGGAGCTCTTCCGTTGGCATCACGAGGCTGAGTGCCCTATTTATATATTTTCAAGCGGTTTTCAGCACTAGAATTAAGCCGTTGTATAGGCTAACTAAGCTGTTTGAGGTCACTACATTCTCTTGACTGTGTGGTGGCCGCTTCAGTTTCTGCAACAGAAGTTCACCAGTTACTTTTTTTACGAATGCCTCTAATCTCTATTTCAAACTAGTTTCTTATATTTTGAGTGTTCTCAATCATACGTTTGTGAATATCACGACAAAGTTTTTATTTTTGTCCTTGACCTATTCTTTCACCAATAATTCTTGTAAAATAAATAATACATTTATTTCAGCCATATAACCATAAAAGTTCGAAGTACAATTATAGTAAAACAAGAAAGTAGAAATTTTTACATATTGTGGCTTGCGCAATCACTTATTAAGTGTTACTTTTAGTCCAGAATTCTATATGGTAACTTTCATATATTCGGTTACACAGTTTACACATATGGAACACGATAGGTTGTGTTGTTGCAAATAAAGTGGTGGAAGCCGTGGACTGCCATTCTGGTAGTCACGTGACTCATCTTTAAGTTTTCCTTAGCCCATGTTCGGTCGATCATGACCCCTGTCCGTAAACACCTGGAGGTATGTCCTCCCTTTTTTCCTACAATGTTCTCAGTAGCCTTTCCGAAGTGCTGATGTTGAGAAGCAACAGGTTTGACCATATATCTTGAAAGAGGACGCTCTCGCCAGAGGGTATACGAGTCTGGACCGCTTAGTTCTGGACACTCCGAACGCTTTCTTTATGTAGATCGCTTTTACTCCTAGTGTTGTTAGGTTTTTCGGCTCTGAATTTTGTCACTGCTGTCTCTTGGGTGAGGGATCTGATGATTTCTATTTTGTGAATAGTCATCATTGCTTGGTTCAAATGGCTCTGAGCACTATGGGACTTAACTTCTGAGGTCATCAGTCCCCTAGAACTTAGAACTACTTAAACCTAACTAACCTAAGAACATCACACACATCCATGCCCGAGGCAGGATTCGAACCTGCGACCGCAGCAGTCGCGCGGCTCCAGACTGTAGCGCCCAGAACCGCTCGGGCATTCCGGCCGGCCATCATTGCTTTCATTGCTTTGTCTGTTACATGTTTTGTGAAACATTTTGTCCTTAGTTGTATAATGACGCCTAAGTATTTGAAGCCTGGTACGGTTTTTAGTTTTCTCTCCCGTAAGAAAATCTCTGCCAACGCTGGTGCTTCTGCTCAATTTCTGTGCACCATCATTTCCGTTTTTGCCACATTTATTTAGAGGTCGTGTTTAACCCATCAGTCTTGCAAATCCTTTATTATTTCTTGTAGCTTTGTCGTGTCTTTTGAGCCTATTACAATATCGCCTGCATATGAATATGTAATTACACCGTCCCTTTGGAGTATTGTTATAATTTCTTCTGCTGCGGAAATAAACAATAACGGGCTTAGATGGCCTCCCTAAAGTACTCCGTTCGATTGAAAAATCGACTCAGAAATGAAGAAGTTGTCTGAGGTTCTTGTATTATGTATGTATGTATGTATGTATGTATGTATGCATGTTCCACAATTCCTCAACCACTGGACCGATTTCTACCAAACTTGGAACACATATTGCTTACTGTGTCGAAAGGATCAGAGGGTGGTTTGGAGGTGGGGATGAAAAAGCATTGTAGCCCAAAAACGCCCAAAAATTAAGTTATTCAGTATTCGAGAACGAAAGGACTTAGAGACTTGCAACAAACTTTACACATAATTTAAAACCCTTGCGAAACTTTTTCTCGCTGACGAGCCCCACAAAATTATAAAAAGAGTTTTATCGTTTACTACATTTTAGCCGCTTCTGCAGTAAAACTGCCGCATGAAGCATGACATTTTAATTTATTACTTCTTTGCTACTAATTGCATTTGTGACACATTTTGCAGACAGTATTCACATATACCTGCGAATCTCCTAGAAAAATTATTTCATTGTGTGACATTTACTTCAGGAAATACGACGACATAAACATTGAACACGTGAGAAACTACCGCATCATGCAAGATAATATCCACATTTGCCACCGAAGGTACCTACAAGAATCACATCGTACACCACATAGATCAGGAGATATAACGTCAAATACTTAAATGCAAGAAAAAACTATTTCATCACGCATGGCGTTTTCATTCATTACTTCTTTGCTACCAAATCTATTCGCAACACATTTCACGGATAGTATCCACATATGGCGCTGAATGTACCTACAAAAAAATGTCAGTTTACAACACTTGGTTCAGGTGTTATGACGTCAAATGTTGAGATGCCTGAAAGACTGGTACATCATGTACGACATCTTAATTTGTTACTTCTTTGCTACTTACTCTGTTCGCAACACGTTTCGCAAACAGCAGCCACATACGCCGCTCAATGTTCCTAGAAAAATATATCATTTTACGACATATACTTCAGGAGATTTAACGTAATAAATACTACAATGTGTGAGAAAGTGCCGCATCATACATGACGTTTTAATTTATTAATTCCTTACTACTAACTCTATTCATAACACATTTCACAGACACTAGTCACATGTACCACTGAACGTATCTATAAAATTACACCACTGAACAGGACATATTTCAAGAGATACGATATCATAAACATTCAAGTGCCTGAAAATCAAACTGCAGGTCGAAATTCACTAGACATACATGAGAGATATGTGTAAAAATACGCGTGAAATACGCTAAATATGTGTGAATCATATCTGACATGTGAGTGTGCGAGCAAAGCCGCGGACAAAATGTGCACACTAAACACCTGGAAGGATTTCAGTCAAATTTAGTACACATGCTAGTTACAATCTGGAAAGAAATACTGGAGGGGTGACATCCACCAACCTCCTATTGGGGTGAGTATGATAACGTGGAGAAAGAAGGGAGGAGGAAGAGATGGGCAGACAGCAAGGTGGCAGAGGAGGAGATGGACAGAGATAGGAGGGGAGGAAATGGACAGAGAAAGGGGACAGGAGGAGAAAGGAAAGAGGGTAAGATGGACAGAGACAGTGGGAGGAACAAACGGGCAGAGAGACTGGAGAGGAAGAGATGAGCAGGGAGAGGGGGAGGATGAAATAGACAGAGAAAGGGGACACAAGGAAACAGGAAAGAGGAGGAGATGGACAGAGACAAGGGGAGTAACAAACAGCCAGAGAGACTGGGGAGGAAGAAGAAATGGACAGAGAAAGGGAAGAAGTGGAGACGTACACACAAAGGAAAAGTGAGGAGTTGAACAGAGAGAGGGGGGGAAGAGAGGATGGACAGGGAGACGGGGATGAGGAGATGGACTGATAGAGGAGGAGGGAAGAGGTGGACTAACAGAAGATTGGAATAAATAAATACATGAGTAACACCAGGTTTCTCGGCTAGTACTACACACAACTTTCCTCGCTCTTCAAGGGCTTCCCATCCACTCTTAAGCAGGAATTCTATTGCGGTGAGAGTTGATCTTCCTTTCCTGAATCCCATTTGGTTTTCAGGGAGACAGTCAACGATTATTTCTTATATTCTTTCCCGTATTTCGAAACGTAAGTTTTCCGATGCTATGTCTCTGTATTTGATGGGGTCCTCGGGGTCTCGTTTCCTCCCAGTAAGTAACGAGTCATCTAAAAAGTAGCGGCCACGTGTTGAGACAGGCTACGACTCCCACTTTTGCTCCACGAATCATTCGCAACTCTCGCCGGGAGACCTGTGCCTGCCAGGACAGAATGATTGAGCACAGAGCTGACGAGACCGGCGCTCACAGCCGGTCGCGGAACGGTGAGTCGGTGAGTCGTTTGCAGGGCAGACGCAGATGGCGTGCTTCGCGGCTAGCTGGCCGGCCGCTGGCTATTTCCGCGCGCGGCCGTTGCTCAATGGAGCGCGAGTTGCGCGCTAACAGGCTGGCCGTGCCGTGACGTGACCGCACACTTTCCCAGCCGGCGCTAATCACCCGCTAATACGCCGAGGCCCAAGGCAACGCTCCCGCCGGCCGACTTACAGCTACAGAGCCTTTGCTTCTGAACTACCAAACCGCTCCTCCAGGTTAAACGGATGGCTTCCCTCTACGCATCTGGTAACGAGTCAGTTTCTGTTCAGAAGACACACGGTATAAATCGATACGGACATTCTTCGACAGGTTGTGGAGGATGGCGCAAGCAGGTGCTGAAGCATTAGGAACGAGGAAAAAGAAATATTCTGAAAGCAGGTAGCGATTTGAAAATATTATATTAGCAAACTCTTAAAAGACAAAAAAGAGAATATTACAAACATTATTCTTACCTAATAATATCAATTATAGACAGCATTATAAAAGTATGTCTTCCTGACCAAAAAAGAATACGTAAAATTTAATAGAAATGTTGGAATCTATATCTGAGTAAAACGGAACATGATATTTACGGAAGACAAAACGATGCGTACAAAATTATAAATAATTACAACAAACTAGAATGGGACACCTTACTCCTGAATATAAAATCCTAAAATAAATGGTTTAAGTACGTTAAATGATTTTGGACTGACAATAAAGAAGAACCAGAAATAAACAAGTACCAACACAAATGAAGATGGCTCTGAATGGCTCTGAGCACTATGCGACTTAACTTCTGAGGTCATCAGTCCCCTAGAACTTAGAACTACTTAAACCTAACTAACCTAAGGACATCACACACATCCATGCCCGAGGCGGGATTCGAACCAGCGACCGTAGCGGTCGCTCGGCTCCAGACTGTAGCGCCTAGAACCGCACGGCCACTCCGGCCGGCACAAATGAAGAGAAAGCAGAAACAAACAACCACCAATACCAATGACTCTGTAGATCTGATAACGATGTAGGAACCGTAAAAAGTGACCAAAAAATGTGATCCAAGAAACAAAGTACAAAAAGTAGCCGGGCACTGAAAGCAAAGACTTTTAAATCTCATGAATGTTTGCTGGCTGAGCGGACATGTCGCAGACAAATGGAATAAAGTTTCGATGTATTCTATTTACAAGAAAGGAGGCCGAGAAACCTGTCTGCTAAATTCCTATTATCAGCTGTATGCCAAAATTATAAAGAAGAGATTAATATGCCCATCAGTAGTGAAGCATGTTTGTTAGAGGTATACCATGGTTTTAGAAAAGACACATCACGTTCTGATTTTTTATTCACTCTGTGCTTATCAGCTAATGTTTTTATTGATAATAAAAAGACGTTTGACAAGGTAAAACAAAAAAAAAAGTTCTCTAAATCACTGACGGAAGTAGGATTTTCAGCACATCTGATTACGGCAGTTCAGTGCTTACGTAAGACTGCTAAATAAGGATCCGTACTCTAAGGGATCCGACAAAATCTTCCGATATCAATCAAGGAGTTATACAAAGCTGCTAAATGTCTCCCCCCCCCCCTTATTCAATGTTTATATTGATGGTATGATCCATTAGATGATAAAAAGTGATAATTTTAATTTCACGTCGCTGTTATTTGCTGATGTTCAGCTTATAATAGGAAAACCTGAAGCAAAGAATCTAGTTGCGGTATGTAAGTGAGTCAAATTCCCGCTAAATACGGAACGAGGAAACTCACAGACAAAAAACCAAATTGATGGCATTTAAAGGGTTAGAACCCATAAGAGTTATAACTGTCATAGATGGACAAGTCTTTGAGCAAATAAGAGAGTTTAAATATCTAGAGTACAATTTTAAATTTTCCAAGGCACATAAAGTAGAGCTAAAACCGACACCAGATTCAGATCTTTCTGTATAACCATACAGCGTACATTAAGACACAACGTACAGGAAGAAACATTAATTAAACTTTGCAAAGTACAATAATAAGATTACCTTTCCTCTTGTATGGTAGCGAGTACTGGACCCCAACAACACATAAATTACAACAAATCAAATCGTCAGAGATGAAGTTTCTCCGCTTTGTAGAGGGATATTCATTACAGTATCATAAACACCAATATTAGACAAAACACTAAATTTAGAACCCATGACAACTATATGTGAAAAACACAGACTGAACTGGAAAGATAATGTCCAACATATGTCGAATAATAGGATCTCTAAGGTCGAGTACTGTACATAAAGGAAAGAGAAACGTTGGACACCCCTTAAAAAGATGGAGCGAACAATTCTGAGGTCAAAAGGCTTAATCACTGAAGACGATGATGATGATGATGAGGAAACACCGCCCGGAAACGTTCTCCAACGACGCCACGGGCGTCGAATTTCTAGGTGTTAATGCCTGCCTTCGCTGACAAAAGTGAGTTTGTTAGGTAGCTTAGTCGTACTACGGTGTTTGACAGGAAGGGACCCGAGTGGCGCCATGTAACGTATGGAATGCTGACAGGCACACTGCCAGAATTTCTGTTTGCGGTCCGTCACTGTACAAACTCACGTCCTCTATAACCCCTTCACGTGTGTCACTATTCTTTTGATTCACCCTGCATATATAGACGTGGTGGAAAATAGCGGAAGCTCCGTGAGGGTGTTCGCTGATGATGTTGTACGCAGATAAATCGCAACACTGGGTAATTGTGGTGAAATGCAGGACGGCCACCATAGTTCCGACGCTTGTCCTAGGAACTGGACGTTGACCCCTAGCACACACAAATGTAACGTACCGAGCATAAACAGGCGGAAAGACCCGTTGTGGTTTGATTACACAGTCCTCGAACAATCGCTGGAAACGGTCAGAGCCATTAAATATCTGGAAGCGTACGGAGCGGTTTAAAGTTGAACGACCACAAGAAAATAATCGCCATAAATGCTCGTGTCAGGCTGAGATTCATCAAAAGAATCACCGTGAAGTCTAGTCCGCTTACGAAAGAGGCAGTTTACAAAAGAGTCGTTGGACCGATACTTGAATATTCTTCCTCAGCCTGGTATCCTTACCAGGTAAGACTGATATACTCCACCTTTAATTCGTTCGGTAGGAAAAGTAAAGGGACGAGAGAGGCAATTCTGACGTTACGGCTAATAATGGAAGCAAGGCTAAAGAAAAAGCAAGACACTTTCATAGGATTTGTCGAGCTGGAAAAAGCGTTCGACAATATAAAATGGTGCAAGCTGTTCGAAATTCTGAAAAAAGTAGGGGTACGCTATAGGGAGAGACGGGTCGTATACAATATGTACAACAATCAAGAGAGAATAATAAGAGTGGACGATCAAGAACGAAGTGCTCGTATTAAGAAGGGTGTAAGACAAGGCTGTAGCCTTTCACCCCTACTCTTCAATCTGCACATCGAGGACACAATGATGGAAATAAAAGAAAGGTTCAGGAGTGGAATTAAAATACAAGGTGAAAGGATATCAATGATACGATTCGCTGATGACATTGCTATCCTGAGTGAAAGTGAAGAAGAATTAAATGATCTGCTGAACGGAATGAACAGTCTAATGAGTACACAGTAGGGTTTGAGAGAAAATCGGAGAAAGACGAAGGTAATGAGAAGTAGTAGAAATGAGAACAGCGAGAAACTTAACATCAGGATTGATGGTCACGAAGTCAATGAAGTTAAGGAATTCTGCTACCTAGGCAGTAAAATAACCAATGACGGACGGAGCAAGGAGGACATCAAAAGCAGACTCGCTATGGCAAAAAAGGCATTTCTGGCCAAGAGAAGTCTACTAATATCAAATACCGGCCTTAATTTGAGGAAGAAATTTCTGAGGATGTACGTCTGGAGTACAGTATTGTATGGTAGTGAAACGTGGACTGTGGGAAAACCGGAACAGAAGAGAATCGAAACATTTGAGATGTGGTGCTATAGACGAATGTTGAAAATTAGGTGGACTGATAAGGTAAGGAATGAGGAGGTTCTACGCAGAATCGGAGAGGAAAGGAATATGTGGAAAACACTGATAAGGAGAAGGTACAGGATGATAGGACATCTGCTAAGACATGAGGGAATGACTTCCATGGTACTAGAGGGAGCTGTAGAGGGCAAAAACTGTCGAGGAAGACAGAGATTGGAATACGTCAAGCAAATAATTGAGGACGTTGGTTGCAAGTGCTACTCTGAGATGAAGAGGTTAGCACAGGAAAGGAATTCGTGGCGGGCCGCATCAAACCAGTCAGTAGACCGATGACCAAAAAAAAAAAAAAAAAAAAAAAAAAAAGCACGAAAGCGTCCCGGAGGTGCCCGTGCAATCCCAGTGACAGTGCTACTGAAGGAGCGTTGTGTATCACTGTTGAAATTCCGAGGGCGTACCATCCTAGAGGAGTCAAACAACATATTTTTTCGTCCCTACATGTACAGGGTGTCTATGATTAAAGTTCCAGTTTCAAAACGCTGTAGAAAAAGAACACTCCTCAGAACGACGTCAAATTTGAACAGCATATTATTGACGCAGGCGGAAACTTCATGGAACAATATGTGGCACAGTTGGCATCAGAACATGCGACTCAACAGACGAGCGGTACACGGCTGTTCCTCACAAGGGAACATTTCCAAGTGTCAGTAAACGATCTTGATGAAATTTGGCGGTTGTGCATAGGGGGCAACATAGTGCCACACGCATTTTTTTTTGTTTGTGCTCAGTTTCACTTTTAAGAGATAAAACACATCCACATCCCGATGGCTAATTTGTCATTTTATGGTTACAGGAAATATCTTCGAAGTGATGATACATATAATCTGTTTTTCATATAAAAGTTGATATGTAATTAATGTTCTTGAAAACTGTGTAATCAATTTTTGCAATAATCTGAAATTTTACAAAATACCCCAGAAGCATTAATTAATTTAAAAAAGAGAACTTTTGTTACAACATAAATTAAAGAAATTTTGCCGGCCGCTGCGGCCGAGCGGTTCTAGGCGCTACAGTATGGAACCGCGCGGCCACTACGGTCGCAGGTTCGAATCCTGCCTCGGGCATGGATGTGTGTGATGTCCTTAGGTTAGTTAGGTTTAAGTAGTTCTAAGTTCTAGGGTACTGATGACCTCAGATGTTAAGTCCCATAGAGCTCAGAGTCATTTGAACCATTTTTAAAGAAGCTTTCAAGCCACTCACATTCCTGTGTAGTAAAGCTGATATCTGAGATACCATTTTTGGAAACTAAGCTATACACAATGTGCTGTCAAAGTATTTGCGACATACCTAATTAAAACGCCGGGACATAAATTACTATTCTAATTATTTGTCTTACTAATATTTGTTTTATGTCTTAAACTGTGATTTTACGTTTTACATTCATGACTTCTTGTTTTTAGTTAACCTTTTTACATGCGTGAAATGGTAACTAACTCATTATAATGATAGGGAATAGTTACAGTAATGGTAACCTGTAAGGAAACGATTCAAAAAAAGGTTTTTCACACTATTCACATAAAATTAATGAAATTTCTTCAGGTAATACCCACGACGCAAAAGGCAATATAAAACGACATTCAGCAGGATTTCAAATTATCACGGGTGATCCTCTAAATATCCTGATGTGTATCAGCCATATTTCAGTACACTGGTAAGCGTTCGCGAAGAGAACTGATTATGATACATAATCATTCAACAGAACAAATCTGTAAATCTTAACGCAAAATTGTTCCACCATCGAAAGCGGTATACGCTCCAGGGCTGTACCCGCGCCATCGAGACCTTTGGGTTCATCAGATGTTTCTTGTCATCGGGTACCATGCTCAAAAATTTTTTTCCACATTCGCCACCCGCTTTTTCATAATTTTAAAAGTTCTACAACAAAGCTGACTGTGCGGCAGTAGCCCTGCAGAAGCTCTAGAGACTCAGGGGTATGAAAAAAGCCATTAGTCCGATGTCAGCTAGGGATCTGAAGAAAACGAATACAAAATTTGAAAAGAGCAATTCTTTTGATGTGCAGTGTGGCGGAGGAAGGAAAGCAGTTGATCAGACGTCTATCGAAGATGTGCCCATAGCGTTGCAGGATTGTCGAGTGGTGGTGTGCAAGCATGCAGTGCACGGGGAACTGCCCGAGCACTGGACATGCCTGCGAGCACGATGCATAAAATTCTGCGAAACATCCGCAAGACGAACGTCTGCTCTGGAATTTCTTATCCGCATGGAAATTTAAAGTGGACAATGAATGTCCATGGAACGCTCCGTGGACAAACTAAGTCCATTTCCATCTCCAACGAGTTGTCAATACGAAGAATTGCAGAATGTGGGCAAAGGAAAATCCGCAAGCACATCAACCGGCACCGCTTCATTGTGCAAAGGTAACTATGTGCTGCGGGTTGACAGCTTGATGTATCGTAGGCCCATATTTTTTTCGGGAAGATGAGCTCTGTGAGTCCTGTTACCTGTACCGTAAATGGTAAACAGTACGAGAGTCTTTTGCGCACCAATATCATTCCAATCCTTCAACGTCGTGGATGTGTTGGTCGGATCACATTTATGCAAGATGGCGCTCTTCCGCACGTTGCACAGCCAGTGAAGCAGCTGCTGCAGAGGCGTTTCGGAATTGTTAAAACTATCAGCCGTCGTTGCCCTACAGCCAGGCCGTCCAGGTCACCCGAGCTTGATCCGAGTGACTTCTGACTGTAGGGTTCTGAAAGACGTAGTGTGCAGGGCTCCATTTACGAACGTAGCACCGAACGAGGTGACGCAGTGGCTAGAACACTGGACTCGCATTCGGGAGGATGACGGTTCAATCCTGGGTCCGGCCATCCTGATTTAGGTTTTCCGTGATTTCCCTAAATCTCTCCAGGCAAATACTGGGATGGTTCCTTTCAAAGAGCACGGCGGACTTCCTTCCACGTCCTTCCCTAATCCAATGAGACCGATGATCTCGCAGTCTGGTCTCCTCCCCCCCCCCCCCCAAAAAAAAACAACAACGAACACAGCTGAATTGAAAGCTCGCACTGTGCAACGCATTGTGAATGTGATCTCCGAGACACTCAGATCTGTTCTCGAACAGGCTGTTTCTCGATTTCAGCTTGCGGCAGGAAACGGTGGACAGCGTACTGAACATGTCTTGCACCAGTCTCACGACAATTAGCAATCGATGTCATTTCGCTCTGCGGTTTTTGAGCCCAGGACAAAAACCGGTGTCATTTTGCTTTTTATGAGCTCATTGGCCTCAGGACCATGAAAAACCGTTTTTCCTATCCGCCGTGGTGTATGGGCTTACTTAACAGAGTGCCACAAATTTTGACTGCCGAGCTTGCGCAGTCATGCACATTGAACAGTACGGATGGTGTAGCGTGCGACTCAAATCATAGCCGACGTATTGCGATTGATCTGTTTTTTGTAGCCGACCCCATTTACTTATGACGCTTACAGCACCAGCAAATTTTCGTTGAATTCCTTATTGTTCCATGACTTTTCCCCCCTCCGTCAGTAATATGTTGTCAAATTTGACGTCATTCTGAGCATTGGTTCTTATTCTAAAGTGTTTTAAAACTGGAACTTTAATTACGGGCACCCTATCTTTCGCGAAAACTTTGAAAGTGAAATTAGAAAAACTCGAAGACATACGGAGGCTTACCAACAGTCGCTTTCCCCGTGACAATGCGCTACTGCTAGGGAGTTGGTTGGGAGGGGGGGGGGGGGGGGAGGGAGAAGGGGGAGAGCGGAATAGTACATACGCCCACGTACCGTAGTATGGCTTGTGGGGCACTCAGCTGCTGCCCATGGCGGTTCAGATGTGCTCTATAGGATTACGATCAAATGGTCTGATGAAAGATCCGTTAATCACATTCTAGATTCCGAGGGCTATTCAGAAATTAACGTTCGATTGGACGTGAAATGGAAACCATTGTCAAAACCCAATGAAGTCTGGCACATACGTGTTGAGTAATGTCTCTAGTGTGCCCATCGATCGCGTCGCGTCGCTTTTTTCGATTCTGAGTGCACAGTGGGCACGTAAAGATTCCCAGAACAATAGTGTCTTCCGTCAAGGACGAGGGCCTGGTGAGGGTTTCGCCTAATGTCATGCAGCTCACATACCATAACTTTAATGCTTTTCCTTCTTCGTGACAATTCTCGGCCGCACTCTGTAGAGGCAATGAACATGCTTCTGCAGCCTCCTCGATAGAAAGTGTTTAATCACCCAAAATAGAGCCCGTAATTGGCTTCCTCTGTGTTTCATCTCTGCTCACATGAACCGCTGGGTATGAACATGTTGGCACAGACATTTACCAGTAAACCAGAGTAAGGAATTGCGGGAACACAGGCTGCTGCCTTCTGTATCGAGAGTATTGGAAAATTGGTACAACGCTACGAGAAATAATTGAAGTCGGAGACGGTGACTATATAGAGAAGTCTGGGACGAGAGGCTCTGATGCGGCTGGGTTGAACTTAGATACAGACAGAGAGTGTTGTTGGTAGCGAGCCAATGACTGATTCTGCAGCCACCTTTGCCGTCACTTGCAGAGTGTAAGTATGGTGAGATCCAGTGGTAACAGTGAAGCGATCTGTAGAAAAGGAGGAATTATTTGTAATGACATTCATTTATTTCAATCCTCATTCTGAAGATTTGTTTGCACTTAGAGATTCAACATGCTTTCAACACCAGCAATAGATGCAAGTGCATATACTTCTTTAGTGTTTTCCGTCTCTATGCACCAACCTTCGGCAATCACGGTACGACTCCAGTAGATGTAAATGTTTTGATGAGATACACATTCACCTGAGTCACATTCCACATCTTCTATCCAAGTTTGCCAAGGCATTAGTTTACGCATTTCAATGATCGTTCTATTTGCTTATTGTGCATGTAACAAACTGAGTTCATTGCGATCATTGCTTAATTTTGTAGTCTACATGTACAACTACATGTATACTTTGCCTGCTACCGTGAAGTGCGTGGAAGAGGGTACGTCCATCGTAACAATTATTAGGTTTTCTTCCTGTTCCATTCACGTATGGATCGTGGGAAATAATGAATGTTTGAATGTCTCTGTGCGTGCTGTAATTATTCTCATCTTATCCTCTCGATCCCTATGTGAGAAGTACGTAGAGGGTTGTACTATATTCCTAGAATTATCATTTAAAGCCGGTTCCTGAAACTTTCTTAACAGACTTTCTCGGAATATTTTACGTCTATCTTCAGAGAGTCGGCCAGTTCAATATCTTCAGTATCTCTCATGACACTCTCCTATGGACCAAAAAAAAACCTGTGACCATTCGTGCTGCCCTTCTCTGTATACGTTCAGTATCCCCTGTTTGTCCTATCTAGTACGGGTCCCACACACTTGAGCAAGATTCTGGAACCGCTCGCACGAGTGATTTGTAAGCAGTCTCATTTCCCCGGTATTCTATCAATAAACGTAAGTCTACCACCTCCTTTACACATGACTGATCCTATGTGATCTCTACAGTTCATATCCCTTCAAAGTGTTACACACAAGTATTTGTATGAGTTGGCCTATTCCAAAGGTGACTCACTGATATTATAGTCGTAGGATACTACGTTTTTTTTTCGTTTTGTGATCTACATCTACATCTATATTTATACTCCGCAAGCCACCCAACGGTGTGTGGCGGAGGGCACTTTACGTGCCACTGTCATTACCTCCCTTATCTGTTCCAGTCGCGTATGGTTCGCGGGAAGAACGACTGGCGGAAAGCCTCCGTGCGCGCTCGAATCTCTCTAATTTTACATTCGTGATCTCCTCGGGAGGTATAAGTAGGGGGAAGCAATATATTCGATACCTCATCCAGAAACGCACCCTTTCTCGAAACCTGGGCAGCAAGCTACACCGCGACGCAGAGCGCCTCTCTTGCAGAGGCTCCACTTGAATTTGCTAAACATCTCCGTAACGCTATTACGCTTACCAAATAACCCTGTGACGAAACGCTCCACTCTTCTTTATATCTTCATCTCCTCTGTCAACCCGACCTGGTACGGATCCCACACTGATGAACAATACTCAAGTATAGGTCGAACGAGTGTTTTGTAAGCCACCTCCTTTGTTGATGGACTACATTTTCTAAGGACTCTCCCAATGAATCTCAACCTGGTACCCGCCTTACCAACAATTAATTTTATATGATCATTCCACTTCAAATCGTTCCGCACGCATACTCCCAGATATTTTACAGAAGTAACTGCTACCAGTGTTTGTTCCGCTATCATATAATCATACAATAAAGGATCCTTCTTTCTGTGTATTCGCAATACATTACATTTGTCTATGTAAAGGGTCAGTTGCCAGAGAAGCGATTATTCTTAGTGTTTTAGCTCTCAGGGGCACTCTGGGATGCTCTCTGGGTGATGTGCACAATTATATATTTTTGAACATTTAAAGCAAGTTGTCAACCTTTGCACCACTTTAGAATCTTTTCAAGGTCTGATTCAATATTTATGCAGTTTCTTTCAGACAGTACTTCATTACAGACAACTGCATCATCTGCAAAAAGTCTGAAGTTACTATTTATATTGTCTCCAGGGTCATTAATATACAACATGCACAGCAAGGGTATCAATACACTTCTGTGGAGCACACTCGAAGTTACTTCTGCATCTGACGATGAATCTCCAGCCATGATAACACGCTGCGTCCGCCTTACCACAGAGTCCTCAATACAGTTACAAATTTCTCTTAATACCCCATATGATTGAACTTTTGACAATGAACGTACATGTGATACTGAGGCAAATGGTTTTTGGTAGTCAAGAAATACTGCATCTACCTGACTGCCTAGATCAAAAACATTAAGTATCTCAAGTGAGAAAAGTGCAAATTGTGTTTCACATGATCGATGTTTTCGAAATCCATGCTGACTGACTCTGAGGAGGTCATTGTGTTCAAGATACCTCATTATATTTGAGCTGAGAATATGTTCTAAGATTCTACAACAAATCTCTTAATCGGGCAGTAGGTTAGAAAATTTAAAGAAGGAAATTGATAGGGACTGGACGGTTTTTTAGGTTAGAGGGTCTCAGGGAACCACAGAAGAGACGTCCGTCTAAAAGTGGGCAGGTAAAACACAGTAAGGTAGTTGCAGAAACGATTGCTATTGTAGTTGTAAATTGTCGTAGCTGTGTTGGGAAAGAACCAAAGCTCCAAGCCCTAATAGAAAGCATTAAAGCTCAAATAGTTGTAGGTACAGAGAGCTAGCTAAAGCCGGAAATAAGTTCAGACGAATTTTTTTCAAACGATCTAACAGTGTTCAGAAAGGATAGATTAAATACAGTTGGTGGTGGAGTAATTGCTGTCAGAGGTAGTTTGCCTTGTAGTGAATTTGAAGTAGATATTTCGTGTGAAATAGTTTGGGTGGAGGTTATACCTGACAATCGGACTAAACTATTAATTGGATCGTTTTACCGACCCCCCACTCAGAAGATATAGTTGCTGAACAGTTCAAAGAAACCTTGAGTCTTATTTCAAATAAGTACCCCGCTCATACAATTATAGCCGGTGGTGACTTTAATCTACCCTCGATATGCCGGAAAAATTATACGTTTAAAGCCGGCGGCAGCATAAGGCGTCATCCGAAATTGTACTATATGCTTAGTCAGAAATTTATTTTGAACAATTAGTTCATGAGCCCACTCGAAGCGAAAGCATACTTGACCTTTTAGCAACAAATAATCCTGGACAAATAGTGAGTAATGTGACGAATACAGGGATTAGCGACCACAAGGCAGTTGCTGCTAGGCTGAATACCGTAACACCTACAAACATCAAAAAGAAACGCAAAGTATATCTATTTAAAAAAAGCTGATAAAAATGCTTTTAACGCTTTTTAAGAGACTGTCTTCACTCCTTACGATCTGATCATGTAAGTGTAGAAAAGTTGTGAGATGTTTTCAAGCCGGCCGAAGTGGCCGTGCGGTTAAAGGCGCTGCAGTCTGGTACCGCAGGACCGCTACGGTCGCAGGTTCGAATCCTGCCTCGGGCATGGATGTTTGTGATGTCCTTAGGTTAGTTAGGTTTAACTAGTTCTAAGTTCTAGGGGAATAATGACCTCAGCAGTTGAGTCCCATAGTGCTCAGAGCCATTTGAACCATTTTTTTGATGTTTTCAAAGAGATAGCATCGACAGCAATTGAGAGATATATACCACATAAATTAATAAGTGATGGTACCGATCCACCATGGTAAACAAAACGGGTCAGATCGTTGTTGCAGAAGCAACGAAAAAAGCATGCCAAACTTAAAAGAACGCAAAATCCCCAAGGTTGGCAAAGTTTTACAGAAGTTCGAAATATGGCGCGTACATCAATGCGAGATGCTTTTAATAATTTCCACAACGAAATTCTGTCTCGAAATCTGGCAGAAAACCCAAAGAGATTCTGGTCATACATAAAGCACACCAGTGGCAAGAGGCAATCAATACCTTCACTGCGCGGTAACAACAGTGAAGTCATTGATGACAGTGCCACTAGAGCAGAGTTATTCAATACGGTTTTCCGAAACTCCTTCACCAAAGAAGACGAAGTAAATATTCCTGAATTCCAATCAAGAACAACTGCCAAGATGAGAAACATAGAAGTAGATATCCTCGGAGTAACGAAGCAGCTTAAATCACTTAATAAAGGCAAGGCCCCCGGTCCAGATGGTATACCAGTCAGGTTCCTCTCAGAATATGCTGATAAAATAGCTCCATATTTAGCAATTACATACAACCATTCGCTCACAGAAAGATCCGTACATAAAGATTGGATAATTGCTCAAGTCACATCAATACCCAAAAAGGGAAGTATGAGTAATCCGCTGAATTACAGGCCTATATTACTAACGTCGATTTGCAGTAAGGTTTTGGAATATATACTGTATTCGAACATTATGAAGTACCTCGAAGAAAACGATTCATTGACACATAGTCAGCACGGTTTCAGAAAATATCGTTCTTGTGAAACACAGCTAGCTCTTTATACTCATGAAGTAATAAGTGCTATTGACAGGGGATGTCAAATTGATTCCATATTTTTAGATTTCCAGAAGGCTCACAAGCGTCTTCTAACCAAACTGCGTGCCTACGGAGTATCGCCTCAGTTGTGCGACTGGATTCGTGATTTCCTGTCAGAAAGGTCACAGTTCGTAGCAATAGACGGAAAGTCGTCCAGTAAAACAGAAGTAATATCCGGCGTTCCCCAAAGAAGTGTTATAGGCCCTCTATTGTTCCTGATGTATATTAACGACATAGAAGACAATCTGAGTAGCCGTCTTAGATTGTTTGCAGATGATGCTGTCATTTACCGTCTTGTAAAGTCATCAGATGATCAAAACGACTTGCAAAATGGTTTAGATAAGATATCTGTATGGTGCGAAAAGTGGCAATTGACCCTGAATAAGGAAAAGTGTGAAGTTATTCACGTGAGTACTAAAAGAAATCAGCTAAATTTCGATTACGCGATAAGTCACACAAATCTGAAGGCTGTAAATTCAACTAAACACTTAGGGATTACAATTACAAATAACCTAAATTGGAACGATCACATAGATAGTATTGCGTGTAGAGCAAACCAAAGACTGTGATTCATTGGCAGAACACTTAGAAGGTGCAACAGTTCTACTAAAGAGACTGCTTACACCACGCTTGTCCGCCCTATTCTGGAGTACTGCTGTGCGGTGTGGGATCCGCATCAGGTGGGACTGACGGACGACATGTAAAAAGTACAAAGAAGGGCAGCTCGTTTTGTATTATCGCGAAATAGGGGAGATAGTGTCACAGACATGATACGTAAATTGGAGTGGCAATAATTAAAACAAAGGCGTTTTTTGTTGCGACGGGATCTTCTCATGAAATTTCAATCACTAGTTTTCTCCTCCGATTGCGAAAATATTCTGTTGGCACCCACCCACATAGGGAGAAATGATCATCACGGTGAAATAAGAGAAATCAGGGCTCGCACAGAAAAATTTAAGTGCTCGTTTTTCCCGCGTGCCGTTCGAGAGTGGAACGGTAGAGAGACAGCTTGAAGGTGGTTCATTGAACCCTCTGCCAGGCACTTTATTGTCAATAGGATAGTAATCACGTAGATGTAGATGTAGAAATAGTGGGAGTTCGGTGGCAGGACGAAAAGGACTTCTGATCAGGGATTACAGGCTTATAAATACAAAATAAAATGCGGGTAAAGCAGGAGTAGGTTTAATAATGAATAAACAATAGGAACACGGATAAGCTACTATGAACACCACAGTAGACGCATTATTGTAGCCAAGATAGACACGAAGTCCACACCCATCACATTTGTGCAGGTTTATATGCCAACTAACTCCGCAGACGATGAAGAGAGTGAAGAAATGCATGATCAGATTAAATAAATTATTCACATAGTTAAGGGAGACGAAAATTTAATAGTCAAGGGGGCTGGAATTCGATAGTAAGAAAAGGAAGAGAAGAAAAAATAGTAGCTGAAAATGAACTCAGAGAAAGGAATGAAAGAGGAAGCCGCCTGGTAGAATTTTGCACGCAGCATAGTTTAATTATAGCTAACACTTGGTTTAAGAGCCATGAAAGAAGGTTGTAAACGTGGAACGACCTGGAGATATCGGAAAGTTTCGGATTGATTATGTAACGGTAAGACAGAGATTTAGGAGCCAGATTTTAAATGATAAGACATTTCCAGGGACAGATGTGGACTCTGACCACAGTTTATTGGAAACGACCTGTAGATTAAAAATGAAGAAATTGCAATTGCAAAAAAAGGCAGGAATTTAGAGAGATGCGCCCTGGATAAATTGAAAGAAGCAGAGGCTATATACAGTTTCAGAGGGAGCATTAGAAAACGATTAATAATTACAGGGGAAAGGAATACAATAGAAGAAGAATGGGTAGCTTTCAGAAATGAAATAGTGAAGGCAGCAGAGGCTCAAGTAGGTAAAAAGACGAGGGCTATTAGAAATCCTTGGGTAACAGAAGAGATATTGAATTTAATTGATGAGAGGAGAAAATATAAAAATACAGTAAATGAATCAAAGGAGAAGGGAATACAAACGTCTAAAAAATGAGACTGGTAGGAAGTGCAAAATGGTTAAACAGGAGTAACTAGAGAACAAATGTAAGGATTTAGAAGCATGTATCACTAGGGGAAAGATAGATAGCTCCTATAAGAAAGTTAAAGAGACCTTTTGAAAAAAAAATAACCACCTGTATGAATATCAAGAGCTCAGATGGAAAACTAGTCCTAAGTAAAGAAAGGAAAACAGAAAGGTGGAAGGAGTATGTAGAGGGTCTATACAAGGGCGATGTACTTTAGGTCAATATTATGGAAATGGAAGAGGTCGTAGATGAAGATGAAATGGGAGATATGATACTGCGTGAAAATTTGATGAGCACTGATAGACCTAAGTCGAAAAAGGGACCTGGGTGTATACAACATTCCATTAGAACTACTGAAAGACTTTGGAGAGCCAGCTATGACAACATTCTTCCATCTAGTGAGCATGATGTATGAGACAGGCGAAATACCCTCAGACTTCAAAAAGAAGATAATCGTTCCAATGTTAAAGAAAGCCAGTACTGATGGTTGTGAAAATTACCAATCTATCAGTTTAATAAGTCATGGTTGCAAAATACCAACACAGATTCTTTACAGAAGAATGGAAAAACTGGTAGAAGCCGATCTTGGGGAAGATCAGTTTGAATTCCGGAGAAACGTAAGAACATAAGAGACAATACTGACGAGTTCTCATAGAAGATAGGTTAAGGAAAGACAAACCTACAGGTACGTTTATGGTATTTATAGACTTAGAGAAAACTTTTGACAAAGTTGACCGGAATACTCTCTTTCAAATTCCAAAAGCGGCAGAGGTAAAATACAGGGAGCGAAAGGTTATTTACAATTTTTACAGAAACCGGATGGCAGTTATAAGAGTCGAGGGGCTTGAAAGGGAAGCGGTGGTTGTGAAGGTAGTGAGAAAGATTTTTAGACTATCCCGATGTTATTCAGTCTGCATATTGAGCAAGCAGTAAAGGCAACAAAAAAAATTGGAGTAGGAATTGAAGTTCAGGGAGAAGAAATAAAAACTTTCAGGTTTGCCGATGACACTATTGATTTCTCATCTAGTTTACTGAACGTATATAAATGTTTCTGCTTGTTTTACCTTTCTTTTTGCTTTGGTGATCATTTTTACCATAATCAAGTCATGGTTACTGATACCAGTTCGATGAGGACATCATCAAAGCTGTCAGATCTGTTTGTTGCTATTACATCCAATATATTTCCATCATCAGTGGGGTTCCGAACGATCTGTTGTGGGCAGCTTTCAGAGAAGGCCTTTAGTAATGTTTCACAGTATGTCTTATAACGTCCATCACAACAAAACTGTAATTTTCCCAATTAATTGTTGGATGATTAAAGTCTCCACCGATGACTACAATATGAGTGGGGAACTTACGTACAAGTGAACTGAATTTTCTCTAAAGTTTCCGGTTACATCAGGATATGAGTCTGATGGGCGACAGAAGAATCCAGTTATCATCTTATACCCATCTCTGGTATTGAGTCTTGCCCAAACAGTCTCATACGCAGCTTCGATTTCTATCATCAAGGATTCGAGTTTCTTGTCTACTGCGACAAATACATCACCTCCATTTCTCATTTAGCTATCCCTTCGATATACACTTACATTTCTCCAAAACTCTCACTGATATCAGATTCAAGTTTGAACCAGCTTTCTGTAGCTAGTATTATGTGAGCTTCACTGTTTTTCTGAAGCGCTTCAAACTCTGGCGCTTTGTTGCGAATGCTTCAGCATGAAACCATTAGGTTTTTAATACTTTCACCTGTGGGAGGCATTTCTTTCGATCTTACAGTTATACCTGTGGGTTTGCTATAGCTATCGTTATCTGGATTGGATGGAGAGTTTCCCAATCTAAAATACCCTTGCGTGCACCCCGTCCACTATCAGCTACCTGAGTGACAGTCTCTGATGTGTAGTGCACAATTGACCTATTTAGGGGGACCCTACAGTTCTCAGCCCTGAGCCGCAGTGTAGGAAGTCGCAGTCCAGCTTGTCAATGAAGCTTATAAGTCTCTGGTTCAGTCCTTCCACTCGTCTCGGAACCAAATGGCCGCGATCAGTTCTGGGGACAATGCTGCAAATTGCGAGCCTCGTTGAAACTCCATGCGCAAGGCTGGTCTTCTCAACCTTCTCTTCCAATCGCTGGAACGACCCCAGTATGACTTCCGAATCCAAATGACAAGCAACCTTTATTCCAAAGTGCGCCACAATCTGCAGCTGGTTGTACCCTGTTCTGGAATAGACTCTTCAACATGTTGAATGAGGCCCTCAAGCATCCTTACTGAGTACACCTGGTGTCCTTTTCAGATACTTGCTGACATTTCCCTACGGACTACCGTGATTTGCAGTACGTCTGAAATACCGGCAATTAATAGACCCTACACTTTGTTTTTGCCTCCTCTTGACACCGGACAAAACAGGCTTCCCCAAAGCAGGTGAAGTGAGTCCCACTGGCTCAGTTTTAGTTCCAATGAAAGACAACATCTCGAGCTTGTTGGTTAGGGAGATCAGTACAACACCCTGCTCGCTGTTCACCCCGTACAGGACACTTACCTCTGCCACTTCAAATGGTTCAAATGGCTCTGAGCACTATGGGACTTAACATCTCAGGTCATCAGTCCCCTAGAACTTAGAACTACTTAAACCTAACTAACCTAAGGACATCACACACATCCATACTCGAGGCAGGGTTCGAGCCTGCGACCGCAGCAGTCGCACGGTTCCGGACTGAAGCGCCTAGAACCGCTCGGCCACCGCGGCCGGCCCTCTGCCACTGAAACGGCACTCGTAGTCAAGTGGACGAATAATGACAGACGCCGTACTTTCTGCAGAGGAGACAGGATCCATCGGAGTGGATAGTACCAGGTACATGACCCTCGGGAACTCTTTTTACATAACGGCTCGCAGCGGCCGCCAGTCGTTTGATAACAGTCAGGGCGATTTCCAGCTGCTTACCGACATCAACCAACTCACCTCGGGTTCGAGAACAACACTCACAGTGGGAGTGCATTTTGGCTGCAGTGCAGCGAACAAATAACTTTAAATTAAGCCCGCTGATTATCTTTTGTGGGGTTTGCTTTGAGAGGCGCCCACATGCCTTGCTCATACTGTGGCATCAAGCAGTCAGGCCTGCAAGATGAGTGGTCTGCCAAGCGAGTGGATTCATTCTTATTTATCGAGTAACATGAACTCTAGTACTCACACTTAAGTTAAAAGTTATCTTCCTATATGATTAATACGCAACGGAAACACGCATCTGACTATCAGTAATTTACAGAACTCTGACTGTACACTACGCACTGGCAATACCACATTTTCTTTTTGTCTTTTATTTAACGGCTTTTGTCAACACGTGGCCACCGCACAGAATATGAATGGCGCACACATTATAAATTCGGAGCATTATGACAACATACAATTCGAAGGAAAAGTCCACCAATCTTTTTATTTTCACTATCTTATTTATTCCGATAAATTCTCTAACCTAAACACACAAATTCTACAACCTACAACAATAACACATGAGAAATTCCGCCCAGTAGGCATGGCTTTACAATGGTGAATCTCTATATTATGGTCTCGTAATTATTTTTAACACTACAGTGCACTTTCTGGATAGGATGGTGGATCTTTTATTATATCTCACACTTCGACTCTCACAATCATCATCACGAAACTTTCCTCCAGATCGAGCGATACAGAAGGAACAAGCATAACCCACTAATCTTTTGAAACTACCTTGCTACTCTCCCATGCAAACCACACATACCCAAATTACATGACATACACCACACTATAACATGAAATACTACACAGGGAATAGTCACAACATTATCACTTTCAGCTTTCCCACTTCAATCAACATTTATCCCAGTTTCACACGACACTGCCCCACTTTGTAATTCTACTTTCCTACTATGAACTCTGGAGATATATGCACGTCTTCCTGTGTAATGCAAGCCAAGAGGCGTTGCTGGATAGACGGCCGACTCACCTTGATTCTCTCTCAGAGCTTAAATCTAGCGTCACACGGAATCATATCACGCAAAGTAATATTAGGAACGTATTCATCACACACGCGAGTCCTCAACTGATACCATGGACGAGTACTTCTCTTTATCTTTTGTCTCATACACAGTTTGAGACTCACACAGTACTCACCACGTGGAAGTACTCGTCTCTAATTTCAAGTCCTGCACACGCCATTTCTTAAATATTTCAACTTATGGTACACACGCTATTTCTTAAATATTTCAACTTATTGTACACACGCTAGTAATTCAGCTTAACTTAAGCACACGGAAGTATTTCAACTTAATGCTACACGTGGTTTCATTGTGACCGTTGGTCACTTCCGAAGATTCCTACAATCCAATTAATATTACCTGCCTGACATTTAATTCTCCCCACAAAAGTTCCTGAAACAGAGAAATTAATATTTCAAACTACCCTTAAATATTCCACATGCATACCATGTCTCCACTCTTTCGTCATATCGGAGCACAACTAGAACAGGTCTTAACAGCACAAGATCCAGCGGCAGAGTGCTGAAATATGGCCGTTCCTGAGGTTCTCTCCCATCTCTGTCGAGGTGGGGGAAGCACCTTGCTATCGTATTGGTCAGCCACATTTCAGGCGCTCAAAGCTCTGGTAAATTTCATCTCTTTGGTCCCACCAAAGGTGGCCAAAGGATCGACTCAAAGATGATCATATATTCACATTCACTATCTGCGGTTAGCAGACGACCATACATTCATTCATTTCACAGATCTCACCAAACTGGATGTAGGGATTTACTTTGTGGGAGTGCACATGTGATCAATTAAATAAATAAATTGTCATTCTTTCCCACACTGGTATCCAGCTTCGCTGTATTAATTGAAATTGAGTTATTTTACAAAAAAATGTGCTCTTCTGACAAAAATAATGAAGTATGTTGTACCTATTTTCAATGTCGGGCGGTACTGTACCCTTTCACCACCGGCTACCCATGCAGAAAAAAATGGCACGGTACTATCCTTGCAATGCGAGGGTAGTTCCGAACATTTTTTTAAGAAAACTGTATTAAAACAAACATAGCAAGTCATCAAAATAACCAGGAGGGGACCTTAGCCACTGGTGACCTCAAATAGACGACCAAATGCTGTTACTTTACCAAAGTATTGACACAGTTGTTCCATAATTGTACTCTCCACAATCCGGAGTAACGTACACATACAAGTTTGCAACAATCCACATGACAAATAAAACATTACATCACACAAATAAAAAATAATATTGAGATAAAAATTTGCTTAATTACCGGGATCTCCGTTATTTTTAGGAGTAATCCAAACTTCAATAATTCTAAAACAAATAAAAAAAAATACTAATTGTACTCATGAAAATTTAAATAGCTCACCGTCCAAACACAGAGCAAGTAATCTGACATTCATAAATTGCGGGGTAAAACCCTTTACACAGCAAAGTCTAAATACAAAACAAAATCAACAAAAGAAAAAAAAATTGCGTACACTAGTTACATGTAGAATTCAGGCTCCATATCAATACACGCAATAAATAGTTAGCAATAAGTGCTTGAATCCACCAGTAGCTCTCGTATCTTACTCTACTGCTCATTTCTCTGTTGTCACACATTTGGACGACAAGAACTTGCATTTCGACTAGCCTTCATTACACTTTAATGTGAAATATCACCACTGTGATAATGCAAATAAGTGGCTTCAGTCAACACACCAACAAGATTACTCAAAGATGATCATATATTCACATTCACTATCTGCGGTTAGCAGACGACCATACATTCATTCATTTCACAGATCTCACCAAACTGGATGTAGGGATTTACTTTGTGGGAGTGCACATGTGATCAATTAAATAAATAAATTGTCATTCTTTCCCACACTGGTATCCGGCTTCGCTGTATTAATTGAAATTGAGTTATTTTACAAAAAAAATGTGTTGTTCTGACAAAAATAATGAAGTATGTTGTACCTATTTTCAATGTCGGGCGGTACTGTACCCTTTCAGCTTGTCCCCCATTTCGCGCCTTCCCAGCTGGCGGCTCGAGTAATGCCTCCCAGATATGAGTAGATTCTGGAAAATGAAATACCCGGGACAGATCAAAACTAGTACAAAGAGAAGCGTCTGACTCCAGAGAAGCGTCTTCCCGAGAGTATCTCTTCTCTAAGTTAAGAGCGACTGTTTACCACAAGGGAAGGAAGGCAACGGGAAACCACCTCCGATAATTACTCCCAAGAGGATCACATAGGCGAAAATTATAAGCACATTTAACTCAAAATTTTCCAGAGGTATAAATAGTTCCCCAGTCGGATCTCTGGCGGGGACTGCGTTAAGTGACGCTAAGAAAAGGAAGACGAATCGCAGAAACAAAGTAAGGGTCGGTACATGTAACGCACAGAGTCTGTATGAGGCTGGAAAATTAGCTAACGTAATGCAGGAAACGGAAAGACTGGAGGTAGACTTTCTAGGGGTGGCAGAGGCATGGTGACCAGACGCTGGAATGTGTGAGATTCAGGGAGGAACAATGTATTATTCAGGGAATCAAGAAAGAGGCACAGAAAAGGCGTAGGAATATTCGTCACGGAAAAATTATCCAGATCTGTAACAAATATCTTCCCACATTCAGACCGAATGGTTTTACTTAAACTTAATGCCGCTTAGGTTGGTAAAAGAACTAAATAAAGGGTGATGTCAGCTCTGAAATTGGAGAAGGAAGATTCTAAGAACTAGTCGGTCCATATGTACTAGGAATACGAAATGATCAAGTGGAAACGATGAGGGTAACAAACACTTGATTTAAGTTACCACCTAGACGTCAGTACACATGGAGAGCTCCAGCTGATCTCCCTGACAATACAGCACGGAATCAAATGGATTACATTCTGATCAATAAGCGCTTTAGAACTTTGGTACCGAGGGTATGCACCTATCTAGGAGCCGACGTTCCCTGGGACCCTGTCCTTCAAGTAAAATAAAAATAAAAATTACAAAGATAAGAGATATACACGACAGTAAAAAATAGAATACGATGGACTTAAAGATGAAGGTATCAAAAACAGGGTAACCACAAAAATCAGGGAAAGAATTACAGGTATAGTTGAACCACAACTAGAAGAGGGTACAGACATAAACGGCGAATGGGAGGAAATGGAAAAAATTATGACTGGTGTTGCGGAGAGTTAAATAGGTTACAAGCAGAAAACACAAAAGAAAATTTGGCATTATTTGGAAAAAAAGAAAATATGAAAACGAAAGAAACCCAGACAAATATAGGGACACGCAGAAATTCATAAGACAGAAGATAAGAGCAGCAAAAAATAACTAACTGAACAATATGAAGAGTTCGAATGACACCAGCAAATACACGACGACTTCAGCTTACATATACGGCTGGTACATGTCATAAGAAACTTTCTCAAATATAGGAAATGACCAAGCAGAAATAGCACAGGACGATCAGCAATACAAAAATATCTGGGAGGACTGTGTTATCTATCTTTTTGCAGATGGAAAACCTGAAACAGAAAAAGAAAATGACAAGGGTTCATTGGCTCGCATTATTACAATTGTCGAAATCAGATGAACAATAGGAAAGGTAAAAGATAAAAAAGCAGTCGGTTCAGATGAAATACCAGTTTAAATGCTGAAGTTATTAGATGAGAACAGTATCTTAGTTCGCCAAAAATATTTAAACAGATTTATAATACGAGTAAATTTCCTGACAAATGTCTGATGTCACACTTCATCACTGTGCCCAAGAAGAGCCTTGCAATAAAATGCAGATATTATAGACTGTTTAGCCTAATAAGCCATACCTTAAAGATGTTTTTCAACATCATAGAAGCACTGCGAAGTGCGAAAGAGATGTGGGATCTTCACAGTTTGAATGTAGACCGGGTCTAGGTACGAGGGAAGCATTGGTCGCAATTCAAGTATTGGTTCAGAAGTGCTATGATAAGCGGAAGGATGTAATGCTGAGCTTCATAGAATATCAAAAAGCGTTTGACAGAGTGCAACGCCATAAACTTGTGCAAATTTTGAGAAGACTTGACACTGACGGAAAAGATATTCGCTGCATAGAAAATCTTTTTTGGAATCAAACATCTGAGCTTAAAATTGGCAGTCAAGTGACAGAAGCACATGAATCTGTAGAGGAGTTAGACAAGGATGTGTGCTCTCATCATTACTCTTTAATCTGTACTTAGAACATATATTCCTGGAGGCGCTTTAAGACCGTGAGACAGCTTCAAAGTAAATGAGGTATGGATTAATAGAATAAGATATGCGAATGACACAGTCTTAATTGCTGATAACATGAACGACCTACAAGACCTTCTTACTGCAGTGGGAGAACACAATAGGAATCTGGGCCTCAGCATCAACACCAAAATGACAAAATTTATGATAATCACTCGCAATTCAAATGAGCATCAAAATGTAGAACTAATGCGTAACAATCAACCCACACAAACGGAGAATAGATTCAACTATTTAGGGACGTGGTTAATAGAAAATTGGTCTTCCGACATGGAAATCATATGTAGAATAGAGAATGCCTGGAGTGCATTCATGAAATTTAACAATGTGTTATCAAGCACTGACTTCGATCTTAATCTCAGAATTAGATTTAGAAAGCGCTGTGTGCGGTGAGTACTTTTGTATGGCGTGGAAATTTAGAAGCATTCAAGATGCGGATATGTCGAAGAATCCTTAATATTCCATCGACAACAAGGAAAACAAATGAAGAGATCTTGAGAATAATAAAAAGAGACAGAGAACTCCTAACTGCAATCAAACGTAAGAAAGCAGCTTGCTTAGGTCCTGTGATACGAGGAAAGGCATCACTTTCTTCAACTGATGATCGAGGGGAAGACTGAAGGCAAGAGAGGAAATGGTAGGAGGAGGATATCATGGCTCCGCAACGTCAGATAGTGGACAGAAACAGGAAATGCGGGGGGACTTAATCCATACTGGAAGAGATAGAGAAGTCTGGAAAAACGTGATCGCAAACATTCATTAGTGGCTATTCAGAAGAAGAAGAGGATTATCTTTTAATATGTTGAGATAAAAAGCTGCTGATTTCCTATAACAATTGAAACAAATACACACAACGAGATTTCTATAAAGGCAACAGAAAAACCCGTAGTAAAAATTAATATTTTCCTAATACTTTTTGGGGTTAAATATAGTTGTTAATAAACTCTGAAACAGGGATAGTAGCTGTGAACCACAAATGCTGATTTACTACGAAATAAGTTACGTATCAAAAACACCCGTACGGGAAACTTACGAAAATATAATTCTGTAAGTGTTCTAAAATTCTCAAAAATAATCTCACGTAATTGTACAACGAAATTAGTGAACGATTGTTTTGAAAGAGGAGAGGCCTACTGTTTTCAAACATTATGAAATAGGACAAATAAATTTAACCCTACAATTGACGAAAACAGTACGAGTTTATCGCGGCTCTCGTGAATGCTCGAAATGTCAGTTGAGTTTCTTTATTATAGATTTGATGGGTGATGATTTACTCACGTCAGATATTACAGGGCCGAATTGAAATATTTAATTATAGATTCCAATTAAACTTCACAGCGCACACTTAACTGAAGAGGGAAAAATAACTTAAATAAGGAATTAGATCGGTAACGCGTTAAATATTCTTTTGTAGCAGTAATGGAAACAAAACGTTCTTAAAATCAGTCACCATTGAATTAGAAGTGCGATTCAGAGAAACAATTAAGGTTATATAGAGATGTATAAACATGCACCTGACGGAGTTTGTCTGAAATGGACCAAACGAACCAAAGCATTGTAAGATAAAGTTATTTGGTTAATCCTCCAGATTAGAGACCACTTTTGACCTTACCGTGTGAATTATTCAAAGGGAATTTCGTAACTTTCAATACGAAATTCGCTAATGAAAGAATAACTGCTATGGTGCATATCACATTTTGCAACAATGAAAAATATATAGTGTAGTATAGACATACATGCTGTTCATGGACAAATGCTAATGACAAGCTACTGCCTCAAACTTTTGTATTTCGCTTGTTCATTACATACATGAACACGTGCAGAAAATGCGACATAAACTTTTCTGGACTCCAGCTGCATAATGTAACTAAATATGGGCCTGCGACGTCTACAGATCACTTGAAAGAAAAGCTATTCAACAATTAATATCTGTACTTGAAGAAAATTGTTTTTTTTTTTTATAAAAGAATTACAGAAGATAATAAATAACATACTAATAGGAGACACCAAAGATAATCTTTTGGTTACTCAACACATTAAAATAGTAAACTGAAAGTAGGTGATGAGTTTTGATACTTGGGTAGCAAAATAACTGACTATGGCCGAAGTAGATGGGATATGAAAGCAGAATGGACAGTAGCAAGAAAAGGATTTATGAAAAAAGAAATTTGTTAATATCGAATATACCCTTAAGTGTTAGGAAGTCTTTTCTGAACGAAGCCTCAAGCAGAAGCGAAACGTAGACAATAAACAGTTCAGGCAAGAAGAGAACCGAACTCTTGAAACATGTTGCTACAGAATGCTGACAATTACATGGCAGATCGAATAACTAACGAGGAGGTAGTGAAGGGAATTGGGGAAAAAGCAGTTTCTGATAGAGCCCAACGAAAAGAAACGAAGGTCTCGGTTGATAGAACACTTTCTCAGGCATCAAAGCAAAGTCAGTTTGGTAATGGAAGGAAATGTGGAAGTGTAACTGGGAGGGGTAAAAACTGTACGGGGGAGATCGAGGCTTGTGGGCAGTAACCAGGTTCAAATTGTTATGGGTTGCAGTGGTTACGGGGAGTAGAAGAGGCTTGTACGGGATAGACTATCATGGAGGGCTGCATCAAATCAGTCTTCGGGCTTAAAACAACAACAAAACAGCTCAATATGAATAAAATAAAGGCATTACCGTCCTTAGATTGCATGTCATGACGGACGTCAGATCACAAATTCTAATTCTATAGACGTTAAAAATCAAGCAGCATAAAAGTCTACGACATACGACGAAGTCAAAATATATTTGTCAGACGAAAACATTGTATAAGAATAAACAAATCACGGTAACTAATATTCGTGTCTTTCTAACTCAATGCTGAATAGTGTAAAAGCAAACATCTCTGAGTATGTAGGGTATATAAATACTACGTACACAAAATTTTAGAGTTTTTAGAGGAGATAAAAAGAAACACTTTTGTCGACAAAAACGTCACATTTGCACCGTTTCCCCGCTAAGAGTCCATGAAGGTTTTTACGTTAATGATGTTCAGAGACGGTGATCAAAGTGTAGTGTGATGAAGTGTTTTATAGATGTTGCTGAAAGTGTCCGTTAACTTCAGGGGTGTAAAACCCGCGGCCTGTGGACCGCATGCGGCCCATAGCAAGCATCTATGGGGTCCAGGAAGTGAACGTCTAACAAACGAATCGGTAAAAAAGAAAGAACTCCAAAAAATTCCGTTTGTGTATAATTTTGATAAACTGAATATTTTCGGTTTGAAACTACCTCCACAAGATGCTACTCTCTCACTGGTTCATCCCGTTCTTAACATTGCTGAGCCGGCCGATGTGTGGCCGAGCGGCTCTAGGCGCTTTAGTCTGGAACGGTCGCAGGTTCGAATCCTTCCTCGGGCATGGATGTGTGTGATGTCCTTAGGTTAGTTAGGTTTAAGTAGTTCTAAGTTCTAGGGGACTGATGACCTCAAATGTTAAGTTCCGTAGCGCTCAGAGCCATTTGATTTTAACATTGCTGCCCGTTCTGGATATGAACTCTGAGTCTCGATCTCATAACCGGCCAGTCCGTCATATGCGCTGGTCTGTTATCTTACTGCTATTTCAGTTGCAACTGCGAAACTAGAGATTTTGAAAAGTATAATGAAATTAATTTATCTAAATACAAAAAAATTATATAATTTCTGTACAGCTCTGCTTAAGAACCTTTCTCACCGTCAAGCTGGTCATTACAGGTCGGTAGAAGTTAGAAATCTACAAGTGGATTGCAATTACTGACAATGCTTGCTGTTTAACAATGCCCTAATTCTGTTCTGACGGGTTTAATTTGATATTATATTCATTGCTACAAGTAAGAACCATGTTTTACCATGATCGTCTCAATAATGGGCTTTCACGAAATTAAGATGAGAGACCACAAGTGAATGACAGCCGCAATCCATATTTCCAATGACGCCACATAGGCCAGTTGTCCACAGTAAGGTCCGTAAGACAATAGAGAATGTCTCAAATGCTGTGATTAAGAACAAAAGTTAAATATAGTACTGCACTTGTTGGTACAGCGTACAGCAGCATAAACTGAACGTAGAAACAGAACAATAAAAAGTATTAGGCAGCTCGGCCGTAATAATCCAAGCATGTCACCTAGCACACCAGGCAAGAAGAGATGTGTTTTAACTCACTTCATTACAGTTCAACTCAAATTCAATGTCCAGTGGCACGTTATTGTATAATTTGTAATTATTTAATATAAAACTACCTTAGCGCTCGCTCCTTCGCTCGCGTAGACTGTATAGTCTGTACAGATTATTTTTGTTTCCTTGAAAGAAGTTTTATGTTCTTCTCAAATTGCAATATCTTCTAAAATGTTCAAGCTAATTAAGGCCATAGACGCATGACCGGAAAGAGATTCTGGTAATTGGAGATCAAGATTTTTGTTAATCATACCTTTTGCGTTCTTGCGATGTTATTTCCATAGAAAATTTCATTCCATAACACATATTTCCTTATATCTAACCGAGAAATGAAATACCAGTTTTCGTGGATATAGCTCAGAATTTTTTTAATACAGCGAAATATTTTCTTAAAATTTTTCATTGCCTATTTCATCTGCTTGAATGCCGAATTTTAAAAACTGAAGCACGTATTTTTTAAAAATTCTAACAGAGAAGCCAAACACAAATTATTCTTAAACTTACCTTTGAAGATGTTTTGACAAGGAAATATTTTCAAAAAACATTCCATCCCTGTTTCCACCCTTAGGGGTTCAACTTCCAAAAATACTAAAACATTTTCTTTTATTTGTAAACGAGAAGCCAAATGCCAATTTTCATAGATATACCTTTAAAAACGCTTTAGTAGTTCTTTAATAGTGATTTATTTTAAAAAAATTCAGCCACTATTTCAGCACCATAAGGGCTAAATTTCCATAAAGGCTTAAATACATATTTCATTGTTTCTGATCGGGAAACGAAATACCAATTTTCGTACGTATAGCTTCAAAATTGCCTTAATTGTGACACATTTTCAAAAATTATTTCATCCTCTTATGGACAGTGAAAAATTCCTTCTTAAACGACGCCTACAGCATAATATCAACACCTTTTCCAAATTTCAGGCTTCTGTCCTTACCTGTTTGGAATGAGCGGTGATGAGTCACTCAGTCAGGACGTTGCTTTATTTGCATAAATATATATGTATTGATGAAATTTCCAAATTATACCTCTGGTTGAAATTAATGCACAACTAGCATCTGTGTGCTAATTATTGTATCCACACTCGAAACAACCGGGTGTTCCACGAAAAATGGCCACAGCTTCAACCAAACGGGCAGTCAGGTCTTTTGGGCTGTCTGTCGGTGTCTCGTACACTGAGCGCTTTATCTATTCTCATAAAAAGACATCTGTAGGAATGAGATCAGGAGAACGTGGTGGCCACGCTGCTGTCCCGTCACTCACAATGCAGCAACTGGGGAAAGCATTGGCTGTGGTGGGGTCTAGTCATGTTGAAACCATAATCTTTGCCTGACTGCTGGAGAGACATTCTCTATCATTTCCGATAGTACGTAACGAGAAAAAATACGGTAATTTCCTGCACCGGGCGTATTAGACAGAATATATGGTTCAATAAAATTGTCGTGAACAATACCAACCCACGCATTTATACTAAATCTCTGTTGATGGTGGAAGACATGAGTTCCCATAGGTTTCTCCAATTCCTAGACATAGCTATTATGGGTTTTGAATATTCCTTCCCTTGTGAAAGCAGCCTTTCCACTAAACGAGACACAGGTTTGGAAGTCAGGGAGGCTTAAAATTTGGTGCAGATACCATTGGCAGAATTCCACGCACTTGGGAAAGTCATTAGCTGATAGATCCTGTACCTTCTCATACTTGAATGGCTACATGCCCGTCTCGTGCAGTACGTTCCGTACATTGGCATTGGAGGTGTTTACTTCCTTGGTTATGGATCATGTATTAGTGCTGGAGTTATCCTCAATACGCGGTAACACAGCTTCCTCAAACCGAACAGTTCACACACTGCGAGGTCTACCAGTTTCCCGTCGATCTGGTCTACGGGATCCTGTTTCACGAAGACGGCCGTCAAGTCTTTTAAAATTGAACCTCCTCCCCGGAAATCGTTCTACATACAGGTGCCTTGCTTCTGGACTCTTGTATAGTTTCTCCCCATACATGAGATGTATATGAGCTAGCTCGGTTAGACTGTAATCAACCATAAAGAACCTGTAAACATCTCTAAAAACTTCATGCAAACACAATACAACGTAAACTATAATAATGTAAGCAGTAATGAAAGCTTACCATTCCTAACAATAAAATGTAAATGTGTTGCAGATCAGATTCCGGTGTCAACATGTTGCACACGAAGCAGTGAAAACAGCTGTGAACGTTGTCCGTCGTCAAACTCTTGAAGGACACCTAGTCAGGGAATAGTGCTCATGTGACATTTGTTCACATAACGTACATGTTTCCTTTTAACTTCTCTAATAACTCTACACTGTACACTGAAGTGATAACAGTGATGGGACACACAGTATCGTGTCGTATCTTTTTTTTGCACGGAATAGTGCAGCTACTCGACGTGACATGGGCTCAACAAGTCGTTGGAAGTCCTCTGCAGAAATATTGAGCCATGCTGCCTCTACAGCCGTCCACAACTGCGAAAGTGTTGTCGATGCAGGATTTTGTGCACAACCTGATCTCTCAGTTACGTCCAATAAATGTTCGATGAGATTCATGTCGGACAATCTGGGTACCCATAGCATTCTCTCGAACTGTCCAGAATGTTCTTCAAACCAGTGACATGGGGCTTTGTCATCCATAAAAAAATCCATCGTTGTTTGGGGACGAGAAGTCCACGAAAGGCTACAAATTAGCTCCAAGCAGTCGAACATAACCATTTCTAATCAATTATGGATTGAGTTGAACAAGAAGACCCACCCCATTCCATCTATACACATCCCACACCATAGTGGAGCCACAGCCAGTTTGCATAATGCCTTGTTGACAACTTGGGTCCATGGCTTCATGGGGTCTACGCCACACTCGAACCCTACCATTAGCTCTTATCAACTGAAATCGGGACACATCTGACCAGGCCATGGTTTTCCAGTCATCTAGGGTCCAACCGATATGGTGACGAGACCAGAAGAGGCGCTGCAGTCGTGCTGTTAGCCAAGACACTCCTGTCGGTCGTCTACTGCCTTATCTCTTTACACCAAAATTCGCCGCTTTGTCCTATTGCCCTAAGGGTACTTTCGTCGTACGTCTCGTATTGATTTCTGAGATTATTTCACGCAGTGTTGCTTGTCTGTTAGCACTGAAAAATCTACGCAAACGCTCTGCTCTCTGTCGTTAAGTGAAGACCGTGGGCCATTGCGTTGTTAGTGGTGAGGTAATGCCTGAAATTTAGTATTCTAGGCACACTCTTGACACTGTAGATGTCGGAATACTGAATTCCCTATCGTTTTCCGGAATGCTATGCACCATGGATCTAGCTCCAACTACCATTCTGCCTTCAAAGTGTGTTAATTCCCGTCGTGCGGCCATAATCAGTTCGGAAACCTTTTCACTTGTATCACCTGGGTACAAATAACAGCTCTGCCAATGCACTGCCCTTTTAAATCTGACGGCCGCAGTTGGCGAGCGGTTCTAGGCGCTTCAGTCCGGAACCGCTACGGTCGCAGGTTCGAATCCTGCCTCAGGCATGGATGTGTGTGATGTCCTTAGGTTAGTTTGGTTTAAGTAGTTCTAAGTACTAGGGGACTGATGACCTCAGATGTTAAGTCCCATAATACTCAGAGCCATTTGAACCATTTTTTTTTAAATCTTGTGCATGCGATACTAGCGCCATCTATATATGCGAATATCGTTGTCCCACGACTTTTGTCATCTCAGTGTGTACGTAGTATTTTTATACTGTATATGTCAAAGAATAAGGTATACGTAATAGGATGTCACAGTAGTGATTATGTTGAACAGTTAGTTAGCTCCATGTTGGAATGCAATTTTATGCGGAGCAATTTTCTAAGGTGAGCTAATTTAAGTGAATTACGGTTTATAATTAACAAACAATGCACTCCTTCCATTTCCTACCTATGAGTCATACCACTATATCTACTACCTTCCTATCGATGGAAAGGCAAATTGCAATACAATATGTAGGTGAATATACTTTACCATTGTCAATGAAAATATTTTAGTGTTATTTAATTTCGATCGTTTTGACCGACGCTTGTCGTTAGAATGGTCGCCATCAGCATCAACTGAGTTTGCATATCCTTTCATTATGTTTACATGGTTCCTGTTACATGTAGATTTTTTGACTGCCGCCGTAGGTCAATTTCATTTACTTGAAGATACAGTGTGAATTGTAAGTTGACCGGTTGTCAGAGGGGTTTTTCTGGAGCGAAGGAAGGAAGTCCGGCGCCCCACGTAAACAGCCACCGGGCGAGGGCTATGTGGGGAGGGGAGGAAATTATCCATGCCTGCCTCCAGCAGTCCAGTGACCTTAACCTCTACTTCATCCTTCCGCGAAATCAGAAGTCACACATGAAGGTAAAGATCGCTTAAATGTTGTTCGTAATCGAAAATGAAATCGTCTTACGTACTGAAATATTTAATAAAAGTCCTAACTGCAACAGCTACGTATACTAATCGTAAGGAAACGGAACCGTACAAAGCAGACTGAAGTACAACATAGTAACCCCGCAGACAACAACAGCTACCTCATACAGTACAGTCAGATAGCTAATGTTGGCTACAGAGAATATCAAATGACTATCGGCCGAAGCCTGCTGGCTTCTGCCGATTACGGACCTGTGGGCAAAATCGGCCAACTTAAAGTTAACATAGGCCACTTGTCTTACAGCGAGTGCAGAAACTCGTGTCGTAATATAGTTATATGTGTTACGAATAACTGAATGGGACTTGTCAAGCTATCTTTTACCCTGAAGTGGATTCATAGGGTAAAAACAAAGCAACGAGAGACTTAAATGCTACTAACAAGGAAACATCGCTAACTCGACCTCGTATTTTAAGGAGAAAGAAGTGCAGCTGCAAAATATCAACCCCATCAATAGAGCCCTCACCCCCCTTCGAAAATTTGGGGCATAATTCTATTATTCACAGTTATGACGCGAAGGTATAGCTTTCAAATTTTGTGCGCACCGGTTGTTTGTCACTTGCTCCACCTCACTGAGGCCGCGCCGCTTAACCAAAGCCTACGTTCGATTCACGGCCGGATCGGAGATTTTTTCTGCTCCGGGACTGGGTGTTGTGTTGCCCTTCGTCATTACTGACACGAAAATCGCCTCAACCACTGTCGTATCGTCTTTCCACTATTGAGATGATTGAGTGGGCACGAACAGAAAATCAATAGTTTGAAAAACATTGTATAAAAAAGCCTGTAGGTAGTCCAGACGGTGTTGGCTTAATGCCCGAGCGAGAAGAATGTTCAAAGCAAAGATATCTCTGACATAAGCACTTTGACAAAATGGACGAATCATGTTACCAATGTCACAGCAGTGTTTCACAAGTATCTCACGCACTTGATTTTACAGTATTTCGCGCTCTGACATGGGTGGCTGCAGTGGAACGTACCGAGTGAAAAACAACCGATGCGTGTGAGATATTTTAAAAGCTGTACATTCCTAAGCTCGTAAGTGCGCAGTATCAGAATTGTGGCCCAAATTTTCACGTGGGATCGATTGCCAGGTTTGATATCTCACAAGTGTGCTTCTTTCCCCTTAAAATTTGATGTGTTGGTGATGTTTCCTTGTCAGAATTGGTCACAACCTAAGGAAGCTACTGAGAGGTGTGTGCCATCTCAACCCATAAATGGACTCTGAATGTGTTATGTACACGTGGGGCAGTGATAAAGTTTCAGTTATCAACTTAAAGAAATAAACTAACCTAATTAGTTCTTTATTTGTTTCCCGACACATGTCAACAGTCCTGGTACGCAAATCGCTAGAAAAGTCAAAACACAATGGTGAAGACCATTAAAATAATCTCTATTGGCTTGATACGGATGCAAAATTTCCGATGCTTCCGGAAACGAATCAGCGCACAATACACTTTACCAATTGGCTGCTCTATCTTGTTTTGGCTCGTTACTGTGGCGCGGGTATTTCAGGGTGTACCATAACTGCAAACAAACAAAAAATCTATTACGTACAGATATTTTTTTGACGTGATAACTAAATTTTTTTGCCCCTCCTAAAATATAAACAATAACAAAGAATTTATTGTGTCAGTTGTAATACCTTATATGAAAACGAAAACCAATGATCCAAATAATTTCACATATTATGCACATCTTGCATTGCATGGGACCAACATCAGTGGGTTACATACATCTAATAATCGCTTGAAATATTTACTATGTATGAGGGCTGTTCAATAAAGAAGCCGGCCGCGGTGGCCGAGCGATTCTAGGCGCTTCAGTGCGGGACCGCGCGACTGCTACGGTCGCAGGTTCGAATCCTGCCTCGGACAAGGATGTGTCTGATGTCCTTAGGTTAGTTAGGTTTAAGCTGTTCTACGGTCTATGGGACTGATGACCTCAGATGTTAAGTCCCGTAGAGCTCAGAACCATTTCTTCAATAAAGAATGATCATAATTTTTTATGGTCATAATTTCTCGCGCTAAAATTTGATCTTATGATATTCTGTTCTTAATCTCCAACAAACACGCCGTAGTCGTTTCATTGTTGGGACTCCTGGTTCCCGCCTGTGAGAGGCAGGCAAGGTCAGATATGTTCAGTATCGCCTACCGCTGCAGTGGAGGTAACACGCGAGGAACAATATGGGCTTTGAAATTCTGCTTTCGTCTCAACAGATCTTCAGCTGAGGCCTATACAGTGCTACAGGAGGCCTATGGAGAGTCTGTTCTTCCCTAAAGCACAGCTCGAAGGTGGTTTAAAATGTTTAAAGAGGGGAGACAATCAATTTCAAAGGAAGGTGGTCCAGTTACGACTCTTACGGAAGAAAACATCAACACTGCTGCTTTCATTGTGAGAGAGGATAGACTGAATACCTTGAGTTTCTGAAATACTGAACATTTCATTGGGTGCCACCCACACGTTGGTGACAGCAAAATTACACATGACACGTGTTTGTGCGCGGTGAGTTCCAAGACTGTTGATTCCCGAACAAAAGGACATTCGCGTGCAGGTCTGCATGCAGTTAAAATTGATGTTAGAGGTAGATCCGGAGTTTCTTCCAAATGTAATCACTGCTGATGAAACTTGGCTACATCATTTTGATCCTGAGAGCAAACAGCAGAGTTCAGTGTGGAAATCTCCTTCATCACCAACCCCCAAAAAAGCAAAAGTCGTTGCTTCTGCTGGGAAAGTTATGGTCATCTCATTCTTTGATATTCATGGAATGGTTTATTAGCATGTTGTACCTCCACACATATCAGCAACTGGACAATACTCCAGGGATGTCCTGAAAACATTGCAAGCCCATATCAGGCGCGGAAGACCACATTTCAGTGAAGTAGGCTGGATGCTGCACCACGATAATGGGCGGCCGCATATTGCCAATGTTGTTGCTTAATATCATGCAAAAATCAACGTGAAGTGCATCCCTCACCCTCCCTGTATTCCGAATTTAGCCCCATGTGACTTTTTCCTATTTCGTGACATGAAGAAACACCTTTGTGGGAGGCATTATCAATCGTCAGAAGCAGTGGTGAAGCCTGCGGAGGCGATTTTGAAGGACTTCTCAAAAATTGGTTTCTAGCATGTATTTGAAGACTGCAGAAACTCTGGGACAAGTGCATCACATTCAAGGGAGACTACTTTGAGGAGGACAATCAAAATTGTGAGGATGAGTAAAGGTACGCTGTCAAAAAAAAAAAAGTGATCATTCTTTACTGAACAGCCCTGTGTACTATACATGTCTCACAAAAAGTATTAACCGATAGCGAAGGCAATGAGTCTATGTGCAGCCACGTTATGGAAATGGAGTTCCAGCGGAAAATTCCATGCGGCCAGTGGTTGTGTGCTGTAGTTGCACCACCACAGCTGCCGCTCACAGTGCTATTTCGCTAATTCCTGAGTTTAGCCCGTCACTAATTTTGCTGTTCCTGAGGAAGTAGCCGCAACGGTATCCTCGTACAGTTACGTCGGCATATCTTTATGTGGAGACTTCTCACGATACTGGCAGCCTGGGGATAAGTGTACACTTTTACATTTGCACAACACAGTAACACATACCGCACGAGATAGTAGTAGTTTTTAACAGCAAAGTTTATTGCAGGCATTTACTTGCATAAAATAACTTCAGTTGCTAAAACTGGTATTGAAATGTCAATTTTTTTCAGTAGCCCTTGAACAGCAAATGCCACAAACAAACACATTTATTTAAAAAAGGTGACCGATGACAATCTGTTTTATATCATCAGAACATACTTTAAAAATGGCAGGCGGTGTGGTGACATGGATGTCAACTGCTCATTGGATTATTTTTTGTTTCTGTAATGGCTCAATCTTAAGCTTTTGTTTTTTTGCAGTGAATCCATGTATGACTTCAGTCTTTTTCCTATACCGAACAGGTTTGTCTCAACGTGGTTTTCTCAGTATGCCCATATGTATTGAACTGGGGCGGCTAGAGGCTTCGTCCCCGCCATAGCCCTCACTGGTACACAACCCCATAACAGGCTACAGCAATCCACTCACTCCACCGCCGCCCCACACCGAACCCATGGTTATTGTGAGGTTCGGCCCCCAGTGCCCCCCCTCCTCCCCCCCCCCCCCCCCCGGCAAACCCAATGTTTGCATGGCAGAGTAATGATGGTGTACGCGTACGTGGAGACAGTATTTGCGCAGCAATCGCCGACATCGACATAGTGTAACTGAGGCGGAGTGAGGGGAGCCAGCCCGCATTGACCGAGGCAGACGGAAAACCGCCTTAAAAACCATCCACAGGCTGGCCGGCACACCGGACCTCGACACTAATCTGTCGGGCGTATTCGCGCCGGGGAAGCAGTGCGTTAGCCCACAAAAGCCGGGAGGGCTTTGGCTTTGTCAATAACTAGAAAATAAGCAAACCAAATATAAATGGAATGAAAAGAAATTTAATTTCTCTCATAGATAAATACAAAAGTTTCCAATTTATTACGCTGTCTGACAGTAGGAACCGGGCAGCCTTTTCATAAAGGAATTAAATGGTTGCAGAATTAACTACTGGATGTCAGGAGAGGCGGACTCGACAGCATAAAACTAGAACAACAGTAATAGCACAACAAATCGTTCAGCAGAGATTTCGAACGTAGAGCAGTAACTGGATGTCACCTGAGTAACAGACTCATCAGGGACATTTCAACCCTTCTAAAGCTGTCCAAACCAACTGGTGGTAATGTCATTATGACGTGGTATAGCATAACCCTCGACCTGTTACTTGTTCTCTTTCAGCACAATTGTTTGAGCGGCACTGCGCAAGTGGTCTATAGGGGTCAAAGACTCATTACGACTATGTGTGTGTGTGTGTGTGTGTGTGTGTGTGTGTGTGCGCGCGCGTGTGAGTGAGAGAGAGAGAGAGAGTACCACTGACTGATGACTTAAAAACTCTATAGATGTAATGCGGAACAGTACGTGTAGTATGAACTTACTTCTGATTTAGCAGTTGTGGAGAGTCTGGTCACAGTGGAACTGTAATTAACGGCATTTTTGGAAGCTGCCATTCTGAATATGAAATGTAATTAGATTAATTATGATGACATTTCATCTCATACAAGAAAATGATGTATCCTTAAATGTAGCTATGAAGATCATTTATGGAAAAATATAATTTCGTGTATGGAAAAGGTACGTCTAATTCTTTGGTTTTAACATCTCCCTTGTCTGTGGCTCGGAACATTATTTGATGTGTCGTAACTCGTAGGAAACTTTGTATCCTGTGAAATCAGTAAAGCCTGCATCACGGTCGTTTATGCTCTATTTTGAGAGATTAATTTCTGGACTTTTATCGAAATGAATAGACAATTTGATTACTGACTCCCATTCCGCAGAGTGAGTTCATCATAGCACCCAAGACGGCTTCACCAAGGAATACGATGGTGCCTCTGACTGTTTTAAGAATTTTCAGAGTCGAAGATAGCCGGTATTCTGCAGAGCCACAGAAATTTTATTCCAGGTGCTGACTTTAACGCCGAGAGGTAGACGGAGTATGATAACGAATTTTAACTGCCTAGTCGTTTTCTTTTATAGACTTGAGGATTCAAACAGGAATTAAATTTATCCCTGGGAGTGTGGAGGATATTTGTGTTAAAATATTGGGGAAGCGACTTCTCGCGCCCAAACATTTCCTTTCAAGTAACTAGATATTATTCAGTCATAATAATTTATCTTCAATTTAATGGTGAGAGAAGTTAAAGTGGAAACGCGAAGGAACAACCGCCAAGACCAGGCAGACCACATGATCGAGAATTGCGGGCCGTGGTTGCAAAAAATCCCATGAAATCAGCGGAAGGAATCGTTCGTGAGTTCCAGAGTACTAATAGCAATCCAGCTAGCGCAAGGACTGTGCTTAGAGAGTAAAAAGCATGGGGTACATTGGTCAAGCAGCACCTAATAAGCCACACATTTCTGTAATCAATGCAAAGGGAAGCTTGAGACGTAAAGATCGATGCCACTGAACTGTGGATCACTGTAATTTGAAATGATGAATCACGTTAGATTTTGCGAATGTCTCGAGCTCATTCATAGTGCCAACAGTGATGTATGGAGGAAGTGGTGTTACACTGTGGGGAGTTTTCGAGCTCAAGGTGTGGTTCCCTTACTGCGCTTAAGAAAAACGGTAAACGCGGAAGGATAATGACAGATTTTACAGCATTGTGCGCTGCGTATACTAGAGGCACAATTCAAAGGCAACGATTGCTTGTATGAACATGACAATGTGCTCCATCATAAAGCAGCATCTGCGAGGCAATGGTTTGTGGAGAATAACATTCCTGAAACGGGCTGGCCTGCCCAGAGTCCCGAGCTGAACCCAACGATACATCTTTAGGATGAGTTAGAACGCCTTCGCTCCACACCCCAGCGTCCAACATCACTAGCTTTCCAGGTATCGGCTCTTGAGGAAGAACGGACTGCCATTTATCATTGAAAGTGCCCACAAGCGAGTTCAAGTCATCATAAAGACGAAGGATGGAGCACTCCATATTAATGTCCGCTAACAAGTGCCCCATACTTATGATCAGATAGTGTATCCGCTCCGTAACGTCATGAAGCGAATTTGTAGCAAACATTTTGCTTTGCAGCCAATGGCAGTATAATAATTATGGTATTGTGCTGTATCAATAACTCATAGTATTTATTTCCATTCCGCAAAACCCTCCGCTACTATTGATCAGCCGGTGTCGTAGACGTTAGGGGAAAAATGGTTTCTTCCACAGGAGTTAGGACTAGGCGTAGCAGTCGTTCTAAATTTCTGCAACCCAATATTGGAATACTGCAAGACGTACTATATGACTGGAGATGCAACTGAAATCTCCCATATATTAATATGTGAAGCATCTTTATGTTCTGAGCAATACCCACTGCGTAGGACATAAAAGATTACCCTGACATTATTGCAGACTTCAAATTTTACAGAATGTGGACCCTAATGACAATCCTACCTATACAAATATTCTACAGATATCCTGTGTTGTATGGTCAACAATGTTGTCTTTCTAGGAAATGTTTCCTTCTGGGGCGACGGCACTTCCCCTCTCACGATAATAGTCACAAGACACAATGTTAGACCATCTTTATCACTGTACGTGCCAGAATTGAATGCTCCAATTGGGCCAATAAATGACAAGAACATTTGCCTATATTTTCTTCAAACTCAGTAAATTGTGTTGCGTATCTTGACGCGTACGTATAAATTGAGATAGAGCATTCGCAGCTTAACGGTTCCATAAAGCGAATATTGTTTCTCACCACTGGGTTAGAACTGTACGTGTTTGTGAATGTCAAAGCCGTCAGTCACTGGACTGAGGCGAGTGCCCGTCTAATGTTGCTAAATAGTCTCTTTTTCGGATTACATTAAGAAGCAAATGTATGTAACATATTCCCTGAAAGTCCTAGATGATATAGCGGTAGCTGATATGGGAAGTCTGTCATAAAAATGGACATGCTGGGAAACCCATGGAAAAAACTGCATACAAACGCGACACTGGCCGTAAATTGTGGACACGGACGAGGGCGCACCTTTATTTAACACATACTGTTTTCAATCACCTGACCAACTGCAATTTGTGTAGAACCGTCAGTTTCGTCGAGGTGCTTGTTCCTATAAAGAGTGTCTCACGTGTTCGGCAATTTTTGTTTCATCTTTCCTAAGTCCTGATACGGCTTCCCTTTCGGATCTCTTTTTATTCTACGAAACAGTAAAAACTCACAGTGGGCAAGAACCGGTTAGTGACGTTGGTGCGAAACCACTTTAATTTCTTACTGTGCCAAAAAATGCCTGAGTCAACGTTCTGTAACTGGAAGCATTATCGTATTGGAGGAACCAAGTCTTTAATAGCTACAGAGCAGGCCGTCTGTCCATTTGTTCCATTGTGTTCACGTAGTCGTTCAGTAATGCATGTTACCTCTGGTACTTTAGGGAACAAATGTTTCATTATACCATTCGTGTTGGAAATAACCGAAGAAAAACAACCAACAATGTTTTCGCCTTGGTTCTCATTTGTTTTGTTTTCTCTGTGTCTCTCTGATAAAGCAGTTGTCCATTGGATCGATTGTTGCTTGGTTCTGATTGATACAAATAACACTACGTCTCGTCGCCTGCAACGATTTTTGACATAAACTTCATCTTAACACCATGTTCTTTCGTGTACGCAACTCCAAAATTCCTTTACGAAAACAGGCTCTCGAACTTAAGTGGTGCTTCCGCACTGATGACGGTTGATCAGCTAATTTAAAACAGTGTGTGGTAGAAATACCCAGTAGGGGAACTCGTCACTATCGTCGGACACTCCCGAAAGAAGGTAATTCAACTTGTTTTTAAGCCCCTCGTCTATTGTGCTATAAATTTGAAAATTTCGTTTGTCTTCTTCTCGTGCAAGACCTTCTAAGGAGCACGTTCCAATTTTAATTCTTCTTTCTATGGTGCTCTTTCGTTTTGTTCCAGTATTCCTTCATTGGTTCATTAAGTTTCTTTTTCCTGACTTAAGACAACTTTGTGCCACTTTCTTTTCCCTTCTGCTTCAACTCCTTCGACTTTTAAAACCTTTTCTCTAATAATCTCTTTTTCCAATACTTCCTATTCCTTTCCAAGTGCTTCCTAACGTCTTAAACCCAGGTGGATATTAATTTCTTTTCGTAAAGTTATCTGAAGACTTGCTTCATAAGTCTATTGCCATCTACTCCGTACATATGTCCGAAAAATAGTAATCTTCCTCGTTGTTTCTGATATATATTCTATTTTCTGAAAAATTTATCGTTACTTCTTCATTTTCAAAATGTTGCATTTTTCTAAGGACTTAATATTTTCCGTATAATATTTCTTTCTAATATTTCTAATTTATGGAACTCATATTTTATTACTGGATATTCGCTGGCACATAGAAATCCTGATTTCACTACTGTGGTGTAGCGCATTATTTTATGTTTCGTAGATAAGTACTTTTTATTGTAGGTATTCTTAGCTATTCCATACGCTTTTTCCATCCTGTATATCCTTTCTTCTAAGGCAGATTTTTCTAAAACATTATCTTGAATAATCTCCCCCAAATATTTAATTTTTTTTACCTTTTTTATTTGCCAAAAATCTTCTATCAAACATTTTACAGCATTTTTTGTAATTGCCACAATTTTGTTTTCTTTTATAGATTTTGTGATTTTCCTTCTGTGATCGTTTAAAAGTATAAAAGATCTGATAGGGACTCACTTTATTTTCTACATTTTTGTGCATCTTTGTTACATGGATGACAGCTGCATAATCCCTGATATGTTAGTGATAATTTCGTCTAGAAATTTCGAACATTGACGTTTACGAAATTCTTTTTTTTTCTTTCTTTTTTTTTTTTTTAATAAGCCACATCAGTAATTGAAGTTTTTTTTTTTTTTTTTTCATCGGTCTACTGACTGGTTTGATGCGGCCCGCCACGAGTTCCTTTCCTGTGCTAACCTCTTCATTTCAGAGTAGCATTTGCAACCTACGTCCTCAATTATTTGCTTGACGTATTCCAATCTCTGTCGTCCTCTACAGTTTTTGCCCTCTACAGCTCCCTCTAGTACCATGGAAGTCATTCCCTCATGTCTTAGCAGATGTCCTATCATCCTGTCCCTTCTCCTTATCAGTGTTTTCCACATATTCCTTTCCTCTCCGATTCTGCGTAGAACCTCCTCATTCCTTACCTTATCAGTCCACCTAATTTGCAACATTCGTCTATAGCACCACATCTCAAATGCTTCGATTCTCTTCTGTTCCGGTTTTCCCACAGTCCATGTTTCACTACCATAAAATGCTGTACTCCAAACGTACATCCTCAGAAATTTCTTCCTCAAATTAAGGCCGGTATTTGATATTAGTAGACTTCTCTTGGCCAGAAATGCCTTTTTTGCCATAGCGAGTCTGCTTTTGATGTCCTCCTTGCTCCGTCCGTTATTGGTTATTTTACTGCCTAGGTAGAAGAATTCATTAACTTCGTGACCATCAATCCTGATGTTAAGTTTCTCGCTGTTCTCATTTCTACTACTTCTCATTACCTTCGTCTTTCTCCGATTTACTCTCAACCCATACTGTGTACTCATTAGACTGTTCATTCCGTTCAGCAGATCATTTAATTCTTCTTCACTTTCACTCAGGATAGCAATGTCATCAGCGAATCGTATCATTGATATCCTTTCACCTTGTATTTTAATTCCACTCCTGAACCTTTCTTTCATTTCCATCATTGCTTCCTCGATGTACAGATTGAAGAGTAGGGGTGAAAGGCTACAGCCTTGTCTTACACCCTTCTTAATACGAGCACTTCGTTGTTGATCGTCCACTCTTATTATTCCCTCTTGGTTGTTGTACATATTGTATATGACCCGTCTCTCCCTATAGCTTACCCCTACTTTTTTCAGAATCTCGAACAGCTTGCACCATTTTATATTGTCGAACGCTTTTTCCAGGTCGACAAATCCTATGAAAGTGTCCTGATTTTTCTTTAGCCTTGCTTCCATTATTAGGCGTAACGTCAGAATTGCCTCTCTCGTCCCTTTACTTTTCCCAAAGCCAAACTGATCGTCACCTAGCGCATTCTCAATTTTCTTTTCCATTCTTCTGTATATTATTCTTGTAAGCAGCTTCGATGCATGAGCTGTTAAGCTGATTGTGCGATAATTCTCGCACTTGTCAGCTCTTGCCGTCTTCGGAATTGTGTGAATGATGCTTTTCCGAAAGTCAGATGGTATGTCGCCAGACTCATATATTCTACACACCAACGTGAATAGTCGTTTTGTTGCCACTTCCCCCAATGATTTTAGAAATTCTGATGGAATGTTATCCATCCCTTCTGCCTTATTTGACCGTAAGTCCTCCAAAGCTCTTTTAAATTCCGATTCTAATACTGGATCCCCCATCTCTTCTAAATCGACTCCTGTTTCTTCTTCTATCACACCAGACAAATCTTCACCCTCATAGAGGCGTTCAATGTATTCTTTCTACCTATGTGCTCTCTCCTCTACATTTAACAGTGGAATTCCCGTTGCACTCTTAATGTTACCACCGTTGCTTTTAATGTCACCAAAGGTTGTTTTGACTTTCCTGTATGCTGAGTCTGTCCTTCCGACAATCATATCTTTTTCGATGTCTTCACATTTTTCCTGCAGCCATTTCGTCTTAGCTTCCCTGCACTTCCTATTTATTTCATTCCTCAGCGACTTGTATTTCTGTATTCCTGATTTTCCCGGAACATGTTTGTACTTCCTCCTTTCATCAATCAACTGAAGTATTTCTTCTGTTACCCATGGTTTCTTCGCAGCTACCTTCTTTGTACCTATGTTTTCCTTCCCAACTTCTGTGATGGCCCTTTTTAGAGATGTCCATTCCTCTTCAACTGTACTGCCTACTGCGCTATTCCTTATTGCTGTATCTATAGCGTTAGAGAACTTCAAACGTATCTCGTCATTCCTTAGTACTTCCGTATCCCACTTCTTTGCGTATTGATTCTTCCTGACTAATGTCCTGAACTTCAGCCTACTCTTCATCACTACTATATTGTGATCTGAGTCTATATCTGCTCCTGGGTACGCCTTACAGTCCAGTATCTGATTTCGGAATCTCTGTCTGACTATGATGTAATCTAATTGAAATCTTCCCGTATCTACCGGCCTTTTCCAAGTATACCTCCTCCTCTTGTGATTATTGAACAGAGTATTCGCTATTACTAGCTGAAACTTGTTACAGAACTCAATTAGTCTTTCTCCTCTTTCATTCCTTGTCCCAAGCCCATATTCTCCTGTAACCTTTTCTTCTACTCCTTCCCCTACAACCGCATTCCAGTCGCCCATGACTATTAGATTTTCGTCCCCCTTTACATACTGCATTACCCTTTCAATATCCTCATACACTTTCTCTATCTGTTCATCTTCAGCTTGCGACGTCGGCATGTATACCTGAACTATCGTTGTCGGTGTTGGTCTGCTGTCGATTCTGATTAGAACAACCCGGTCACTGAACTGTTCACAGTAACACACCCTCTGCCCTACCTTCCTATTCATAACGAAGCCTACGCCTGTTATACCATTTTCAGCTGCTGTTGATATTACCCGATACTCATCTGACCAGAAATCCTTGTCTTCCTTCCACTTCACTTCACTGACCCCTACTATATCTAGATTGAGCCTTTGCATTTCCCTTTTCAGATTTTCTAGTTTCCCTACCACGTTCAAGCTTCTGTCATTCCACGCCCCGACTCGTAGAACGTTATCCTTTAAGTGCTTGCATCGATATCCGCCCCTCCCTTCTCCCCCCCCCTCCCCCACACACACACACATACACACCCCATCATTAATCCACACGACTAAACTTGCATCCCAGGTGAATATATCACATCTTCTAGCTTTCGAGAGTATTGTTACTATTTTCTTTTGTGTAAGATATGTAGTTCATAATATTCCGATGAAGTGACTGACATTTAATTTACTTTAACAACGACTGAGTTTATATGATCTCTCCACAGAACACTACGCTCATTGTTGTTCCAGTGATTGTGTGACATCACCCGTGCCCGTGATTCACTGTTTCCACAGTAAGTTGAAGTAATTTATCTACTTTTTTTCGATTCAAATTTCTCGTAGTATTATATTTGTATATTTTAAAAATATTTATTACAACAACCTTAACTGCAATTAGTCGCACCTGATTATTAGTCTCGAGCGCATATAATCTTCGTCTTCAGATCTGATTAATCACGAGTTATGAGAAGTCAAAGTTCTTCAAAACGAACTTAGTCAAATATGTAAAATAAGGCAACAGATAAATAGTACGCTTGTGACAACAGTCCGCAGCATCAACCAAGGTTTGAAATCGTCGAGGCCATGGACTGTTGTTATCACGAACACTCTATTGTGCTGTTACTTTTATTTTAAATATTTATAATGTTCGTTTCGAAGAATTTTGTCTTTCACAGTCGTGATTAATCATACATGAAGACGAACATCACAGGTGCTCGAAATTAGTATTAAAGTGTAGCTATTTGCAACTGAGACTGTATAATAATCTTTTTAAAAATTTGGACAATTTCACAACCTCTCATAACAATATCTCATCTATTATTATATTTATACATGAAGAATGAAAATGTATTGAATCTGAAAGTGTAGTAGTAGGTGGACGGATGGCATTACAAGACATGCAGGAACGACATGGGTGTGTACATCTGAAAGCAATAATAAGTGGAAACGTCTGGAGGAGACTTCTGTCCACCAGTGGATGGAAAGTAGCTGATTATAATGACAGTGATACTATGATAGGCTGAATCAATACTTTGTTCCTCGTAGGGATTAGAAGAGCTTTCTTTAAACAGAGTCAAAAGCTTTCTTAAAACCTATGAATCCCAAAAAGAAAGAGTCGTTTACCACTGCTGACTAGGAGACCTTCGTTACTTCGAGACCAGTTCAGCGTCATACTTTAATTATCCTAATCACTTTTCACTTTTACATTTATGTCCACGCTCATGAATAGTCCACGTGCCCTTAGACAGTCCAAAGTTAAATAATATCAAATTATCCAATTGCGACAACTGCCAAGACGTCACCTAAGCACAATCAATTGTCTAATGCTTTGATGAAGGGAAGTTATTTGGTTCGACCCTAGCCTGCATAATTTTCTTAACTTTCGGTCGATTTAACTGAAATACCTATGTACTACCAATTCTCCTAAGCTTTGTGGTCAGATGGCTCTGGATTCGGGTCCCATCATGTGTAATTTTCGTAAACTTCAACCACAATTTTACAATACTGCAAGGCAGGTGCAATAAGATTAATGGACAAAATAAAAGTTTAGCGGGATAAATTAATATTATGAGCCCTGCCTTGAAGCACTGTGAAATTTTTGTTGAAATTTACGAAAGTTGCACATGATGGCTCGAACACAGGAAAATCAGACTACAACGCTTAGAATAATTGCTTTTACTTGGGTATTTCCCTTAAAGTGGTTGAAATTTAAGAAAATTACACATGCCTAATGTCGAACCACGAACCTCCCGACTAAAAAGCTTTAGACAGTTGATTGTAATTAGTGAGGCTCTGGGCCATTAGCGTAAAATTGCGACATCGTTTAACCTTGGTTGGTCTTAGGACACTTGGGCTGTTTATGTCGTAGGACAGTTGCATAAAGGCGAAAGTAGCTTAGGGTGACTGAAGTAGGACCCTGAAATGGGCTCGAAGGAACAAATTATCCCTACTTTAGTTCACGAGCTTCAAATCCTCTATCGTGCTATAGCTACAACCAAAGCAAGCTTGCTCCTTTGCCCGATTAATTTTTTACATTTTTTGCGATTAGTAACAACTTCATTTCTTAAAATCCCGAATGACTCTACAGAACGCATCTGCCATTACTTCAGAAATGTATTTATTGTCATCAATCAGAATCTGGGTCTCTTTGTCATCTCCTTTATCGATATGAGTATTTAAAGAAATGTCAGGACTGGTGGTTTAAAAGTGAAGTGCGTGCCTGGAAACCGAGACGACGCAGTATCGAATTCCTGCCTTTAATCTAACCTTCACCTCTCAACGATGTAGAAGTCGCCAGGAACGACACGTAGTCTGGATTTGACGTCAGACTGTAGTTCCCCTTTCCATGGTTGTATAACTGGGGAACGATAGGTTCTCTCCAGTCGCCGAAGTTGCTTACCATAGAAAGATTTGCACTCGATAATCGTGCCACACGAAATTATTATCGTTATTTAAAGAAATCGTAAAATGCTTGTAAAATGTGGCCACATAATTAATTATTTTTCCCAATGCACTGTAATCTGCATAATATTTTAGCCAGTAATTATATCTGCAAAATTGAACCTAATGTCCGCGTTAAACTAGTTCAATTCTAGAACGAAATTTAGCGAGCGAGATGGCGCAGTGGACTAAAATTCAGGACTACGGTTCAAACCCGCGTCCGGCCATCCAGAGTTAGGCTTTTCGTTGTTTCCCTAAATCGCTCAAGGCAAAATTTGGGATGCTTCCTTTGAGAGGGGCACGGACAATTTCCTTCCCTATCCTTGACAATCTGAACTTATGCTCGGTCTCTAATGAACATGATGTCGACGGGTGGTTCAACCCAGTCTTCCTTCCTTCCATCATTTCAGAACGAAATTTTCACTAGCTGAGTGCGTGCTGATATGAAACTTCCTGGTAGACAACTGTGTACCACACCGAGACTCGAACTCGGCACCCTTGCCTTTTGTGGACAAGTGCTCTACCGACTGGGTAATGGAAGCACGACTCATGACCCGTCCTCACAGCTTTACTTCCGCCACTACCTCGTCTCTTACCTTCCAAATATCACAGAAAATCTGCTGCGAAACTTGCAAGACTAGCATTTCTGGAAGAGAGGATATTGCGGAAACATAGCTTAGCCACAGACTACGGAATATTTCCACGATGAAATTTTCAGAAATGTTACAGTATAGGGGTGCTTTCGTGATTAGGATGTAGTCCCCTTAATCCTCTTAAGAAAAGGTTAAAAATGTGAGCTGCAGGATATGAGCACATTTTATAGCATTGTTAACTGTGTACCGCCGGCCGCTGTGGCCGAGAGGTTCTAGGCGCTTCTGTGCGGAACCGCGCTGCTACTACGGTCGCAGGTTCGAATCCTACCTCGGGCATGGATGTGTGTGATGTCCTTAAGTTAGTTAGGTTTAAGAAGTTCTAAGTCTAGGGGACTGATGACCTCAGATGTTAAGCCCCATAGTGCTTAGAGCCATTTGAACCATTTAACTGTGTACCTAAGAGAACAGTTCGTAGGCGATGACTGTACCAGCGTGACATAATGTAACTTCTCTGAGGCAATGGTTTTTGGATAGTAGCATCCCTGAACGGACTGTTCTACACAGCCACAGCGTCCCGAACTGAACCCGACTGTACGTCTTCGGGATGTTAGAAAATCAACATCGCTCCAGACCTCAGCGTCCAACATCTCTACCGTTTCTGATTTCGACTCATGGGGAAGAATGGGCATTCAGACTCATTGTTGAAAATATCGCCAGCCGTGTTTACGCCGTCATAAAGGTAAAGTGCGGACACACCCCATATTAATGTCCACTATTAGGTGTCTGGAGCCAACTGCCTTGCCGCAGTGGTAACACCGGTTCCCGACAGATTCCCGAAGTTATGCGCTGCCGGGCTTGGCTAGCACTTCGATGGGTCCCCGTCCGGGACTGCTGAGTGGTATTGCATGGTGGGGTGCACTCCGCCGTTGTGAAGCCAATTGAGGAGCTGCTTCATTGAGAAGTAGCGGCACCGGTCACGAAAACTGACAACGGCCGGGAGCGCGGTGTGCTGACTACATACCCCGCCGTATCCGCATCCTAAGGTGAGGATGACGTGGCGACCGGTCGGTACTTTTGAGCCTTCAAAACCTGTTCGAACGGTGTTTGCTTTTTGTTTTTAATAGGTGTTTGTGTACTTTTGTGTGCTAGCCTATGAAAAACGGGAAAACATATAAATCAACTTGGAGAAAAAATAATGGAGAAGTACTCGGAAGAAATCGCTACACTGCTTGAAATTTGATCCTTTCTAGAATACTTTGAATAAAATTAGCCACGCTAAAAATCCTTATCGCAGTGCCACCACGAAGTAATTCATTAGAAAACAGATTCGTTAATACGATTAAGTGCATCTACATCTACATGACTACTCTGCAATTCACGCTTAAGTGGTGGCAGAGTGTTCATCGAGCCACCTTCAAACTATTTCTCTACCGTTCCACTCCAGAACAGGGCACGGGAAAAACGAACACTTAAATCTTTCCGTGCGATGCTCTGAATTCTCTTACTTTATTACATCGATTATTTTCGCATTTGGAGGAGAAAGTTGGTGACAGAAATTTCGGGAAAAGATCTCGTGGTAAAGAGAAACACCTTTGTTTTTACGATTCCTACGCAAATTCGCGCTTTCGCGCATCATATCTGTGACACTCTCTCCCCTATTTCGTGATAATACAAAACGAGCTGCCCTTTTTTGAACTTTTTCGATGTTGTCTGTCAATCTTGTCTGATGCGGATCCCACAACGCGCAGAAACACTCCAGAAGAAGACGAGCAAGCGTACTGTAGGCAGTCTGCTTAGTAGCCCTACTGCGTCTTAGTGTTCTGCCAATAAAACGCAATCTTTGGTTCGCCTTTCCCACAACATTTTTTCTGTGATCTTTCCAATTTAAGTTGTTCGTAAGTGTAATTCATAGATATTTAGCTGAATTGACAGATTTTAGATTTATGTGATTTTTCGCTAACCGGTGACCGAAATGTAACGGATTCCTTTTAGTATTCAAGTGGACGACCTCACGCTTTTCGTTATTTAGTGTCAATTTCCACTTTTCGCTCTTCACATATATCTTGTCAAAATCATTCTGCAATTGGTTTCGATCTACTGATGACTTTACTAGACGGTAAATGGCAAATCACCTGCAAGCAATCTAAGAAGGCTGCTCAGATTGTCTCCTAAATCGTTTATATAGATTAGAACCTAAAGCATAAACCTAAAAAATATGGATGTGGTTATTCCTTATTTCCTTCTAAGTTGTGGGACTAGTGAATTTTGCCCTATACTTTGTACCATATTCATTCCAGATACCAAATGGAAATTAAGATGCAAAAGAAATCCATATAATCAAAAGCCACGGTATTTTTGAATGGGATATCTCCTTGCTAGCAACGTAATGACATTTAAATTCTCCAGAGCGGTTTAAAGCGAAATTTACGCAGACGTGATATCACGTGACCAGCATGGCAACGTATCTTGCAGACAAAAATCTCGTTCTGCGCATCAGAGTGCTCACTGCAGAGATATTTATACCATGTAGTAAGTAATCCTAGTAGGATGTTTATCTTTGGTTGACAACAGTGGGGCAAGAAAGTGGGGAAAAAAAGGATCGTTGCTTAGTAATGGTCTGTCTGCCTTCCTTGCTGTTCTACCCCGTGTAGGTACGGGAACTGCGATTATAAATGAATCAGCGGGAACAACGCAAGAACAGTGATTTTCTAGTACAAAACATACAGAATGTTTAGGAGCGAGAACGAATCATTTATAGGCAATACTTGGATCGCGACGTTTTGAACTGGAGTGAAGGTAAGTGTCGAATTGTTTTGGTATTGTCTAATGCTGTAGGATACAGAGTAAAATTTCGTGATATTTAAAATTTTAGAAACCATTTCTTTCGTGATATAAGATACGAAAATGCGTGTGAAACAGCTTTACCTAGCAAATATGCGCAATAAGTAACGGTATATGGTAGCACCTCTAAACAACACGCGGAAAAGGCAGTTCTGCTTAGTGTAAATTTTAAACTAAAAATACCTGTTTTTCTTTTAAATAAGTCCAGTATAGTATCATGCGATCACCTACTGGCCTAAAGACTTTTTTATCTGTGGTATATGAAATATGATAGAATATTAAGGCTAATTTACAACGTACTCACAGTCCATTCTGGCAAGGCATGTTATTTAATAGCTGTCATTGTCAAAGGTCTTATGCTGTAGTCATTTTACAGAAACATGAGCAACTGGGGCAACATGTGCGCTCCTAATGTCATAGTTTTAAAACTATATAATGTATTGCATACGTGGACTAAGGTGCATTCACGCAGCCCATATTTTACGGCAAAGTGTGGCCGCAGTAGTGTTGCCCTCAACATTGTTCAATGTGGTTGCAATACACATCAATGCTAAGGTGTGGCCTGCAGTGTTACAAGTGGAGCAGGCCGTTGTAAGTAGGTATAATGTACGGCCGAGGTGACGCCGGTGTTGTCCATTAACCCCTTAAGAGCGAGGTCGCAAGTTCAATCTTTAGTAAGACTTCTTTGAAAGTGTTGTGTCAACAAGTATGACAGGAAAAATACTTGCTGCTAATGACTTACCATGTGCATAGGGAGGGCGACAGAAAATGAGTGCTCAGGATGTTCAGGGATCAACTTTCTATAAGATGTATGTAATTACACTTAGCAAAACGGACTTCGGCGACATTCAACAAATGTTCAAATCAAATCATTAACTTCCACCATGAAAGCTTAAACTCTGCTGGAGATACTTTCAGTGACGTATCTGAATGCCCATTCTTCCCAAAGAGCCGAAACCAGAGACGGTAGAGATGTTGAACGCTGGGGGACTGAAGCGATGTTGATTTTCTAACTCATCCCGAAAGTGTTCAGTTGGGTTTAGTTCGGGACTCTGTGCGAATGAAAAATGAAGCGCCACTGTGATCACAAAGATACGCACCATCAATATCGAAGGCGAACTCCTTAGAAGTTACAAACCGTGCGGGACTTTCTGCTAGGTATCCACTCCTAAACAATGCATACAGAATCATATCGATGCAACGGAGTGATGAGAACTGATGGAATGTGATGGCATACAACCAAAGGCGAAACAGTCTGTCGTGGATCTTATCGTGAAACCGGTTATCATTTAAGGCGTAGCTGCACATAGTGCAATGATATGTATTATCGATACCGAAGAAACAAACATCCGGAAGCTGAATTTGTCCAGTGGTTCCAGGTGGTATGAATTGCAATGCCATGCACTTTTCAGGAGGGATAGTTTGCTCTTAAGGAACATGAGTTTTATGCGCAGACCAGGAATCAAGTAAAAGCAAGTTATTGTGACCAGCTACTGCCAAAAGCAGTGCTCATACCATAATTGTAGTTCTCCTACGTCCATTTTCCCCACTCTTGCTGTGTTTTAAATATTCCTTACTGCTCCTGCAAGATCATGCATTAGAGAAAGAATCGTAGGGGCAGAACACCTCTAACTTCTCTAAGCACAATAAATGACTCGCCCGCCAATTTACCATCACAGCCGGCATAGCTGGATACGAATGCGTTAAGGTATTGATGTTAGTTGATCTTGATACAACGCTCTTGGTACCTCTAATTTGCAGGGTTCCTTTCATATGCATTTCTCTTCAAATTCTGATTGGTCGGAGTTGAAAACAAATTCCTTACTGAACGATGGGATAAAGTTGTTCATCTTATCTACAAATTTTCGGTCTGATTCCGCACTTAGCCGTGCATCGTCAATTTGACGCTTTGTTTGGAATTTCTCTTGTACCAGTCACCCCTTCCTCGTCACTTGTATCTTCCCAGACGCAAAACTACTGCCAACATGCTACATATCGTTATTCGTAAAATAACACACCCCCTAAACTCAGTTGCTAAACGACATTCCTCTTACCTGTATCTCCCCAGAAACAATGAAGGACCGTTATCTTACGTCTTTTAATTCTGTAGCTTTGTCTGAAGTTACGCAACCATCCACTGATTCCCTTGAAATCATTTGTCGCGCGCAATTTGATGTGCGTAATGGAGTATGTTACTATCATGCACATTCTGTACATTGTGTCTAGCTTCCTTAAGACACGCAAAACACCAGATTTTGTAACAAGTGTGCCGTGTCTTCCCTTAAATTTCCATAGTTTTTCTCATGCATTACACGATCACATTGCTGCAGGCTTGTTGTTCATACCTACTACTCATGTACGCTGTCCGGACAGTCGAGCGCATAAGACACCACACATCCCACTGACTCATCTCTTAGAAACGTTAATATTTCATCTGCCACTTCTTTCTCACTCTGCGAAATTCTTTGGGTTCCTTTCTGACGAAATGTCAACTTCGAGAACTGTTATTGCAGGTATAATACAATATTTGCTTTGTTTATCGTTGCCATTGCTCTGCTCTGTATCACCACCACTAGCACTGTAGCACTTTGTGAGTGTTACTGGTCGACTAAGCAGTTCAAATACGCACCGTAGCCTCATGCTGTACTCATCATTGAATACCACCAAAACTGCCCCCTGTTGCCGTTAGCAGCCAATATTGTGGGTTCACGGCAGACGACAATATGTGGGTCGTCGAATGCCGTAAAGATCATTGCCCTTTTGCGACCTCCCACTCAAAGGGTTCTTTGTAGGAGTGGAGAATATTCCGTATGATCGTGCCATATGAATATGTGTCTTTGTACGTAAATATTTCCTCACACTCTCAGCCTTGCTTCTTCTTTCTCCCGCCGACACCTTTGAAGTGCCAAATCTCGTAATCTGAGAGCTGAAACAATAATATTTCCTTCAGTTCGAAAGTTGACGCTCGAACGTAGAGGCACTCGATTTGTTTGTTGTCTACAGGTGTATAGAAATGCTTATTTACAGGTGTATAGAAATGCGTACATCTACGGTCAGTGCTATCTCTCGTTGTATTGGTGACTCACAATAAAATATTAGTACAAACAATTGATTGCTATTTCAAGGAAAATTAATGAATTTCTTGAGTCCTTCCACCAAGCCGTAGCAAGTCTCGTACCAAGAGGCAAGTCGGTGAGAAGTGCCCTTTAACCCTTTATAGGTCAAGAAAATTTAGTTCGCCTTCCAAAAAAATCAGCGGAATTCTGGAAACTGTTTTAGTCATTAAAGTGGGCCTCTGATATAAATAGTCTGAGTTTGACTCGGTTTATGAGCGGAGCTTCAGTCGTGATAAAAAATGTGAAAAATTGCCGTTTTATGGCTCAGCTTTTCTGTAGAAGATTTTAATCAAATCTTAAAGTTTTGGTACCCAGTCGATGCAGTATTTAGTGCTCTGCATTTCTAGTAACTTCGTCTTTTTTGATTAAATGCTAAGTTTCGGATAAATCTGAAAAAAGTCCGAAATTATGCTGGTGTTCTTTTCATCACCCCTCAGAAATCGGTGTAAATTCAGATGATTCATATTAGAAGCCTACTTGAGTCATTAATACATTTTCCAGAATTACACCAGTATTTGGAAGGTAATCTTCTTTTTGGAGCTAATTGTACCGGTCTGTTAAGTGGCAAAATGCCATACGCAACATAACAATAATAAACACGTCATAGTGTACTCTGGGAGTTGTATCAACAAAACCGTTAAATTTATTATGTACTTCTAAATCAACCATGAGTTATAGGGTGGTAAATATTCATAATAGTGAATCAGGGCCCAAAATATGTGCTGAGAAGATTTAATAAATCTGCCGGAAATTAGAGGTGTCAACATCTATTAGTAACCTTATGCCCTCCGGAAGAAGACATTTCCCAAAGGACTGGTGTTTGCAAACAACTTCAGATCATGTCTATAAATCCACATTTGCAGCCACTTCAGTAGAAGGGTCAGTTCCACAACTTTCTCTGGCAAACAGTCTACCCTAAGTGCTGCATCTATGCTTGACGTTTCAACCACTGGCCCAATTGACACTGCGTTGTCCAGGCCATCATCAGTTACTGCAGTAGTGTTCTAAACTGTGGGAATGGTAGCTACGACGTCTACATCAGTCTCCCCCAAATTTTGAATCACCCGTGTGCCCCTCTGTAACCTCTTCCCAGCAATTCATTAACATGATCAGCCAGAACTTCATCTGTCATGGAACTATCCCATCTCCATGAAGTCATTCTTATATGCCTGAAGGAAATATTCACGAATGTCAGAATGATCCCTGAATAATTAATATGGTTATTAAGTGCAAGTGTGTGCATAAACTTCTTCTTTTGCATATTTTCACGCGCACTGTCCACGGAAATTACTTATATTATCTCGGCGACAAATTATTTTGAAGAAATTTGTGAAGCAAGATAACCTACAGTGTTCATTCTTCGTTATAAGAAGCATTTCACAGCATTCGGCAAAAATTGCATGGAACGAGAAACGGAATTGACGACAATCTATTTCCATACATGTACGGCCTGAAGGAAAACTAGCAGTAAGTATGCTTACAAAGGACTCCAAAATAAATTTATACGTTAAAATATAGGGAATGTTGCTATGATTTGAACAAAGCGTCGTTTACATCAGAAAAACCAGAAGAGTATATCCACAGGCGACAGATGCTAGCTCAACACGAAAACGGCGCTGAAGACGAGTGCCTGTAAGACCATCGGTAAACATTTGTACCATTACTCACTTGTTCGTTGCTATATCTAGCCTACCGACTTAGAAACGTAATGTGGTATTTATGCTTACCAGCGAAACTAGTGTTAATATATTAATACTAATAAAATGTTTGTTGCAGATAAAGTAATGAACAGTATTAACACCAGTGGCATAAATATTTACCAGACCCACTTAAAGGGTTAACGAGGTGCAAGCTACATCAAACTCGTGTATGAACCACGAGTACCCAAAAACCGAAGGGTGATCACAAGTCTGATTGTAAACTGGTTGGCAGGTTTTTATGCTGTTACAGGCCTGACCAATTCTCTGACCAATTGTTTTTACGATACATTCATGTTTCATTATTCTGGAAGAGATGTGTACCCAGCATCAGTTGAATGTTAAAATTTCGGGAGCAGTTCGTATATTTAAAAAAAAGAACGCATCCACAAAGATCGGTTTATCCTTATCTTACTTTTTTCCTTGCGGAATGAAGATGCAGGAGAGCTGCACTCACTTCTAGTAGCTCGCTTTCATCTATTCGCTGCCATACTGCGGCCAATATAATTTTTGGTCCAGAAATGCTTTGCTACAAATATTGCTGGGTAACAGTCATTTGGCTACAATTCGTGAAGCCTGTAATGCTTACGACCAGTATTGCTGAGTTATATTGTCTGCAAGATGCATTTTCTACTTACCATTTAAATGTACGTACCTCATATTAGTTACATGTTCCACTGATCATTTGAACGATTTTTTCACTGGCTACTATTTAAATTAGATTTAAAACTCTCATTGCTACCTGTCAGACATTTTAAGATATTGAGCGAATGCTCAAAAATTGTTGATACTGCATACTGAACTCATTCCTGAGCAACTGACGGCTTCCACAGCTGATAAAGCAGGTCATGTTTTTCCCTATAGTGTTGTGGATAAGATTAGCAATTGTACAAAGAGCAAAAGTAGCTAATCTTAATTGTTTGAGAAGCTCAAGTAATATGCTTCCTCCAGTTTAAGTTTTCATCAATATGTAACCTCCAAAAATTTGGAGCATTCTACCCTATTTACTGACTCGTGCTCATGTGTTACATTAGTTGTTGGTCTGTCTCTATATGTTGTACAGAACTGAATAGTGTTTTTTTTTTTCAAAAATTAGGGTAAGTTCATTTTCTGAGAACCACTTTATACTTCTTTGGCAAATATCATTTACTAACTCTTTTGTTGCTTTCTCTCTGATTGGATTTATTGTAACACTAGCAACGTACGCAGGTTTGAATTATTCAACACAACCTTTTGCATTCTGTTTGTTAAGTATGATTCAGACCCGCCATCAATTCTATCAGAGTCGAGATTTCTTAAGAGAGTAACGTGATCTACAAAACAGAAGGCCTTGGAAAGACAACAAAAATATCAACTAATGATATTTTATTATTTAACGATTGTACTGTTCGAAGAGTGAATATATAAAGAACAGTCTCAGTCAAGTAACCTTTCTGGAATCCAGACTGTGATGGCTATGTAATTTGTTTCTACTTAAAGTGTGAGACTACTCTTGAGTACATTAGATTTTCGAATATTTTGGAAAGAGATATAAGGAAATTCGAAGATAATTTTTAAGTCTGTCTTGCCACTTTTCTTATAAAGATGTTTAAGAATTGCATATTTTAACCAACCTAGAAAATTGTCGTGTGCCAGGTGATGCATGACATATATCACTAACGATATTACTTATTAAGCTGGAACAACATTTGAGGGTTCTGTTTGAAATGCCATGGGCCTTTGGTTTTTTTAGAATTTTTATAATTCTATTAATTTAAACTTTCGCTTACTTGAAGATGGCTCTTCTAAAGAAAAGGTATAGAAACTACGCCATCTCACAAGCTAAATGTCGAAGCTATTTGTAATTGTGGTGACTGAAGCATTGACATAGGCCTTAGTGCTGCTAATGTTCATGATACTGGCGTCAGTCACTCCTTAATCATCCACGCTAAACGTCGTTTGTTGCCAGCCGAGTTTTTAAGTGAAGATCCACCATTTGTTATCAGTAATGGAATAAAACGAGGAGCACAGGGAGTTAAATACAATCAGTACAAATAACAAAAGTTTGGTTTTAAAAATCCTAACGAATATATCGATATAAACAAACGGACATCTAAAAGAGGTTCTGTGGAAAGAATCAGTATTACACAATTTAAATAGCTGAAATGTGCTGCAGCCCGGTGATCACTTTTCAGCCCGGTGATCACTTTTCTGCTATATCTTATTTGAAGGAACTGCGTATGAACGATTAAGTGTATATCGTTATGAAAAAAATTGGAAATCGTGCTGGTTCATTATCTCGATCAATACAAGAGTTAAAACTCTTTATCACACAACAAAAGTACGTGGCCATTAGCGTACTATCATTTTCCGGAAACCCCATTTCGAAAGCTGTGACCGTTCACGAAATAAAAGATGTGTCACGGCTTTGCGAAAGCAAAGACAGCTTCACTTCAAATTTAAACGGAGCCAAAACCTCTCAGACAAACAGAAGCTAAACGATGTCAAAGTTAGCGTAAGGAGGACTATGCGTAAAGCGTTCAGTGAATTCGAAAGTAAAATTCTGTATACCGACTTGACAGAAAATCGTAGGAAGTTCTGATCTTCGTTAAATCAGTAAGCTGGTTCACAGAGGAAGACCGCACTGCGGTTCCTTCTCTATATCCTCGCACGAACGTAAAAATGGCTGACATCAAAATAAGTGTCCAAGGAATAGAAAAGCAACTGAAATACTCAACAGAGGAAAGTCCACTGGACCTGACGCGATACCAATTCGATTCTACACAGAGTACGCGAAAGAACTTGCCCCCCATCTAACAGCCGTGTACCGCAATCTTATGAGGAACGGAAGGTTCCAAATGATTGGAAAAGAGCACAGGTAGTTCCAGCTTTCAAGAAGTGTCGTCGAGCAGATGCGCAAAACTATAGGCCTATATCTCTGACATCGATCTGTTGTAGAATTTTAGAACATGTTTTTTGCTCGCGTATCACGTCATTTCTGGAAACCCAGACTCTACTCTGTAGGAATCAACATGGATTCCCGAAACAGCGATCGTGTGAGACCCAACTCGCTTTAGTTGTTCATGAGACCCAGAAAATATTAGATACAGGCTCCCAGGTAGATGCTATTTTCCTTGACTTCCGGAAGGCGTTCGATACAGTTCCGCACTGTCGCCTAATAAACAAAGTAAGAGCCTACGAAATAACAGACCAGCTGTGTGGCTGGATTGAAGAGTTTTTAGCAAACAGAACACAGCATATTCTCAATGGAGAGACGTCTACAGACGTTAAAGTAACCTCTGGCGTGCCAAAGGGGAGTGTTATGGGACCATTGCTTTTCACAATATATATAAGTGACCTAGTAGATAGTGTCGGAAGTTCCATGCGGCTTTTCGCGGATGATGCTTTAGTATGCAGAGAAGTTGCAGCATTAGAAAATTGCAGCGAAATGCAGGAAGATCTTCAGTGGATAGGCACTTGGTGCAGGGAGTATCAACTGACCCTTAACATAGACAAATGTAGTGTATTGCGAATACATAGAAAAAATGATCCTTTATTGTATGATTATATGATAGCGGAACAAACACTGGTAGCAGTTACTTCTGTAAAATATCTGGGAGTATGCGTACGGAACGATTTGAAGTGGAATGACCATATAAAATTAATATTTGGTAAGGCGGGTGCCAAGTTGAGGTTCATTGGGAGAGTCCTTAGTAAATGTAGTCCATCAACAAAGGAGGTGGCTTACAAAACACTCGTTCGACCTATACTTGAGTATTGTTCATCAGTGCGGGATCCGTACCAGGTCGGGTTGACAGAGGAGATGAAGATATAAAGAAGAGTGGAGCGTTTCGTCACAGGGTTATTTGGTAAGCGTGATAGCGTTATGGAGATGTTTAGCAAATTCAAGTGGAGCCTCTGCAAGAGAGGCGCTCTGCGTCGCGGTGTAGCTTGCTGCCCAGGTTTCGAGAAAGGGTGCGTTTCTGGATGAGGTATCGAATATATTGCTTCCCCCTACTTAACCCTCCCGAGGAGATCATGAATGTAAAATTAGAGAGATTCGAGCGCGCACGGAAGCTTTCCGCCAGTCGTTCTTCCCGCGAACCATACGCGACTGGGACAGATGAGGGAGGTAATGACAGTGGCACGTAAAGTGCCCTCCGCCACACACCGTTGGGTGGCTTGCGGAGTATAAATGTAGATGTAGATGTAGTTATGTGACTCACCCTGTATATAAACAGGAGAAAGGTATGTCGTATGAATATTAAGGATTGTGCTGTTCTGTTCCATTCTCACAATGGGCCAGAGAGAAATCACTGTTCACATGCCTCTGTACAAGCAATCTCAATGCCATAATCCCTATGCGAGATATACACGGTGGTAGCCACTGGATTGTCACACAGCCTTCCTTGAAAACAGGTTTTTTTAAATTTGCTCAACAGGACTCCCCAAAAAAAAGCCTCGTTTCCTCCAATCTGCCATTTACGTCCCCAGACCATGCTTATTATACTTTTATATCTGCTATACCGACCTAATACGATCCCGCGTGTTTCTGAATTTGTTCAATTAGTGTTATCATTCCTACATGACAAGAACTGGAACAATACTCTGTGACTGGTCGCACTGACGTCTTGTATACGATTTCCTTGACAGATACGCTGATCTTTGCCCAGTCCATTCCAACAAAACTAAGTCTTCCATTCGCCTTACCTGTAATCGATTTTACGAGTTTGTCCTTTTTCATATCGCTTCTTAGTGTTATCCCTAAATACACACTAAGTCAAAAAAAAAAAAAGAAAAAAAATACACACCACGAAGAAGTATGCAGATTGTTCACAAACTGATATTCATACAGGTGTAAACGGAAAATGCGAAATTATAAACTTTGGCGGCCAATGGATGAATGTGTGACGCTGTAGCGCAATTTCACAGCACAGCTGGCAAGGAGAGTGAACAGGGAACATGTTGATACCAAGGCCTAAAGTCTTTGTAAATTTCATTCGGTGTACTCCGTTGGTTAGTAACTGTACCTCAAAGACAGGCGCGTGTACAATATACGCAGATGTCAGCATTTGAGAGAGGACGTGTAGCTGGGCTCAAAGAAGCCAATTGGAGTAATCGGCGAATCGCTCGACATTTGACCAGGAGCGATGCCACTATTCGACGATGGTGGCAAGAATGGTGAACTATGGCCGAACACAGCGTCAAGAAGGAATCTGTCGATCTAGAGAGACGATAGAAAGCGAGGACAGAGCAGCTGTCGGAGAGGCACTCAGTGCCCCGTATTCACATTATCATCTACCCGACGTGCAACTGGTGCTTCGGTGACCACAGGGACCATTCATAGTCGGCTCAGAGAATGGAGGCTGACCTCACGTTGCGCTGACTACCATTGACCTCCGTACACCAACAACCAGTTTGGAGTGGTGTCAGGCTTGGAATTTCAACGGCTGGAGTAGAATTGTCTTCAGTGTCGAGTCCCGCTTCGAAGTGAGCCCCGATGACCAGCGAAGACGTGTCTAGAGACGCCGCAGGCAGTGGTTGGATACCAACCTGACTGTCGCCCGCCGTACAGTCTGACAGCCAGGACCTCTTGGTTGTCATCCGCGGCACCGTTACAGCACACCGAGCGAGGTTGCGCAGTGGCTAGCACACTGGACTCGCATTCCGGAGGACGACGGTTCAATCCCGCGTCTGGCCATCATGATTTAGTTTTTCCGTGATTTCCTTAAATCGATCCAGGCGAATGCCTGGATGGTTCCTTCTAAAGGGCACGGCCGGCTTCCTTCCACATCTTTCCCTAATCCAATGAGGCCGATGACCTCGTTGCTTGGTCTCCTCCCCCAAAACAACGACCAGTTTGGTTGCCCTTCATGGCAATCCATTTTGGGATTACATTTCAGCAAGGCAATGCGCGCCTGCTTACGCGCACACGACAAGTGTTACTGCTGCTTGTCGTCGGGCTTGCCAAACCCTACCTTGTCCAGTAAGGTGGCCAGATCTCTTCCCAGCTGACAAAGTTTAGAGTATTGTGGGCAGGGCCCATTAACCATCTCGTGATTCGGACGATCTAACGTGTCAGTTGAACAGGTTTTGGCGCGATATGTCTCAGGAGGACATCCAATAACTCTGTCAGCCAATGCCAAGCCGAATAACTACTTGTATTAGAGCCAGAAACGGACCAACACGTTATTGATTTGCTCTGTTTGTGAAGCTCTTTCTCTTGAATAAATCAGCAAGTTTTTATGAAAATGTAATCATTTGTTTGTCTGCACATGTGCCACACATCTGCTAATTTCCATCCCATTCGGATAACAGCTTCGTTGTGTCTTTTTCTGTCTTAGATTGTATCTGTTATACCGACCCGATAGATCCCGTGTGTTTCTCAGTATGTTCGTTGTGTGTTGCCATTCCTACTTATTAAGGACTGGAGTAATGCTCTATAATTGATAGCATTGGGGTCTTGTATGCGATTTCCTTGACAGATGCATTGACATTTATACAGTCCCTTCCAACAAATCTAAATTTTCCATTCGCCTTACCTGTTACCGATTTTAACGTGTTTGTTCCTTTTTACATCACTTCTTAGTATTCCCCTCATATACTCAAACCACAGTCCAATATATAGTCACGACACTCCTATTCATTTTTGCTATACACGCCGACAACATCGCTCAAAGCGGACAGTAAGCTACACTTTTGAATAAGATATCTTGTGAATGCGAATACTATCGTTTATACTGATTTGCAACATAGTTTTACAAAAGGCAGCGTGTGTAATGGGATGAAAATTGGCAAAATCTAAAGAATTACATCATATTCGTCTCTTAGTTTCCTAAGTTCGCTGGAGATATGAAACAGTACATTATAGGACAGTTTATTTACGATTCTCTTGTAACGCACAGACATTTACTGGAGAATTTCGTTTTCTTCTAAGAACAAAAAATAGCCAGAGAATAGTAGAAGACCTTACGTTTTGCAGAATTTTTCTTCACTGCATTTCCAGTCAAATCTGTGAATGTGGAACTTAAGGAATGGAATGCAATACCTGGATTATTTAACGTACCAAAAAAGGCACTACAACTATAGCTGAAGGGAAAACCACACAGGTGTGATAGTAAAACTGTTTTCTAACACATAAGAAACCAATCCACAATTGTTGTTACATGTGACCCACAAACGGCAAGAATCTTGAACATATTCGCTTATTAAGCAACAGTACGGTAATTACACTTACAAAAATATTCGTATATTAAAAAGCCGTGCGAAGTGTAAGGATGTGCGAATCATTCGACTGGATACAAAATTGTTGCGTAGCACAGTAAGAACAGGCAACAACAGAACTGCATGAATCTCATGCATGAAATACGTGTTCACATTCTCTTGCTTTCAGAGGAGTAAGCTGTGCACTTAACACACACATTCGAAAGTGTGTCTTCATGAATAAATTGTAGCTAAAACACTGAATCAGTGAGATTCGGCTGTTTTTAAATTTATTTCACGATCATTCTTGCCGCGTGATAATTCAGTAATGCCTGAAACGCAAAACATAGTAACTGTTTAGTTAATTAAGTAGAAAATAATCAAAAACAATCATTAAAATTACGGCTGGCTTTCTCGCGGCCAGGTGCGCTAATGTCGTTCCAACTGACATACGGTAACAATTTCAACAGCAGTTGAGTGTCGTGACTATGTATGGTAGACTTTACTTATACGATATGTTGAGTTACAGATGTTCACCACTAAACTTGTGATCGAATTCTATCTAGTTCTTTCCGTTCGGTCTAGGCATTATCTTACATTTATCCATATTTAAAGAAAGCTGCCATTCATTATAACAAACAGAAAGTTTTTCCTAACGATCATTCGACGATGATACAACCATGTAGATAACTTCATCGCCAGCGTACAGCTTGATAGTGCAACTTATCCTATACGAATAATCCTTTATGAATTTGACGTCATATCACACGTCCTTGAAGCAGATCCGAACTTACATTCGTGTCTGATGTTCTGTTACTAAAATATTCACCAAACCAGACACATATATAGATGATGCTATTATACCTATTATCGTACTTTGGTTAGTAGTCGGCGATTTCGTACAGTGTCGAACGCATTTTTGGAAATTTAGGAAGAGGGAACTAACTGCATCGACCGTCTGCAAGACATCTCAGCCAGGATCATTATAGTGTTTGAACTTAGGATGTTTCCTAGAATCTAGCAACAGCGACACTGGTCTTTAATTCTGAGCATTCGACCTTTTACTCTTTCTGCAAACCGAAGCCCCCTGCGCTCTTTCCTGGAAACTGTACAAAAAATTCTCAGGAAAAATAAATTAGGGAAGGGGCAAATTCCGTACCTTGTACAATCCAAAATCTTACTGGAATTTCGTCGGGACCACGTAATTTCTTCACTTTGAGCACTCGTAATTGTTTTCTAATACCAGAGGCGCTTGTATCAATAAGTCTCACGTAATGATTATTTGGTGCATTTGTAAAAGAACAAATAATAGAGGCAGAGCAAACTTTCTGGTTCTCAGGCTTACAACATGGCTAAATACGGAACTGCAGACAGATGTGCAAGGTACCATTGTTAACTGTGTTACTGGGCCACAGCGTTGCACCGCCAGCTCGTCCACTCTGTACCACGCAATTTTCATTTAGTCGGATCACGTTAATGAGGCGACTCTCTAATTCGAAGCTTGACTCGCTGATTAGAGTCGTGTTGTGTCTGACGACTTCATAACACAAGGAGCCTGTTCGCTTGTGCGACTTACGAGGCTGTCCTTGGGAGGGTAGACTGTCTAACAGCGTGTTCTAATGAAGCAAGCATAAGGAAAAAAATAATTCTTTGATTAAGTATTAACAATGTTATTTCATGTCTGATGCGTTGTTTCGTTTGACAATGTGATTCAGTCAATCTCTGGCAGATCCCTCAATGAGTTTCACTTGCGATAAGGTACTTTACAGAGCTTATGTGTAAAGTTTACGAACTTTTTTACCTGCATCAAGTATCAGAGGATAAATTCTGACGGGCCAGTCTGTGCTAATATATGGACAAATCCAACGAGTCTTGTAGACTCCGAAAAAATCTCTAGAATTAATGTAGAATGATTAAACTGGAAGAGGAGGGTGGGGTGGGGGGGGGGGGGGGGGAGAACGAAAAGGAAACGGATTAGTGATGTCAGCTGCATGGGAACATTGCACTGTATCAGCGGCGACAACTGAAAACGTGTGCCCTATCGATATTCGAACCCGGGACATCCTACTTACGGGGCAGTTGCGTTAACCTCTGCGCCACCCATGACATAGTGTTTATCGCAACCGCGAGGATTGTGTCGGCACGCCTCACGGCCGATACATATTTCCACCGACCGCCACCTATCCGCAGCCCCTATCCATTACCTCCATGCTCGCCACTCTGAGATTCCCGCAGGAGATCGGACGTACTTGTGCATCCACACTCAAGAAGTTGGAGCCATTGCCCATCTAGGCGTATCAATTATATGACTGCGTGTTGTCTGCTCCTTCAGACATGTCCGAAAAAACAGAAAATGCGTGTTATATAGTTAATATAGTGTCCTATGGAAAATCACACTGTTAAGTGTGAAATTGCTACACACACAGAGATAAACTACTTGCCATTAAAGATAGACTACTGACCATTAAAATTGCTACACCCAGAAGAAATGCACATGATAAACGGGTATTCATTGGACAAATATATTATACTAGAACTGACATGTGAATACATTTTCACGCAATTTGGGTGCAAAGATCCGGAGAAATCAGTACCCAGAACAACCACCTCTGACCGTAAAAACGGCCTTGATACGCCTGGCCATTGAGTCAAACAGAGCTTGGATGGCGTGTACAGGTAGCTTCAACACGATACCACAGTTCCTCAAGAGTAGTGACTGGCGTATTGCTCAGCCACCATTGACCAGACGTTTTCAATTGGTGAGAGTTCTGGAGAATGTGCTGGTCAGGGCAGCAGTCGAACATTTTCTGTATCCAGAAAGGCCCGTACAGGACCTGCAACATGCGGTCGTGCATTATCCTGCTGAAATGTAGGGTTCCGCAGGGATCGAATGAAGGGTAGAGCCACGGGTCGTAACACATCTGAAATGTAACGTCCACTGTTCAAAGTGCCGTCAATGCGAACAAGAGGCGACGGAGACGTGTAACCAATGTCACCCCATACCATCACGCCGGGTGATACGCCAGTATGGCGATGACGAATACACGCTTCCAATGTGCATTCACCGCGATGTCGCCAAACACGGATGCGACCATCATGATGCTGCAAACGGAACCTGGATTCATCCGAAAAAATTACGTTTTGCCATTCGTGCACCCAGGTTCGTCGTTGAGTAAACCATCGCAGGCGCTCCTGTCTGTGATGCAGCGTCAAGGGTAACCGCAGCCATGGTCTCTGTGCTGATAGTCCATGCTGCTGCAAACGTCGTCGAACTGTTCGTGCAGATGGTTGTTGTCTTGCAAACGTCCCCATCTGTTGACTCAGGGATCGAGACGTGGCTGCACGATCCGTTACAGCCATGCGGATAAGATGCCTGTCATCTCGACTGCTAGTGATAGGAGGCCGTTGGGATCCAGCACGGCGTTCCGTATTACCCTCCTGAACCCACCGGTTCCATATTCTGCTAACAGTCATTGGATCTCGACAAACGCGAGCAGCAATGTCGCGATACGATAAACCGCAATCGCGATAGGCTACAATCCGACCTTTATCAGAGTCGGAAACGTGATGGTACGCATTTCTCCTCCTTACACGAGGCATCACAACAACGTTTCGCCAGGCAACGCCGGTCAACTGCTGTTTGTGTATGAAAAATCGGTTGGAAACTTTCCTCATGTCAGCACGCGGTAGGTGTCGCCACCGGCGCCAACCTTGTGTGAATACTCTGAAAAGCTAATCATTTGCATATCACAGCATCTTCTTCTGTCGGTTAAATTTCGCATCTGTAGCGCGTCATCTTCGTGGTGTAGCAATTTTAATGGCCAGTAGTGTATGAACACCTATCTCAAATGCATATCTTACTCAATTAGCACCTAGTTAAATAATGTTTCAGAATATTGGAGTGGATTCTTAAATAAATATTACAAGCCTTATGGTGTTTGGCGGACGGTAGCTTGTGCACTTCCTTCTTTCCTTATGCAGTCGTGAACGGTCCGCTTGAAAAACCGTTGTTAGTAAGCCTCCACGTGTAAGCTCCATTCTCCGTAATATCACCTTTATAGTCTTTTCGCGACGTATACGTAGTAGGAAGCAAAATCTTGGCTGATTCTTCTACGAACGTACACTCTGCGAAATTTAGCAGTAAACTCCATCGTGATTGACAATGGCTGGCTTATAGCGTCTGCCACTGGAGTTGGATGCTTTCGCGCTGGATAAATGAACCAGTGACGAAATGTGCTGATAATTTTTTAATATTCTCTATTGTATGCAAACATTCAGGAATAGCTTTTTTTTTGCTATTTATGCGGAATCCATTACATTTGTTTTATGTTGAGGGTCAACTGCCATTCCCTACTCCAAGTATCGATCCTCTGCGGTATACTTGCATTCCACTCACATGCTACAGTGGTTAGACTTCTCTGTTTGTAACAGAATCAACACTGGCCATTGACCTTCTTCCTCTGTGCTGGATGCACACGCATTGCCCGAACTCCTAAGGGACTCGGTAAGATTGTCTACCGCGAGTAATGAGTGTAATGGGCAGGGGCACTACGAATGTAGTTTGAGGACATTAAGTTGGGAATGTGGGCCTCACGGGGAGCCTGCAAGGGATAAATCCCTGCAGTCGCACTATTCTCAGCGCCCTCGGTGGCTCATATGGATAGAGCGTCTGCCATGTAAGCAGGAGATCCCAGGTTCGAGTCCCAGTCGGGGCACACAATTTCAACAGTCCCCGTTGATGTATATCAACGTCTGTCGACAGCTTATGGTCTTAATTTAATTATCATTTCATTCTAAGAGAGTTGCATGGTCACCGATGGTATCTGTTCTTTCGTACATGTCCGAAAGAACAGATACCACCTTCATAGAGTTGACTATTGGTTATGAGATTGTGAAGTAGAAATGCCATGCAACAACCACAGCTAAACCAAGACCAGAAAGATCTCATGTACTGCGGACAGAGACTGTCGCGCAGTGCGGAGGGTGGTTGTGAAGAAAAATCTCATGAAATCAGCAGAAGGAATCACTCGAAAGTTCCAAACTGATTCAAGCAGTCCAGATGGCACGGTGACCGAGAGCTATAAAGGATGGAATAATAACCCACACATTTCTGTAGTCAGAGCTAGGTGATGCAAAGAACAACACTGGACAGTGGATGAACGGAAACGACGGATTTATTCGATGACTCACGCTATGTCCCGAGTACCTAGAGAACATTAACGCGCTATGATGTCAAGTACGGAAGATCTGGTGATACAGGATTGGGGGGGCGGGGGGCGGGGGTTAAGGGTTATGGTGTGGCCCCCTTTTCACGCTCAAGAAAACGCTAAATGCGGAAGTATTTGAACATTTTCTATAGCATTGTGTACTGTGCACAGTAGGGGAACAATTCGGAGAGCATAACTGATCAGTGAACCCTGTCAAAAAGCAGCATCGGGAGGCAGTGGTTTGTGGACAATGACATGGCTGACATGGACTGGCCTACCCACCAATGAAACACCTTTGGGAAACAATGGAACACCTTTGGGTGCCGGCCGAAGTGGCCGTGCGGTTAAAGGCGCTGCAGTCTGGAACCGCAAGACCGCTACGGTCGCAGGTTCGAATCCTGCCTCGGGCATGGATGTTTGTGATGTCCTTAGGTTAGTTAGGTTTAACTAGTTCTAAGTTCTATGGGACTAATGACCTCAGCAGTTGAGTCCCATAGTGCTCAGAGCCATTTGAACCATTTTTTGAACCACCTTTGGGAACGTCGACTTAACTCCAGACAACAGCGTCCGTCATCACTACCTTCTTTGGTTCATGCTCTTCAGAAAGAATGGGCTGCCATTTCTCCACAGATATTTAGGCAACCTCACCGCAAGTATCCCCAGAAGAGTTCAAGCCATAATAAAGGCGTATGGTGTACACACGCCATATTTATGTCCTCTCGTAGTTATCCAGATACTTTTCATCAGGTAGTCTAACTTTGCTTGCGGAGTCAAGTACAAGCACGGCAGCAGCAGGCGGCATTCAGTCTCGTGGTTGGCAGTGGTCGCATGTTTCGGTTCATCGATGTATATGATACTTTGTGTAGCAAATTACTGTTCTCCGCTAGCGCCAATAAAAGCTGTTTTCACACTCTCGTCTTTATCTCATGTCAAGTGTAAGAATTTACTGCAGAGTTACGCTGTTACAAGCGTAAAATGGTGTTGGAACATAGCGAAGAATACCCTGCCGCCTTTTCTCTGCAATTCAGAGCAGCAGTAGGAGGAAAGAGAGCAGCGCCAGTTGTTGGTGGCACGCTAACCTTCCCGGCGTGGCCTTCTACTTGCTTAGTAGGCGCTAATTCGGCGCTTCGACTACACACACGTGCTCCAGCACCCGTCTCACAGGAGATATTTTCTTCCGTGCCACTGCTCCGTCCTGCCCTGCCCTATTCGGCGACGTAAATGACCTTTCTGTTATCACTGTTCGATGCTCCTTTAGCGTAATATCGATCTCACTGTCATTAGAGCAGTATCAATACTATTTGGACGGAGACCAGAAAAGAAATGACTGTGATCTTCTCGAGAAAAGAAGATCTACTACATCCATAGGTGCCACTACATCATATGCTTCCTGTTATAATTGCTTGTGAATTACCGATAAAATGACTGCTTTTATGCCTCTGTATGTGCTGTAATGAGTAGGGATCGAATCCCGGTCAGGCGCCATAATTTTTCAGTCATGCTTTGGATTAGCTTTCTTCTCTCAGTGATGTGGTTATATGCCAGGAACAACAGGTGGTTCGGGTTCGACGTTAAACCGTAGATACCCTTTCCTTTTGTGCTTTATGGCCCAGTATTCTGCTAATAGTTCCAGGGACTGCTTGGAATCTGTGTATTTTATTTTCAATACTACAGAAATGTATGTCCGAAATTTCATTACTCTACAATTTTTTGGTGCTGCGATTTTTTTTCCTGTAGTGTAAACCTACATACTTTCATACGCACTCATTAAGGCAGCACTTCATTGGGCAACGCGTCACACCTTTCATTCAAGTCACCATATTTGCAGAATCCATGTAGTGACGTTCGTTCCTTTTTCAGGTGGAAAAGCGTCCTACCTTTTTCTCTTCAGTGAGCTGGTCAGATAAATGGACTGCTGGCTTTCATAATTTCGTAGTAACTCGCCTTCACTGTCAGGTTCTGAATTTACATAACTTTTCAGAATCAGACTGGTCATCTGCGTATTTATGTTCTTCAATATAGTTTATTGTAGTTTCGTAACATATACACTGAAGAAGGAAAGCGTTATGACCATTGCACACTGTGTCGCCGGCCGGAGTGGCCGAGCGGTTCTAGGCGCTACAGTCTGGAACCGCGCGACTGCTACGGTCGCAGGTTCGAATCCTGCCTCGGGCATGGATGTGTGTGATGTCCTTAGGTTAGTTAGGTTTAAGCAGTTCTAAGTTCTAGGGGACTGATGACCTCAGAAGTTAAGTCCCATAATGCTCAGAGCCATTTGAACCATTTGAACACTGTGTCGCTGATTGCATCCCGGTGTCGTTGGAGACACTTGACGCAGTAAGGAAAGTATGTAAGCGGAGCTGAGACGAATGAGGATCGTTCTAGCGACGATACGGGCCGCAACAAGGGAAGATCTGCTGACATTTGCCACTGACAGCGACTTTTGGCGAAGTGCAGATTGTGGCTCGGCCCCTCGGAATGAGGATATCGGAAACGGAGAAGTTGGTTGGCCATTCACGTCCTGCTATGTTGAGCATCTATCAAAAGTAGCTGAAGGACGGTGAAACTATGAGTAGTCGACAAGGTACTGGACGTCCACACCTCGTCACGTCATTGGACGTCGAAGGTTTATCCGCTTAGTAAAGTAGGAAACGAGGCGATCTGTGGCAGATCTGACGACAGAGTACCATGCTGGTGCAGGCGCAAGTGTTCCGGCGCACACAGTTGAACACTGTTGAACAAGGGGCCCCGATAGACGACCCTTGAGACTTCTCATGTTGGCTCAACGACATCGTCAATTACGACTGCTGTAGGCACGGGATCATCGACATTAAGTCGTGGATCGATGAAAGCCTGTCGCTTGGTCGTATGAATCACGTTTTGGTTCACCACTGTGTTATTACCGTTAGTTCCCACCGTTGCATCAATTACTTCGATACGCATAAAGCTGAATCTTTCTACTTTGCTTCAATGCCTGCGGATATTTTTTGTGGTTGTAATAGATAACAATAAATTATCACTACATTCGTAGGATTCATTTTCACGCGATTACATTGACAGTGAGTGTAACGCGACTAGTTCCGAATTCGGTAGCACCACAGACCGACAGGTTAACTGTCATAGTCGATACGTCACAAACGGTGGCAACTGTTTAGTCAGGTTTCTCCCCTCAGGCGGAATGTCTGCCTGGTTCCCCTATACGTCGCATCGGCAACTTCGCCACATGTCCTTCGAAACGGCCTGTGTCGAGCTCGGCGTACACTACAAATTCTGGATTAGCCAGCGCAAAAATGTTTACTGTGATTAACGACACTATAGTTACAATATAATGTTAGATATGGTGAGCGGAGTATGTTCGTAGTAACAGTGTAACTGGCAACATCACTTAGCTTCTTCATTTTTTTGGATGGTCATACAAACGCAATCGCCTTCGCAACTTGCAGTAACTTTGTCCCGAGCTTTACCATTCCACGTCTGAAGTTGAGGACGTTTCTCCAAGTATGTTCCCATGACTGGCAATTATCCTGCACGCAAGTAGTAAAAAATGCTCGCTACGGATTAAACTAATTAGCACTTGCCATCTTCAAAACATTCTCTCAGCCACTGTTTTCCTTATTTGGAAAATTAGCAAGTAAATGCCTGGCGTGTAAGATAATTTTCAGTTAACAGAAGAATGTTTTTAGACAACGAAATTCTTGTCAAAGCACAACTTCTTGGGTATGGCGGAGAGAACAAGATGGAAAATAAGTTTTCACAAGAAGAAGAACAGACAACATTTTGACGGCGAGGATCCATTATTATAGCAATAAACCAATGGATACTGACTGCAGTAACCACACTTCAGATACCTGAAAGTGGTTCTTTGATCATAGTAGTAAAAAAAAATAGAAGTGAGGAACTGATTGAGCTTGAAGTATGACTTACGATTTGCTCTGCCCAAGAACAAAGTGAATAAAATAAAACTATTCTCAGAAATGAAAAATACTCCCTGTTTCTTGGTTTAATAAACCACATACGAAACATCCTACTTCTGAAACTTCCTGGCAGATTAAAACTGTGTGCCCGACCGAGACTCGAACTCGGGACCTTTGCCTTTCGCGGGCAAGTGCTCTACCATCTGAGCTACCGAAGCCGACTCACGCCCGGTACTCACAGCTCGGTCGGGCACACAGTTTTAATCTGCCAGGAAGTTTCATATCAGCGCACACTCCGCTGCAGAGTGAAAATCTCATTCTGGATCCTACTTCTGTTTGTTTGAACCTTAACTAAATATTAATTACACCTCGTCATTTCAAAATTGGGAGAGTTACATTTTAATAAACTGAAAGTTCTATTACGAGCTAAGCTTTGTTAGAAGTACTTGCTGACATCTGATCTCGTTCAGGGGTCGTGGTCCCAAAATGTTGGTAAATAGCCCTCCTCAGACAGTAGCTTATCTCCTAGAGGATATTATACCCCGAGTGGTGCCCAATTCTCTGTCTGTTTCTAAGAAGTCATTGGATGGCTGTAGTATTTAGAGTTTGTCGCCTTTTCGAGTCTATTGTCAGCACTATTCGACTGTAGATACATGTAGACCAGTGGAAGTTAAACTGCGGCCCGCGGGCTGCATGCAGCTCGAATCGATTGTTCGTGCGGCCCGCGATCCTCAGTCATTTGTATAATAATATTATAATATTCATCTACCAACTAACAGTTAAAACCAAAAAGTCAACAACTTTAAGAACTTCTCAAGAGTGTAGTTTTTCTGCTCAGTAATAAACAAAAGTGGTAATAGAGACAATAATATTTTAAGATGTGCTTAATTTTAATTGATGTTGTTTAATTCGGCTGCAGGCTAAATAAAGTTGGCTGCTTACCTCAAGGGCAGAAGGCTAAGTAGCGCGGCCATTGGAGGGTTAGAGGCTGTTAGAAGGGGGATGTTTTATTATTTGTCTTTCTGTACTGACAACTCACGGGCATCCTCGACTTGTACCGATCAGCTGCCGTGGCATAAATTTCAAATGGAAGTAACATAGATTCATGAATGCGCATTACAGAGACGATCAGCTTCAAATAAGGTACATGTATTTGTAGCAAGGAATATGAAATTAAATTAAATCTGTTGTAATGGAACGCAATTAATAGAAGAAAACTGATGTTCATAACATTTAGTAAAAATTTGTGATTATGTCTCATACTGCAAAGCGCATTTAAATGTAAATTCGGTTAAAGTTATTAATCAGTTAATTATCCGTTGACACATGCAAAATAACAACACTCCATCAGGAAATTGCATTGCCGCAACTTTGGGGTTTATGAGGGTGGCTGTAGTATGGAACAGAGAACAGTCGATATGAAATATTCTGACTGGTGACAACATTGAAAGGTCAGTACTTAGGAGTGGTCGAGCCTATTGTCGCGCCCTTACTATAGCTAGACTATTGGGGCGTCATTGCAT